>NW_012116166.1:286342-295657 GCF_000951035.1 Colobus angolensis palliatus | reverse complement strand
GGCATGGTGGCTCATGCCTGTAATCTTAGTTACTCGAGAGGCTGAGGCAGGAGAATCATTTGAACCTAAGAGGCGGAGGTTACAGTGAGCCGTGATTTTGCCACTGCACTCCAGCCTGGGCTACAGAGTGAGACTCCATCTAAAAAAAAAAATAAATAAATAAGAAAACAGATTTAAGTTGTTCCCTACCGCAACATGGCTTTCATCCATATGTGTTCTGATTCACTTCCAGGAGTGGGGGAGAAAGGCTGCTGCTATGTCACACATTGCACATAACTCTACTCTGTCTTGCCCATGTTGTTGCCCATGGTCCACATTACACATGGAGACATTTTCCACCAAGAGGTGTCTTGGCACAAAAGCAGTTTAAGAATAACTGGACTGGTCAACTGTTGTATAACTAGAAGACTTTCCCCTCTCCTGGATTTTTGCAACACCTATAGCCCCTTGGAGAAACCATGACATTAGGCATTTGCACTGGGGTTATCTACATCATCATTCTGCATTGCTATTCATTTTGGCTTCCAGAAGATGTTTAATTGCTGCCACATATAAAAGTGCAAACTGTGTAATTTTCCCCACTGTGGAAATGATGAATGGTGGTGGGGTAGAGATGGCTTGGACTTTAATTGGTGAAGAAGTTGGAACTTGTCATACACACAGGCAAGCATAAATTTGTTTATTCTCTTGACACTTTTGCAGATGTTCAGAAGCAAGTCCACATCCAACAAAGAAGCAACTCATTTTCCTAAACCAGCATCACTTCCTTATCTAGATTAAGATGCATGATAGAAGGAGACCTGTTGGTGCCCCTTACAATAAGCTGGATTACCTGCAGCTTTGCTCACCACGTCCTTACCTAGGGCTTATTTGCATTTCAGAGAAAAGAGGGGGTGGGAGCAGCCAATGCTCGTCCAATCCCAAACTGCTCTAGCTGCTGAGCTGCCAGCATGTGGACCGCAAGTCCCTTCCTGCTATGCGAGCTTCGAGCCCCCGGGCAGCCATGGTTGAGCTGTGGGCTGAAATAATCAATGGGGACTATTTTTGTACAAGTTTATTTGGGAACCTCAGTGGTCACTCAGTTGATGAAATGGTATTTTTAGGGGAGTTTTTAAGCCGGTGTTGGGCAAACATTTTTAATCTGGGAGATTTAATATAGCCCCACCAACAACAGAGGCAGCATTAGTGGTAGAATTCTTATTCTTTTTTTCCTTCCTTTCCCTTCCTTCCTTTCCTTCCCTCCCTTCCTTCCTTTCTCCTTCCTTCCTTCTTTCCTTCCTTCCTTCCTTCCTTCCTTCCTTCCTTCCTTCCTTTCTTCCTCTCATTTCTCCTTCCCTCCCTTCTGCCTTCTCTCCCTTCCTCCTTTTTCCTCCTCTTCCTTCCTCTCTCTTTCCCCTTCTTTCCTTCCCTCCCTCCTTTCTTCTCTCTCTCTCTCCTTCCTCCTCTTCCTCTCTCCTTTCTTCTCTCCTTCTCTCCTTTCTTCTTCTCTCTCTCCCTTTCTCCCTCCCTCTCTCCTTCCTTTTCCCCTTCTCTCCTTCCTTCTCTCTCTTTCTTCCTCTCTCTCTTCCTTCTCTCCTTCCTCTCTCTCTTCCTCCTCTCCTTTCTTTCTCTCTCTCTTCCTTCTCTCCTTCCTCTCTCTCTCTTCCTCCTCTCCTTTCTTTCTCTCTCTCTTTCCTTCTCTCCCTCTCTCCTTCCTTCTCTCTCTGTTTCCTTTCTTCTACATTTTCACTATTTCTTTCCCCCTCCTTTTATCTGTTTACTCTATGTATGTATATATACATATATATGTGGGTGTGTGTATGTATATATGTGTCTATATGTATATATACACACACACACATACATACACATATTTTCTTTGTTTCTGCTTTCTGGCATAGAACTCCTAAAACCCTTAGAACTTACTGAATAATAAGAGTAGCTTTTTATATTCATAACAAAACCCTTTTAACCATACCTGCATTAATGCTAGTGAGGTGGCTCTTTGAGAATCAGTTCCTGGGAGTGTCTGGGTAGCAGCTGGTCCCCAGAAAGATTAAGCTCTAATTAGGCTTGACTGAACATTCAGCCCTGCCTGCTGAGCTACTGGGAGGAGAGAAGGGCTGCAATTAGAGTTCAATTATCGATGGTCAATGACCTATCAATCATGCCTACATAATACAGTTCCCTAAAAACTCCCAAAGGATGAGCTTCCAGATTGGTGAATATGCCAAAGTGCTGGGAGGGTGGTGTGCCTAGAGAGGACGTGGAAGCTCTGCTTCCAACCTCCACACTCTGCCCTAAGTGTCTTTTCCATTGAGCTGTTTCTGAGTTGGAAATGTTTTCCTGAGTTCTGTGAGCCCTTCCATTAAATAATTCCACCTGAGAAGGGGGTCATGGAGCCCCTCCATTTACAGCTGCTCAGTCAGAAGTATAGGTAGCCCGAGTCTTGGGCCTCAAGTGGGGTTCTTCCTGTGGGAGAAAATCTCTTAATGTGTGAGATGGGATGCTGACTCCATGCATAGAGTATCAGAATTGAATTGCATTATAGGACACCCAGCGGGTGCTGGAGAATCAGTATTTATCCAACATCTAGTGTGTCCCTAGTGCTATTAAAATTGAGAATAACTCACAAAAGCATCAATTTAATAAATATTCACTGTAGCAATCCCAAAGGGACTTTTTCATAATCATATTCAAATATTAGTTTATTTTTCATTTACCCTGAATTAGAAATAAAGTCAGGGAGTTTTTATTTGTTAGACCTTTAAGAGAGTTGCTAGTGACCAAATATGACACTAAGAAAAAAATTTGGTGAACTATATTGTAACATTACAGAACTGCCAAATAACTTTACCTACTGTGCACTTAAAACTAAATCAACATAGATAACTAACTCAGCAGTAAACAAGCATTTACTGAAACAGAGAGCAAAGGAGAAAGGAACAAAGGCAAGCCCAGGTGAGAAGAGCAAGATGGGTGGACAGGCCAAGGGCGTCTCCTGTGTGCTCCCCTTCACTGTTTAAGAATTCCTGGAGAAAAACCTTTGACATTTCCGCCTTTTAACACTCAAGACACAGCAGCACTATTTACAAGAGCTGAAAGGTGAAAACAACCCAAAGATCCAACAGATGAACAATAGAGAGAATGTAGCATATTCACACAATGAAATAGTATATGGAAGTAAAAAAGACGAAGTACTGATACATGCTACCACATAGATGAACCTTGAAAATGTGCTAAGTGAAAGCCGGCAGACCCAAAAGGCACACACTGTATAGTACCGTATATTAAAAATGTCTGTGTAAACCAAAAAGTATCTGAGGCAGGTCTCAATCAATTCAGAAGTTTATTTTGCTAAGGTTAAGGATGCGCAGCTGGGAGACAGGTCTGGGCCTTTCTCCAAAGATGACTTTGGGGGCTTTACTGTTTAATGGGAAAAGTGGCTGGAGGAGAAAGAGAGAGGGCATGGTCACATTACTCAATCCATATGTTACAAGGGAAAAAAAGCAGTGGGGGAATCATCAATTAAATATTCAGCTCACACTCAGTAAATTGGCTCTTTACACAAGATAATGTGAACACAGAGTCGCCATCTGTTGAGATTTGTAGCCTTTCATCTGTAGCTCTCCACTTAGGAACAAAAGGAAAGGCAGCTTCTTGCATGACTCAGCTTTCAGCTTCATGTTTTTGCTTTTGCTTTTTTCTTTTGGCAGAGTGAATTGGGGTCCCAAGTTTTTATTTTCCTTTTGCATTCATAAAAGGTAAATCCATAGATACAGAAAGTAGATTAGTGGTTCTCAGGGGATAGGGAAAGGAAAAATTGGCTGAAGGAATGCTAATTGCTAGAACGTTTCTAATTAGAGTGATGAAAATGTCTTAAAATTAAATATTTGTGGTGGTTGCACAACTTTGTGACTCTGTTAAAACACACTGAATTGTGGCTGGGTGCGGTGGCTCATGCCTGTGGTTCCAGCAGTTTGGTAGGCCGAGGCAAACAGATCACTTTGAGCTCAGGAGTTTGAGACCAGCCTGGGCAATGTGGTGAAACCCCATCTCTACAAAACACACAAAAAATCAGCCACTAATGGTGGTGTGCACTGGTAGTCGCAGCTACTCAGGAGGCTGATGTTGGGGGATTGCTTGAGTCCCAGAAACGGAGGTTGCAGTGAACCGACATTGTGCCACTGTGCTCCAGCCTGGGTGACAGAGCGAGACCTTGTCTCAAAAACAAACAAACAAACAAACAAGCACTGAATTGTACACTTCAAAAGTATAGATTTTATGGTATGTGAAATATATCTCAATATAATAATTATTTAAAAATTGGGGAATGAAAATATGAATAAAACTAAATTTCTATTTCTGTTTGATTGACAGCAATCTCCAAAGTGTTGCTGAAGAAAGGAAGGGGTGCTGGTGTGTCTATGTGAGCACCAGAGGAGCCTCACAGTCGAGGTACTATTTGAAATAAATCAAAGTCTGCGTAGGAGATTTTCCAGGGAGAGCAGAGAACACTCAGGGTATGAAGAGTCACTTTTACCAGAGTACAGCAGTCGCTCTGGAGAAGTCACCTATGGCTGGAACATGGCTGGGAGTCACAGGAGCAGAAGATGCTGGGCCCAGTGGAGGCCTCACTATGGAGGGACCTTGCGTGCTGCAGTGACCACCGTTAGACTCACCCTAAGAGAGAAGAGACAAGTTAACAGGCACACTGAACACTATGCCAGGCTTCTCTGCCTCCTGACTTTTCAATCTACCTTTTATTGTCTGTTGTTACAGCAATTGTCCTCTGGCAGGTGTAAACAGCCTTCACTCTGGCTTGCCTGTGCCATGTAGATATTTTTCTCCTTCTTCCAGTACTTCTCTGATACTGTGAAGTGTCTGTGAGAGCCATCCTGAAAGCTTGTGTATGTGACCTGAAATTGTGAGGGAATTAGCAGCCCCATGGGGGCCACACTTGGCCAACGGGTAGCTGGAGACCGTGGATAAATGCTCCTCCTGCCCTCTGGCTGGAGTGATTTGTGGTGTATCCTAAATGGCTCCTCAGAGGATCTTGGAGCCCTCTGAGTCAGGTGCCCACATTGGTGGCACCATATTGGCTGACCATCCTTTTCTGCCTTGCCCTTCCTAGTGCCCCATTCCTGTTCCCTGGGTTCATAGTCCATTTTGTATGGATGCCTGTAGGCAGCTGTCTCATGCTCTGCTTTCTTAGGGGTGTTTGCAGGGTTGGGGTGTGGGGGCTCAGGGTAAGCATGAAGTTCCTGCAATAGTCCAAACCAGAGTAGTGAGATTTGATCCACTTGGGGAGAAAAGTATTGGTAGTCATGGTGATTACAGGTGTTTGAAGTCAATGCTAAAGCAGACCAGTGTTCACCAGGAATGATTCTGGAGGAGGAAAGGTGAGGCTACTTTCATCTTCCTGGGGGTAAACGATGTACTCTCCTAGGCCTTGCAGCTCTATTTGAATGGTCTGTTCTGTGCCCAGTTGAAGAACTAGACACAGTCTCAGCTCTTGAGCCTGCACCCTCCTGGGGCACACTCAGGTGAACAGACAACTTGAACGGGAGTCTATCTTTGTGCCAAGGGACTTCAGAATAGGTAGAAGAACATGTGATATGTATGTCGATATGCCAGTGGCTGTTTCCTGAGCCTGTATCATCTGTTACTGCGAGCCTTTGGAATCTGGAATCCAACTGCTTCTTAAAAAATTAACTCTTAATAATTCACAGAATGGTTGTAGTCCCTTCTTCCCATACAGCCATTTCTGGGCTTTCATCCCTCCTGTTCTTTCACCTTGGGATGCCTTCCTCCCCTTTCTACCTATTGAAATCTTACTTACCTTCTAAGGATTGGCTGGATTGCTGCCTCCTCCTTCAGAAACAGTGAATTACTCCGTTTTGCAGTCCTGAGTTACGAAACTCATCACACTGTATCTGGCACTAGAGTTGGCTGTTTGCACGTCTGTCTTCACCGCGAGGCTGTGGGAGCAGAGGCAGCCTAGTGCACCCCTTCCTCCTTGTGTCTCTTAGACATGTTTGTCACCTCTTGGGTGAATATTGAGGATAATGTTACATTATAACCCTCCCTAATTGGTTCAGTAGTCCTTTCTGGTAGTAAAGTGCAGAGCTTTGCAGCAATAACAACGATGACACAACAATAACAATACAACGCAAGGATGACTCAGTTGTCAGTGGGGTTAGTGGTTTGGAAGAGTCATTGGAAGGGGAAGCCCTGGTGCTGCCTCACCCTCAGGAGCCTCATCTTCCAGGATTGATCAGTACCGGGGTGCTGAACTCTTCCTCTTTTACTTAAAGAACTTGTCTTAGGGGTTTATTTGTTTTATTTTATTATTTATTTATTTATTTTTGCATCACTTCAGTGAGGCCAAAGCCCAATGAGAGTGCGTCTTTCTCTGCCTCCTGTCGCTGCCCAGAGCCTTCATGGAGCCAGCTGTGCAGCTTCGGCAGAGTCCTGCTCACACTCCCAGGACTCCTTCAGCTGAAGCATCCCTGAGGGCAGCAGCAGCCCCTCACAAGCAGGTGCTCTGTGCCATGCCCTGTGCTGGGTCCCGTGTGTGCATTTCCTCATGGTTTGCCATCCTCACTTTAAACACAGAACACTGAGACCCAGTGAGTGACGTTGCTTGTCTGGAGCCTGGATTTAAAACTCCAGGTTTTCTGTGGTCAGAGCTTGAGACTGTAACTATTGGATTTTCCTGTTAAACCTGGGTACAATGTAGAATCTTCACCTTCTTCTAAGCCTGGCTTGGTGTGGTGGCTCATGCCTGGAATCCCAGCACTTTGAGACTAAGCCAAGGTAGGAGGATTGCTTGAGGCCAGGAGTTCAAGACCAGCCTGGGCAACAAAGTGAGACTCCATCTCTACAAAAACTTAAAAAATGCTTAGTATGGTTGTAGGGAGACCCCCTGAAACTATTGCCATGGAATTAAAGATGGAATGCTCCTGATTATTGTAAATACAAAAATGCATGCAGGATTGTGTAAAGACAATGCCAGGTTGGACTGCCAAAATGAGCCAACAGTACATAATGTGCTTCCCCCTGCAGAGAGCCTATGAACGGACTTGCAGTCAGGGAAGTTCCACATCACCAAGATTCCTGTCCCAGAAAAGCAGATGTTCATAGCTCTGGGAATGGAATGCGACCCTTGTGGAGAGCCTATAAATGGCTGCATGAGGGGTGCCTGTTCATATGGATAAGATGGGGCTATAAACACCCTCATCTTGCCATGGCTCTCCTAGGCCTCTTTAGGGTTAAGGCATACTCCCTTCTGAGAATTTCTGGTGCAACCAGTTGTCTAGCTTCACATTCTGTTTCTATGGCTTGTTTGTAACCAGCTTTTGCTGCAACTGTTACTGCTGATTAATATCTTGCTAATCATAGGTTATGGAAAAACTGTGTTTCTGTTTTAAGGCTCTGTTAGAAATTACTGATGCACACAGTATATTGTAAGTTCTTATTGCTGTATACTGTACTTCTGCATACAGATGTTATGTTAAAGAATTAATTTATCCCCGTGTGACCATCTCACTTCAAAATCAAATGACCCTAAATCCCTCACTAACCTACCCCTGCCCTCACTAAACTTAATAATACATGCTGGTATTTCCAGTGCATTGGCAGCATCATGGGACCAGAAGGCAGTGGCCCCCCAGACTCAGCTTTCACTGTCTCGTGTGTGTCTATTATTTCTCGACCTGCTGATCTGTCTGGGAACAAAGTGACAGCCCTGTTGCATTGCAGGCTGCTGGCCAGATCCCACAATATCTGGCGCCCAACATGGCCTTCTTAGTTTCTTGACTCAGTGCACTCCGAGTGAGGGCTCATGACGACTAGTTTTCAGTCTTGACGGTAAGATCTCAGGGTATGCTTTTTCCAACTCTTCCTTCTTTTTGGGTTTGTCGACTGGTATTATTCCAGGGTTATTATGGGGCAATCACAGTGTAAACACCAGGCTTATCTGTCTTTTATTAAACTTCTTCTTAAACAGGGTGGAATCAAGGCTGATTCCAGTAGCCTTATTCTCTTATTTCAGACTATTGAAAAATATTGTCTTTGGTTCCCTGACAAAGGTTCTATAGACCTGTTAGACTGGGATAGAGTTGGCACCACACTCCACCAACTCATGAAAGATGGCGTTTTACTTCCTATTTCTGTTTGGACTGACTGGGGTCTTATTTGTATTCCTTTACTTCCTTTTCAGTCTGGTGATCCTCTTCAACTGCCACAAGTTAATGTGGATGATGAACCACTCCCTTTACCTCAGGTACCTGACGTCCCTACTAGTCCTCCTTCTGATGATGAGGAGGAATTCACTCTCTCCTTGTTTTCTCTCCAAGAGGAGGAATGTGGTGATGATCCCCTCCCACCGCTTCCTATCTTGTTAACTCTTCTTCTACTAAGCCGTTGCCCCCTCTGCCAGAGGAGGATGTGTGGCCTTCATCTGAATGGCCTGTTTCTCATTCTTCTTGTTCTCTCCCCTCTTCTAAGCCTACTGTCTCTTTCGACACTCTGGGATCCCTTCTTTCAGAGGCTTGGAATCCTGCTTCCCCCCAGTCCGCGTCCCAGCACCCTCACTCTCTTTCTCTCTTTTCCTCTGCCCCTGCACAATGGATGTGTGAGTCACCTGTTTAAGTAAAGCAGTGGCCACTTTCCAAACACAAGTTGGAGGCTTTAATTGAAATTGTTAATGATTCACTACAAGCAAACACTATTGAGCCTTCATTATCTCCATGGAACTCGCTTGTGTTTGTTGTACAAAAAAAGTCAGGAAAATGGAGGAAGGTAACAGACTTAACAACTGTTAATGCAGTTATTACACCTATGGGGTCGTTACAACCTGGTATGCCCTTCCTCTCCATGATTCCTAAGGAATGGCGTTTAATTATCATTGACCTTAAGGACTGTTTTTTTTTTTTTTTTTCATATTCCTTTAGACAAGTCAGACTGAAAAAGTTACTTTCACTATACCATCCATTAACAATTCAGCTCCCACAGCTAGCTATCAATGGAAAGTTTTACCTCAAGGAATGGTTAACAGTCCTACTATTTGTTGGCACTGTGTTACAACCTATTTGACAGACTTTAAAAAATAATTGCATTCTTCATTATATGGATGATATACTGATTGCTGCTCCCACTAAAGATGAATTAATTCAGTGTTTTACCTCTTTAAAATTAGCTGTTGCCAATGCAGTGTGGGGAAAAAGAGAGGTCAGCCTGTTACTGTGTTATTATAGATAGAAGTAAGTTTAAGAGACTCCATTTGGCTCTGTATTTGAGATGCTGTTAATCTGTGACTCTACCCCCAATCTT
>NW_012116166.1:255830-282617 GCF_000951035.1 Colobus angolensis palliatus | reverse complement strand
TCTTTTTCCCCACAATGCAGGACTCCACATCGCTCCTGATAAAATTCAACAAGCTACTCCTTTTCTGTACTTAGGAATGCAACGAGAAGCTCGCTCCATTAAGCCCCAAAAAGTCCAACTTCGTACTGACAATTTAAACTCCTTAAATGATTTTCAAAAATTACTAGGTGGCATCAATTATCTCAGACCAACCCTAGGTATCACTACTTATGCATTATCTCATCTATTTGCCACTTTATCAGGAGATACATATTTAAACAGTTCTCGCTCTCTATCTGAACCAGCAAAACAAGAGCCGTCTTTTGTGGAACAAAGAGTGAGAGAGGCACAAGTCTCTCATATTGACCCAAATTTGCCTTTACAATTTTTAGTTTTTCCTTCCATCCACTCTCCTACAGGACTTATAGTACAAAATGATTCTCTAGTTGGGGTATTTCTTCCTAATTCAGACTCTAAAACTCAATATATCTTGATCAAATGGCCACTTTAATTGGGTTAGGATGTCAACGTATCACTAAAATTTCTGACTTTGATCCAAACATTATTGTGGTCCCTTTGTCAAAAAATGAAGTTAAAAATGCCTTTTCTACATCCTTGTGCTGGCAGACTAATCTGCCTGACTTCATTGGCACTATTAATAATCATTTGCCTAGTCAAAATTCTTTCAATTTCTGTGAAATACTTCCTGGATTCTACCAAAGCTTACTCGTTCATCATCACTAGAGGCAGTCGTTACCATATTTACTGATGGATTCAGTAATGGAAAGTCAGGGTATGTAGGGCCAAAAGATAAAGTCATTTCTACTCCATACACTTCTGCTCAAAAAGCCAAGTTGTTTGCTGTTATCTCTGCATTACAAGATTTTGATCAGCCTCTTAATATTGTCTCTGACTCAGCTTATGTAGTCCATGCCACTAAGGCAATAGGAACAGCTACCATCAAAAATTATTACTAACACTAATCTATTTTGCTTGTTCTCTTTCTTACAAAAAAACTGTCAGAAAGTGAAACCACCCTTTTTTCATCACTCATATTCATTCTCATACTAATTTGCCTGGACCTTTAATGGTAATCATAAAGTTGATACTCTAGTTTCTCTAGCCATTACAGATGCAGAACAATTTCATCAACTCAGTCATACTAATGCCTCAGGTCTTAAACATAAATATTCTCTCAGTTGGAAACAAGCTAAACAAATTATACAACACTGTTCTCAATGTCAGGTTCTTGTCTTACCCACACAATCTTCCAGAGTTAATCCTCAAGGCCTTTCTCCTAATGCTCTCTGGCAAATGGATGTTACTCATGTTCCATCTTTTGGAAAATTAGCTTATGTGCATGTCACAGTTGACTCCTTTTCCAATTTCATCTGGGCTACCTGTCAAACTGGAGAAGCTACTTCTCATGTTAAAAAACATATGTTTTCATGTTTTGCAGTTATGGGAATTCCTAGTGAGCTCTAAACAGACAAGGCTCCAGCCTATTGCAGTAAAGCTTTTAAAAATTTTCTTGATCAGTGGCATATTAAACATATTACTGGTATTTCTTATAACCCACAAAGCCAAGCTATTATAGAAAGAAGTAACAGAACTTTAAAATTACAATTACTTAAACAAAAAGAGAGAGATAAGGAGTTGTCTACCCCTCACATACAACTAAACTTGGCATTACTCACTTTAAATTTTCTTAATATTCCTAAATCTAGTTCTGTTACTGCTGCCAAAAAACATTTCTCTGGTAACCATCCCGTGATAAACCAAGGAAGGGAAGTATGGTGGAAAGATGTTCAATCTAATCTATGGTCAAAAGGTTCTATTTTAATGTGGGGAAGAGGCTATGCTTGTGTTTCCCCAGGTAAACATTAATCTCCTGTTTGGATTCCTGCTAGACACCTGAAATTGTGTCCTGAAGATGCATGCGACAATGAGACAGAGAAATTTGCTGAAAAAAAGCCACAGCAAAAAACAAGTAACCATGCTAACTCCTTTACAACAGACAATCCAGTCAGCCATCCTGAACAACTTGTCTCCAGTGATCCAGGTCTGGCTCAACCTCTGCTTCCTCCTGATGATCCTTCTACCCACCGTCAGTCTACAGACTGTTAAAAACTACACATTGGGCCTATATTCCTTTTCCTCCTCTTATCTGAGCCATGACATGGATGGACCCTCCTATCGAGGTCTATGTTAATGATAGTATTTGGATGCCTGGTTCTGTAGATGATCATTGTCCTGCCCAACCTTCAGAAGCAGGAACCCCTTTCAATATCACTTTAGGTTTTAGGTATCCACCTTTGTGCCTGGGACCCACTAATGGATGTCTCCTGTTAGATATTCAAACTTGGGCAGTCACACTACCATCTGGTCACTCTATCCCTCCTTTAGGACACTTGGTATCAGGGCTCTCATTGAAACGTCTAAGACAGATCAAAACAGGAATCACTGATTATATTCACACATCCCAATATAAACCTTTAGGACCTCCGTGTCCTGTTAACTTGTTTTCAAACACTGACAAATTAATATAGAAGGATTGTGTTAGTTCAGAAGGAGCTCTTACCTAATTCTTCTCACTACACCATTGTTGATTGGGCTTCTGTGGGTTATATTACTAATGATTGCTTTCAAGGTCACAGAGATGGTCAACATTTTCTCTATGATATTACTTATCAAAAAAATAGTGACAACCCTCCCCTATTGTATAGTAGATTTAACTCCTTTGTTCCTTTTAAGTGGAAAGGAGCAGGGGTTGCCCCTCCAAAGCCAAGGCTTGTTTTCCCCACTTAGGACCTGAACATTCAGAATCATAGAGATTAACCATAGCTATGACTGGTATGAGAGTTTGGGCTGGAGAAAGTGTTGTAAGTAAATCCCCCTTGTCACCTCGAAAACTAAGGCAACAGATTGATTTACACTACTGTTTCCACACAGCCAAAAATATCACTATGGCAATCATCAAAAGGTCAATTCAAAGATGGGACAGTAAAGATTACGAGGACTTACACACCCCTATTGCTAATGTCCCCCCACCACCTCTCATACAACATATTCCCCCCACCCCACATTCACAAAAAAGAGTACCATCCCAAAATATATACACTGTCTATATGGAGTCCAACAAAACTATACCACTTAAAAGTTGTGTTAAACCACCATATATGTTATTAGTAGGAAAGATGCATATTAGTTCATAAACCAACAAAGTGTTAATTGTTACTTGTATACTTGTATTGACTCATCCTTTAATCAATATCATAGTATTTTAATAGTCAGAGCCAGAGAAGGTATTTGACTCCCCATGGCCTTACACAGGCCTTGAGAATCTTCCCCTTCTATCCATGTTATTAACAATATTCTACAGAAAACTATTAAAAGGAGTAAACAATTTATTTTTACATTAATTGCAGTAATAATGGGCTTGATTGCTGTTACTGTGACTGCTGCTACTGTTGGCATTGCATTACATCAATCTATTCAAACTGTTCATTTTGTGAATAAATGGCAAAAAAAATTCTACTCAGATGTGGAATTCTCAGTGAGGTATTGATCAAAAATTGACCAATCAAATTAATGATCTAAGACAAACTTCTGTGGATGGGAGATAGAATTACGAATTTAGAACATAGATTACAAAGGCAATGTGATTGGAACACTTCTGATTTTTGTATAATTCCGTTCCAATATAATGAGTCTGTTCATAATTGAGAATCAGTAAAACGCCATTTACAAGGAAGTGAAGATAATTTAAGTTTAGACATAAGCAAGCGAAAAGAACAGATTTTTGAGGCCTCTCAAGCACACTTAACTGCTTTACCCGGTCCTGAAGTTTTAGACGGTATCTCTGAGGGGTTATCTACTCTCAATCCTATTCAATGGGTAAAATCTCTGGGAGGATCCACTATCATCAATTTTGTTCTGTGTATAATTTGTTACATTGGTTTATTGCTCATGTGTAAAATTGGAAAAAATATTCTCCAATCCAATCGTGATCAGCACTGAGCTATGATTGCTATGGTTCATTTAAATCAGAGAAAAGGGGGAGATGTAGGGAGCCCCCTGAAATTATTGCAATGGAATAAAAGATGAAATGCTCCTGATTCTTATAAATACAAAATTGCATTCAAGATTGTGTAAAGACAATGCCAGGTTGGACTGCCAGAATGAGCCAACAGCGAGTGATGTGCTTCCCCCTGCAGAGAGCCTATGAACGGACTTGCAGTCAGGGAGGTTTCATATCACCAAGATTCCTATCCCAGAAAAACAGATGTTCATAGCTCTGGGAATGGAATGGGGCCCTTGTGGAGAGCCTACAAATGAATGCATGAGGGGTACCTGTTCATATGGATAAGATAGGGCTATAAACACCCTCATCTTGCCACAGCTCTTCTAGGCCTCTTTAGAGTTAAGGCACTCTCCCTTCTGAGAATTTCTGGTGCAACCAGTTGTCTAGCTTGACATTCTGTTTCTATGGCTTGTTTGTAACCAGCTTTTGCTGCAACTGTTACTGCTGATTAATATCTTGCTAATCATAGGTTATGGAAAGACTGTGTTTCTGTTTTAAGGCTTTGTTAGAAATTACTGATGCACACAGTATATTGTAAATTCTTATCTCTGTAAACTGTACTTCTGCATACAGATGTTATGGTAAAGAATTACTTCATCCCCATGTGACCATCGCACCTCATAATCAAATGACCCTAAATCCCTCACTAGCCTACCTCTGCCCTCACTAAATGTAATAATAAATGCTGGTATATCCAGTGCACTGGTGGCATTGCGGGACCAGAAGGTGGTGACCCCCCGGACCCAGCTTTCACTATCTTGTGTGTGTCTATTATTTCTGGACCTGCAAATCTGCCTGGGAACAAAGAGAAAGCCCTGTTGCATTGTGGGCTGCTGGCCAGATCCCACAATATGTGGTGGCACAGGCTTGTAGGCCCAGCTACTTTGAGGGCCTGAAGTGGGAGGATTGCTTGAGCCTGGGAGGCTGAGGCTACAGTGAGCCATTATTGTGCTACCACACTCTAGCCTGGGTGACAAAGCAAGACCCTATCTCAAAAAGAAAACACACACATGTGCGCACGCACACACTCACACACAAAACCAAAGCAAACCAAACCAAACCAAAACAAAAAACTAAACCAAAACAAAAAGTCATTAACTCAACCAACAGAGGCCAGCTCCAAGGCAGAGGGGACATCTCTGGAGGAAATTATCTCATCTTAGACTTGGGGTCTTTAGGTCTTGCTCTCAAGTTCAAATATGTAAGCCTCCTGTTTTTAATTTTCTTCTTTCTCTCTTGTTATCCATCATCCAAATTTTTAACTGAAATGTTTTCAGTTAACATTCTGATAATGGATTTCAAACAGCTAACAATTTTGTCCTTAATATTCTTCAGTGGGGCAATATGTGTAGAGGCTGCTCTTAATTATGAAGGAGCTTGGCATTCTGTTTAGACGAGCAAGGCACCTTCTGACAGGTCATAGTGGAGAATCCTGCCTGCTGGCATGCGAGGCATTATGCAGTGGAGGGTAGCATTTAAGGATGCACCCGGGCCTGGCTTCTTACACCCCTTCTTTGGGAACAACAAAACTGTGTGAGTGACCGTGAAGGACTCTGACAAGTTTTCCTTCTGAAATGCTATTCCATAACAAATACAGTTTTGTCTTTTCTAGGCCGGTTTATGAGCATATTTCAGTTTAAAAATAGGTTTAGGACAGGGAACAAAGCTAATGCAAAATTCTGAGGCCAAAACATCCAGTTTTCCAGTAGAGGGGGGGAATGGATGCTTGATGTGAAGTATTGCTCACCAAACCATAGAACAGAAAAATGCTTATATGTTCTACAAGGCTTTAAACATTGATTGTGGCATTCCAAGTGGCACAAACACAAACATATGATTTTCCCAGTGAGTGTGGTGACTGTGTGCACAAAGTAGAACTCTTCTATGAGAAGCATTTTTTCACAGAGGTTTCCTGAACACTGTGCTGGGTGGCACAGCTGTGCCTCTGAACACACTGTTCTCTCTGACGGGAGTTCCCCCCTCCCTACTCACCACTCCCTGAAACACTTATCCGTACGTATTCTTGAAACTCAAGCATCTCCTTGCTTTGCAAGATATTTCCCTACTAAGCCAAATTTGATCATCCCATCTCTGCACTCCCTTTGCCCAGCATAGACTTAGCTCTCATTGCTCAACCTTGCAAATGTTTACATGTCTTTATTTACTATTACAGGGTTTTCCAAACATCTTGTGTGTCTTACTTTCATGATGTTTCCTGTGTCTGTGTTTTATTCATACTATTACTGTCTTAGTGATTTTCCTTAAGTTAGCTCATCTTTAACATTTGCAAGGACACTGTTCACAATAGCAAAGACATAGAATCAGCCCAAGTGCTCATCGATGGTGAATTGGATAGAAAAAATGTGGTACGTACACATATGTTTATTGTAGCACTGTTTACAGTAGCAAAGACTCGGAACCAACCCAAATGTCCATCAATGATAGATTGGATGAAGAAAATTGGCACATATACACCATGAAATATTATGCAGCCATAAAAAAGAATGAGTTCATGTCCTTTGCAGGGACATGGATGAAGCTAGAAACTATCACCCTGGCCGGGTGCGGTGGCTCAAGCCTGTAATCTC
Organism: Colobus angolensis palliatus; assembly: GCF_000951035.1. Classification (NCBI taxonomy): domain Eukaryota; kingdom Metazoa; phylum Chordata; class Mammalia; order Primates; family Cercopithecidae; genus Colobus; species Colobus angolensis. The sequence goes on along the minus strand of NW_012116166.1, from coordinate 275,966 downwards.
AGCACTTTGGGAGGCCGAGACGGGTGGATCACGAGGTCAGGAGATTGAGACCGTCCTGGCTAACACGGTGAAACCCTGTCTCTACTAAAAAATACAAAAAACTAGCCGGGCGAGGTGGCGGGCGCCTGTAGTCCCAGCTACTCGGGAGGCTGAGGCAGGAGAATGGCATAAATCCGGGAGGTGTAGCTTGCAGTGAGCTGAGATCCAGCCACTGCACTCCAGCCTGGGCGACAGAGTGAGACTCCGTCTCAAAAGAAAAGAAAAAAAAAAAAGAAACCATCACCCTCAGCAAACTAACACAGGAACAGAAAATCAAACACCACACGTTCTCACTTATAAGTGGGAGTTAAGCAATGAGAACTCATGGACACAGGGAGGGGGACATCACATACCAGGGCCTATTGAGGAGTAGGGGGCAGGGAGAAGGAGAGCATTAGGACAAATCCCTAATGCATGCAGGGCTTAAAACCTAGATGATGGATTGATAGGTGCAGCAAACCACCATGGCACAGGTATACCTATGTAACAAACCTGCACATTCAGCACATGTATCCCAGAACTTAAAATAACAAACAAATAAATAAATACTATCAAAAAAGAAAATGTGGTATATATACACTATGGAGTATTATGCAGACATAAAAAGATCAAAATTATGTGTTTTTTTGTTTTTGTAGCAACACAGATATAGCTGGAGGCCATTATCTTGAGTAAATTAACACAGGAATAGAAAAGCAAATACCACATGTCCTCACTCATAAGTTGGGAGCTAAAAGTTGGGACAGAAACAAGGAAACAATAGATACTGGGAACTCTGAAAGTGGGGAGGAAGGAGGAAAGGTAAGGGCTGAAAAACTACCTACTAGGTGCTGTATTCACTACTTGGGCAATGGGACTATTAGAAGCCCAAACCTCAACATCATGAAATATACCCATGCCACAAGTCTGCCCATGTACCAACCATCCGAATCAGAAATAGAAAATAAATCAATAAAATTTGCAAGGAAGCTTAACATCGCCTCTGTAGATGAGACACAAGTAACAGTTGCCAAAGCGGTGACTGGACAACATTCTTCAGTTTCAGCAGAACTCTGTTGTCTGTCAAAGCAGACATGAAACCTCTATATCTGAGATCAGTCAGTGATAGAAAGGCAATAGACAGGTTGGCACCAAACTGAGACCTTTTCCTAAATGTAATCAGAAGCATGGAAGGCGACTGAATGTGAAGTAACTTTTCATTCTGTGATGATGTGACTTTATACTGTGTCTGTGAGTCACCTATAATTCCCTCTTATTCTACCCAGGGCAGGGGTTCTCATGTCTCACACTTTGAGAAACACTTTCCCCTGAACTGAGAGCTCCTCTGGAAGGCAGTGACAGGTCTTTCTCATATCTACTGTGCCTGGCACACAATAGAATGAACATTTCTGGGTGGAATCAATATCATTGTACTATATTTAATGAACAAATGAATTCACTTGTTCTTCCTGACTGAGGAGCACTATGTTGGAAGGTCACAGATGCAGCCATCAGCAATGTATGGAGAGATTTTGAAGTTATGTGGTGCCTACTTTTCTTGCCTGGTAAAATGCAGGATGTATCTACTAATAGCTTTACCAGTTACTATATGGTAGGTATCGTGTGAATCGTTTGCACAATGAGATCATTTAAACCTGAGAGGCAGGTGTTTGTATCACTGACTGTAAGATGAGGAGACTGGGTCCCAGAAAGGCTAAGTAAGTTATTTAAGGGCACACAGCAATAAGTAACAATATTAGGTGTTAAACCTGGTTAATCTCACTCCAAAGCCATCTCCACTTTACAGAGCTGCCTCTTTACAGTTCTTGATGGAAAGCCCAGGCTTGGGCATCTGGAGAGCTGGAGGCAAGCTTCTTGCCTGTTGCTGATTCCCCATGAGAGCTTGGGTCTCTGTGTTCTCCATCTCTAAGAAAGGGGTGGGTGGTTCTCAAACAGGAATGAGACAAAAACATTTGGAAAGCTTGTTAAAACGACTACCCCCAAACGACAAGCCAGAACCTCTGAAGGTGGGGTCCAGAATGCTGCATTAAAAAATAGAAATTACAGGTGAATTTTGTTTCAGTTTCATGTTTCTGTGACAACAAATTATTACAAATTTAGTTCCTTACAAACAATGCAAATATATTATTTTATAGTTTTGTGGCTCAGAAGTCTGTTATGGACCTCACTAGGCTAAAACCAAAGTGTTCAAAGGGCTGTATCCTTTCACTAAACTCTAGGGGAGAAGACATGTTCTTGCTGATTCAGGTGCTGGCAAAATTCAGCCCCTGAAGTGGCATGACTGAGGGCTGTGTTTCTGTGTGGCCAGCAGCTGGCAATCACCTTTACCTCCCAGCATTTCCTCCCAGTTCTTGTACATAAGCCCCCTCCGTCTCCGAATTCACACAGGGTGTCACAGCCTTCACATGCTGCCATCACTCTTGCCTCTTCTGTCATGGCTTCTCTTTGGTCCACCCTTCTGCCTCCCGTGTCCACTCACAAGGCTCCCCGCTGGGTAATTCAGGGTTTTCCCCACCCCATGGTCCAGAACCCTCATCAAATCTACAGACTTCCTTTTCTCAAGGCAGGTGACATAGTCACAGGTTCGGGGATTAGGATGTGGACATCTTTGGAGGTCCACTATTTTCCCCATTCCAAATCCCACACTAAGTAGTGAGAAGATGGTCTGCCACATTATTTTTTTTCTCTACAATAAGTATTTTGGTGGTACGGCCATTTCGTTTTACTCGGAGACATCTCTCTGTACCCTGAACAACTTTCTTTCCCCTCAGCTCCAGCTCATTGTTTCTGCTGCCTGGAGTATCTTCTCCCTTCATATGTCACCGTGTTGAAGCAGCACACATCATTAGCCAAGAGTCAGCTTTGCTGTACAAAGCTTTTTCTGGAACCCTTGTCAAAATATTATTTTGTGCCTATTGTCTTATAGCATGCCACCTTAGAGCATTCCACATGGGACACCTCTCAGGCTGCCTGGCCAGCTGTTTGTCCACAGTAGGGACTATGTGTGTGTGTGTGTGTGTGTCTATTTGTGTGTGTCTGTTGAATGGAACCAATGGAGCAGAGGCTTTGCTGGCCCTGTCATGATGGTCTTCTTCTTCTTACAGATACTGTGTTAGCCTGGCCATGTGACTCAGCACTGGCCCTTGGGTGCTCCAGTGATAACTGCTTAAACAGAGTCTCACAAAATATGGTGCTGCTTCGTGGACTTGGATTGTCATTTTTGCATCTAAAAATGTTTATAGTAATTTAATGGATTAATTTTATGCTTGCTAAATCTAATAATAATAAATAAGTGAAGCTTGGATTTGTATATATTTTTCCTTCATTAATTTGTTGATTTGTATTGTACTTTACAAAAATTTGCTTCATAATGAATTGAAAACAAAAACAAACTAATTCTTCATCTCGGATAGTTTGAGAAGCTAGGGAACTTTGAGGAAAGGCTTTCATAACTAAAAGGAAGGATGTTCCTTCTCTGTGGGGTATGCCGCATCTACACACGACACCATATTCTTCCAAGGGATCACATAAGAATTCTATATGGTTGGAATGATAGAGCAGGAAGAATTCCACACTGGTGAAATGCCAGAGCTGAAGATATCAGAGTAAAAGGACAGGCTGCTGACATTTATTGATAACAATATTAGCTACTACTCACAGAGCACTTATTATAGAACCAGCACTTTTCTACATTATTTACACAAATTTCTTCATTTAATCCTTACAATGTTAACATACCATTGTTACCCAATTTTACAAAAGGAGAAACTGAGACAGAAAGAAGCTCAAGTGCAGGCCTGGCTTCTGAATTCAAACAATCTTGTTACAGAAAATGGCTCTTGACCATAATGACATGATGGAGCCACAGACTGACGAGAGTTGAACCACCCTGGAATCCACTATCCCTGGGTTTCTGTATGCGAGGAATTAAACCCTCCATCTGAGCCACTTTAGGTTGAAGCCACTATCTTTGGCCAAAAGCACAGGCGCTGACACAGTAAGAGAAGGACTGTCTCACCTGACATGTGTATTTGCTCACTCGCTGAGGAAATGGTTGGTAAAGCGATGGGTGCCATCCACTCCCAGTGAGTGTTTGCAGCCGAACTGTCAGCATCAGGCCTGTAAAGCAGAATAGATTTGTTAGTAACAACACTCATAAGCTTATCTCACCCAGATCATAGTTTCATTTGTCTTCTGAATTTTCCTCTAGATGGTGTGGAAATAAACTCTTTAAGATATGTAAGCAGAGCAAATGCAGAACAGGCAGGGAAGTGCCGTGGCCCACCCACAAACACCATAATCAAGCAGCCTCTCTCATGTGCCTCCCTCTGGATCTCTTTCTGCTAAAGGCAGACTCACACTGCTGTCTTTTGCAAGGGTATTTACAATGCACTTCCTCCTAAAGCCTGGCTGTGAATTCACCTGCAGGGCCTGCGAAGATGCTGTCACATCTGTGTTTAGAGGCTTTTGAGGTTTACAGAGTAGAATATCCTGGCCCCACTTGTTCTCTGGTTGAGACAGGTCAAGTGGTCCTCTATGACCCCTCTTGAGAAGGCTCATTCTTGAATGACAGCTGCAGTCTCTCTTGGTGGCTTGAAGGTTTTTACTGAAGGCCATGACCTAAGAACAAATGATTAACTTGGCATGTTGAAAGTAGCCGTTCTGGTTTGGGTTACAGAAAATGAGATCAGAGAAAATGATTTTCACTACTTTCCCTTCATAAACATCTTCTCTTTAATTGCAGAAAAGTTATTTTAAGAAACAAAGTTATACAAGCTCACTCCTAAAGGCAATGTTAAGGGACTTATCACTGTAAGTGACATTTTTTAAAAGCTATGTTGGTGAAGATTTAAACTCAGGGGTTGAGAAGGAAAAGATAAAGCAGGTGCCACTGTTTGAGTTGAGGCTGTCTTTTGCAAATCTTCTTCCCCTTTATCAATAAAGACTGAAGTAGTGATATTGACATAATCTGCATTTAGATCATCAGAATGTTTTTGGTTCAAAACGTGAATCAAGTATAGCTTGACTTGATTCAATGCAACCCAGCCAGAATAATGTTTTGATTTCTTAATCTTATTCTTCTTCCTAAAAATGATATAATGGAGAGCTACTGGAGTCAGACTCCTCCTCCTTAGTGGACGTTTGGAGAAACAAAGTCAGAGTGATTATTGCCCCATCTCCCTTTGACTTTGGGGATGAAAAGAAATTGTCTCAGCTCTTACAGACAGCAGTGTCTGTATTAGGCCATTCTTGCCTTGCGATAAATAAATATCTGAGACTGGGTAATTTATAAAGAAAAGAAGTTTAATTGGCTCACGGTTGTATAGGCTGTACAGGAAGCATAACACAGGCATCTGCTGCTGTGGTGGCCTCAGGAATCTTCCAGTTTTGATGGAAGGTGAAAGGGGAGCAGGCTTCTCAGATGGCAGGAGCAGGAAAAAGAGAGGGGGAAGGTGCCACACACTTTTAAACAATCAGATCTCACAAGAACTCACTCACTATCAAGAGAACGGCACCAAAGGAGAAGTGTTAAACCATTCATGATGAAACCACCTCCATGATCCAACCACCTCCCGCCAGACCCCACCTCCAACAATGGGGATGACAACTTGACATGAAATTTAGAGGGGACACCTCCATGCTATATCCATTTGCATATGGGCAGGGAAGTTTGCTAAAGGTGTGAGTGCTGAACACAGTAAAGGCATTTTGGTAAGTGCTGGGGGCACATTGATGGTTAAAGCTAATGGCCGCTCATTCATGAAGCTTAAATTATTTTCCACTTGGAAAGACATTCCAAAACAGACTCAATTGAGATTTTTTATCGCCTCTTCATGAAGGTACATTATAGTGATCTGAGAACCTAAGCCATGGTGTGGAAGGAATCATTTCTAGTCATCCTCTGTGAGCCACACCCATCCCAAGGCAAATGAAGCCCCAAGCAAAAGTCTTCCATCCTGGGACCAGGATGGCAGTGGTGGAAAATGAGGGCTGCGTGAGTGATGCCTTTTTTTTTTCTTTTTCTTTACACCCATGCACTCAGTAGACAGGTCTTTCCTCCTTTTTCAAGAACCTGATAGTAAGAGGCCTTAACTTGAGGATGAGCTTGAGAATCTTGGAATAAGCCTTTTATGAGCCACAGCAATTGGCACAGAAGCCACGCTTGCTCACACCTGACAAGGGGTTGGGTTACCATTTACATCTTAAGGATTTCCAGTTAAGAAGCTCTCCCAGTGAAGATGCGGCTTGCACTGTACAGTCTTTTTTTTTTTTTTCTTTTTTTTTCGAGTTTATTTCACACACATCTGTTGCCTACTCTGGGATGGATTCTGCTCTGGCTGCTGAGCACATGGCGATAAAAGCCAGAAAGACATAAGAATGAGACTTCCAGTGATGGAGGAGAGATGGAGTTAACTAAGTAAACATAACTTATATTACTTTACCCTGGAAGTGTCATTTGCTGTGGAGCTCAGGGTGCTGGGTGTGTGGGGAATACAGCAACCTGACTTGTCCTGAGGTTTAGAAAAGGCTCTCCTATTTGATGGAAATCTGAGATAACTAGAAATTGGCAAAAAAAGAAAAAGAAAAAAGAAAGAGTTTCAGGCAGAAGCAGGAGTGCAAGGAACGAGAGACAAATGTGTATTTGAGGAATAGAATGTATAAAGGGCACCTTGGTTTAGAGCCTGGAAGGTGATGCAAGTGTTACAGACCCAGGAGACACTCAGGATTACATGATGAAGACCTCAAAGGCCAGGGTGAAGAGCTGAAAAGAGCCTGTTAACAGAAGTGGGAGGCGTTTTAAGCAGAGTATAAGATTAGGTTACTGTTCTTTGACAATCACTGCAGTTACTATGTGGAAATGGATTGGAGAAGAAAGGACGTGAAATGTGAGGCCAGTCAGTAAATAATACAATTGTTCAGGAAAAAACGATGAGTGGCACTTGGTTGTTGTGGCATGGATGTAATTTTTTTTTTTTTTTTTGAGGTGGATTGTCACTTTGTCCCCCAGGCTGGAGTGCAGTGGTGCAATCTTGGCTCACTGCAACCTCCACCTCCTGGGTTCAAGAGATTCTTGCCTCAACCTCCCGAGTAGCTGGAATTACAGGCACTCACCACCGTGCCCAGCTAATTTTTGTATTTTTAGTAGAGACAGGGTTTCACCATGTTGGCCGGGCTGGTCTTGAACTCCTGACCTCAGGTAATCCGCCTGCCTCAGCCTCCCAAAGTGCTGGGATTACAGGTGTGAGCCACCGTGCCCGGCCTGGGTGTAAAATTTAAACACTTGTCATCCAAATTCATTTCTCAAACCTTTCTATCCATTCAGAGGACAACAATGTTATGATTCTGTACGTGTTGATTTTTATCACGGTTTACATGTCAATTACATTTGTAATGAAGGATAGCTGAACGTGTACAGAGTCACAGATGGGTCCCTTTGCATACTCAAGATAAGCAGCATAGTTTCATGGGGCTTGAGCACACAACCAGAGAGATTTGCAGCTATTATAAAGTTGTGCTTGAGACAGTTTGGCCATAGCTCTGATTTATTAGATGTTGAGCTCTTGGTCTAGAACAAACCTTCAATAAAGGTACTGTTTTGGTGGGGAAATGCAATTAGCTTTATAATAGTATGCTTTATGGGTGGATTCCTAGGGGATTCTTTGGTAAAAAAGTGAGAAGTGGCTATACCCTATTGATTCACTTATTCATCCAACCAGTCATTGTTGAGCACCAGCTATATTCTAGGCCAATTATGTGCTAGGTACTGGAGATAGCAAGATGTCCTCAATGAGTTTGGAGCCCAAAAGGGCCAGGCTCATCTTCTAGCAGGAAAACACCAAACCTAAACCTCATCTCATCAGAACTCATGATAACCTGTGCTGTCATATTTTCTCATACCACCCTTTCTCCCACTTAGCTGGCCTTTTATTGCGTCCAAACAAACATTATTCACAGGCACAGTTCCCCAGAGACCCAAGCCAAGGGGCTAAAAAGAAAAGGCAAAGAAAGTCAATTTGTTCTAAAAGATTGCTGTGTAATATCTGCCTAGGCCTTGAGTTCTGTGGCTTAGTATTTATTCTCTACAAATGACTCAGTATCTCAGAAATGTTTTAAATTGAAACTTTAAAAAATCAACAAACCATGTCTTTTTCTGCAATAAAATTATCTGAGTTAAAGGCACTGCCCTTCATTAATAAAATAGATAATATGTATTAACTCCCTGATGTAACGAAAGATGCGGTGTTTAGAGATGCAGCATGGATGTGGATGATTTATCACTGAGTCAGCTTCCGAAGCTGGCTTCCCAGGTCTGAACAACAAAAATATGAGCTCAGAACACCTCTTGTTAGTGACCTGGCCTTTATACTACATCCTCTCCTGAGACACAAGATAAATACTTAGCTTCTTTTAGAAGAAACACTTTGAAGGCATAAAAACTCTACCAAGAAATCATTTATAAAGGCTGCTGCCTTTGAGAAGCCTGCCCATGGCTCTGTAATGAAGCTGTGGCTTATATTTTTCTTTCTCTTGTTGAGCTCTTTTCTTGTTTATTCTTTTTTGTGTTTTTTAAATGTACTTATTTTTCAGAGGCATTTGAGGACACAGCCAGAGCACAAAACTGTTTAAAATTTATAATTATCAACCAGCAAACCAGGTCTGTGCTTTTGTGAAGGAACAAGCAGAGGGAACTGTGAGCTGGGGTCTCAGGGTTGGTTCCAGAAAAAAGTTCTCCAGAGGTTTTATGTGTAACAACCAACTGTTTTCCAGCTCTTAATTTCTGTGAGTGTCTATCACTAAGCAGATAGCTCCAAGGGTCAGAAATGGCATCAAAACCCTGCAGTCTTGTTTATATCCATGTGTGTATGTACATGTGTGAGAGAGACAGAAAGAGACAAGGAGAGGGATAAATCAAGATGAAAAATAGTGGCTCCCACAGTTATTGGAAATAACATTAAGAGTGGTAATATTAATAATAGTCATATTAGTAGAAACAATAGTAATGATACTAACAATAACTACATTGTATTGAGTACTGCTACGTGTCAGACACTGAACTCGGGTTGATGTTCATTATCTACCTTAATCCTCAAAATTCCAGAGAACAGATTATATTAGTCAGAATGAGACAGGTTATGCTGCAGTATTAAGCAAATCTTGAAATCTCAGCAATCTGATAAATGTTGGCTGTGTTTCTTACTCATATCACAATCTGCTGTAGTTTCCCTGGTCATCCTACTCCAGCAGAGACTCAGAGATCCAGTTGGTCCCTTCCTGTCACTCTCCATCTCCAAGTCCTTAGATCTCTTGTCTGTGCAGTTGGAAGCAAAGTGTGGAGAACTTGTATCTTTCCTTAAATGTATCAGATGAGAATTGAAGTGTTCCAATTCCCCTCACAAACTATTGGCCAGAAGTCTTCAAATAGCCCAGAAAAACTGCACAGGGCCTGGGAATTAAAGGGGAAACCCATGAGCTATTTATTGAGCATGACTGCCTCTGCCATGCAGATGCCACTATTGTCACCATCTTTTGGAAGAATGAGAGACTTTGAGGGGTCAGTCTCACCATAATGAAAGGCAGGACCAAGGCTTGACCCAGATGGGGGTGACCCTGACCCTGTATGCTCAAAAATAGGGCTCAAGTATCTTGTGTGTATTCTTTCTGGATAATTACTTTCCTTCTTTTTTTCATTCCATAAACATTTGACAAGCATCCACTATGTACCAAGAGCTGCCCTGGGCTCTGAGGATACTGCAGTGGACAAGTCAGATGAGGTTCAAGAATAAAGGAGACAGACTGCTGTGGGGCTGAAGCTTGCTTTTTTCTTCCCACTCCCCAGACTCACTTCTTGAGCAATTACTGTATACATAACACTGTGCTGAGTAGATGCTGACCTCAAGAATTGTTGATCTATTGAGGTAAACAGGATGTCACAATTCTTTATGCTTTATAGGAATTTTATGTTCTGCCTGATTATCCAGTGGAATGGACCAGTTATTGTGGGACCCATGCTAGGGAGAGGACTAGACATGTTCCCGTATTACAGATGGAGCGTGAATGGGTAACAAGAAGTAAGATGTGTAACAGATAGTGATGGAGTGAAAGATGAAGAGACTTGCAGGAGCAAAAACCCACAGTCAAAGGTGTCATGTCTGTTCAGACAGAAGCAGCAAGGCCCACATTCATGTAGAAGGGGAATGTGTGTGCAGGACATGTGTGTGGTGGCAAGGCTGGAAGTCTTCTGTCATCAGAAGACATGGAGAAGGCAGTCCAGCAGCATGGTCAGCACTCATGCTTTGGCATGAGACAAGACTGAACACCATCCTGGCTGCCCTCCTGCTGTGGCCTCGGACATGTCCCTTAACATCTCTGAGTTTTCATTTCCTAATATTTTAAAATGGCGATAATTTTAGAACCCTCTCATAAGATTGCTGGAAAAATTAAATTACATAATTCTTGTAAAGTGTCTGGCACATATAATCTAAGTTTAGGCCATGTCTACTTATTTAAACACAAAGCAAAAGTGAAGTGGCTCATGAAGCTGATCACGCAGTGTGTTTGCTCCATACTACATCCAGAATCTTCTCTAGAAGAGAGAACCTAAACTTATCTTTCTCTCTCTCTTCTCTCTCACCATCTCTGTCCCTTTCAATCCTATTTCTATTTATCTGTTTAAATCTAAGTGCAAAGGGAGACATATTAAGACACAATTAACAGAGAAGACAAAGGCAAAGCTAAAAGACAACTCCCAGTGACCCCATATTTGTACTAAGAGTCATAAAAGATGCTTCCTCCTTGGGGTAGGCAGGTTAGGTCAGGTTAGGTTGTGGCTGTCAGGTAACTTCTGAATTCCTGCCTCTCAGGTTTTTCATTGCTGAGACTGATTGAAGGGTAGGATTGGTATGTTCTTGTTTCTAAGGACTCCAATATAACATTAATCTCTTCCGGATTGTGTGGCACAGATACGACTTCTTGGAGTGTGTTAGAGATGGCAAAGCCACTGTGGCTTTTTATAGAAAATTTTTATTTATTTATTTATTTATTTATTTTTTATTTATTTTTATTATTATACTTTAAGTTCTAGGGTACATGTGCATAATGTGCAGGTTTGTTACATATGTATACTTGTGCCATGTTGGTGTGCTGCACCCATCAACTCGTCAGCACCCATCAATTCATCATTTATATCAGGTATAACTTGACTGCTACAGAAAATTTTTAACTCCACACACATACTCGTTTTTTTTGAATTAACAACTTTGCTGGCTGTTTTCCAATTAGAAAGAACTTCTTTTCTGTAAGCAGACAAGCGTAAAACATTTCATTAGTTTTTGAAAAAACACTTCATATTTTTAACCAGAGGAAAAAATAATATTATTTTCTTGCTTCAGAATTGTGACACTCACCACATGCTGGGTTTTGAGAGTAAACTGTCCCATCATTTGGCAAGGATGACACTCATTTTTTTCTAATAGACTTTCAGGGAAGCACATTACCTCTCAAACTGCCAGATGCAAACTGCCTCAAACTGCTCTAGAACTGGAGCCAGTACTATGAGTTTCAGCTGCTCAGCAGAGCATGGAAAGGCTACCTTTTCAGAAAAGTATTTTGAGTACTTTATAATATTAGCTTCCTTGTAGGGTAAGGTGCCAAGGTAATTTAAGTCTCCCCTGTGATATAAAGCTTCTGCTCACTGGCTTATTGCTATTTAACACTGATGGCTTCTGGATATATTAGTTTATATTTATTTTGCTAACTTTGGGGTCTGCTGAGAGGACTCAGGTAAGGAAGTGTATCGTTGACTATTGTCATGTGGCAGAAAGGGAGCTTCCTCCCTATGGCCTGCCTTAGCATCCTCAAGTACGCTCAGGAGATGGGTCACCTAGCATCCCTGAGTGCAATTCTGCCTCTGTTAAAGCCATAGATTCTGGCTTTGAAACTTCCTTAGCAGAATGCACGACAGACTGTGTGATGCCTCACTTGGGGATGAGTGTGTGCAGCTGCATCATAAGCAGCTGCTGAATGAGTCAGTAAATGAATGTCTATATGACATAGTCAGGAAAGTGGAAGAAAAGGGTTCTGTGGATAATCCTCAGTTTACCAGAGATTATATCATTTTGCTCAATGCATATTTGTGGTGGCTCATTCTTTCATCAAAGAGTTTTGTGCCACTATTATAAATAAATTTTTGTTTTTAGAGACAACAAATTAGGAAGTTACTTATATTGGATGTGAGATAGTGTATCATATATATATTTTTATTTATAAACATAAATGAAACCTTAATATGTAAGGTAATAACAGCATATCAATTATCTATTGTTATAATTAAGGCTGTGTAACAAGCTACTCTAAACACGGTGGCTTCACATAACAACCATTTGTTTTCATTCACGGGTCTGTGGGTCACATGAGCAGTGCTGCTGATCTTGAATGAGCTTGCTCATAATTTGTGAGGTCAGTTGTGTGTCTACTGGCTGGCTGATCCAGGGTGGTCTCACTTTGAAGGACTGGAAATCTTGACTCTGCAAAACGTCTCCCATATTCCTATTGCAGCTGGCTCAGTCATGTTTCATTGGGGAGGCAGGGCTTTAACTGCAAGCAAGAGGAAACTTGCCCGACCTCTTGGGCCACAGGCTTGGAGATGGCACCGTGTTACCGCCTCTGGATTCTATTGGCAAAAGCAAGTTATAAGGCCATCTCTTATTCAACGAATGGCTCTCTTTTTGGAAAAAGTGAAGAATTACTTCAATAAATTTGCCATAAGCAGGGAATAATATTAGCTGAAATTGTCAAGCATAAGTTAGGAACAACAGAATAACCAAAGATAAAAATTGTAAATGTTTAATTAGAACCTACTGTTGGAGCTAAGGATTTAAGATTCAGAGGAATTGTTGGGGAAGCCCCATAAACAGATGGCAAGGCTAGGAGCTTTACCCTGGGGAAATTTCCTGGAGGCTAAGAGCCTAGGAGAGAGTTGATATGGAATTACTATAACAAATTGAATGGATGAAATCCCACTCTCGCCTCCTAGGGATGGACTAGCTCTATAGGCCTGCGTCCAAGCACAGCCCCACTGTCAGTCTGTCTGTTTGTCTAGAGTACAAGAAAGATGTTATGAACTGCTCTCTTATCTTTGTAAACTTTATTCTTACACAAATATTTAGTGGACTAAAAGTGAGAAGAAGAAACCTATACATTTACTTCTCTCTCTTTTCTCTAGCCCTATACCCTATAATCGTATTTCCATTTTGATCTGTGTTTAGATGGAAGTGGCAAAGGAAGAAATGTTGAGAAACCATTAACAAAAGACAATCTTGTCTTTGTTTCTCAATACACCCCTATACATCCTAGGCTTGGTGCTAATGTTTCTGTTGTGGGATAAAGTTGGCCAATTTCAATTAGATTTTTGAAGTTAAAAATGAGATAGCAGATGTTTTGGTTCAATATCTGTGTATAATTTCCTACATGGCAGTGAATCAATCAGTTATCAATCAATCAGTCAGTCAATCCATTTTGGGCACCTATTATGTTCATCTCTATTATAAGGAAAAGTAAGAGCCAGGATCCCTACTGCTATGAGCTTTTATTCTGTCTAAATTCACCTTTCAAGTTTGCTGAATTTTGGGTGTTTTAAACTAAGACCAGATAGAAGTAACTTCTTTTGGCCTGGGTAACTTACAGAGCTGATAAGGAAAAGAAATGGACCAATGATGCAATGAGAGTTTGAATAAATGCCTTTAAGATATCAAATTATTGAGACTGAAAGAGGTTGGCTGGTTTGTTCTAGGGCACCGTGCATAAAGACAAGTACTTTAAAGTGGAGTGTTCTCAGTTCAATCAGTGTGTTTTAATGCTGGGTGATATAGGAAGATGTGTGTGGTGACATGCATAATGAAAAGGTAATACATAATTACTCTACTTCATTCTAATGCAGAATATGACAAATGAGAATTAAACTGTTCACTCTGTGAGGGCTACACTCTCTATTTAACAGACAATGTCTCTGATATGGAGGCTTTCTCACTAGGACCTTGGGGGACATTTTTGTAGTCTCCACCATCCTGTTCTAAGGTGGGGGTGATCTATCCAAGGGTCAAGGAGAAGCCAGGCTCCTCTTATTGCCCTGGATCATATATTTAGCTCCTTGAGTGGAGTGCAAATCCACTGATGGGTGTGTCTTTATTGAGTTCCTAGGGGTGTATGTAGCACTGATTCTAAAGATAGAAGAGGAGCAGAACTGAGAAACCTACATTCTGGCAAGATTGAGAAGCACATATAGCCAATTAAGGAACAAGATAGCACATGGCAGGTTTAACAGCTTCCAAAGAGGATTGTTTTTGGATATATTTTGCATTTAATCTAATCTTCCTTGTGTTAACTGTGTCAAGACCTGTCCCTGCTACTAATTGTAAATTTTGGGGGAGGAAACACTATAACTTATGGTATATATAACTCTCTTGATCAAAATCCTTTAGTGAGAGCTCTTCTTCAGGTCATAACACAGTTTTGGGCACTGAACTCATTGTCCTGTGACAGACAGTGATGACATTGGACAAATATATAAAAGCACTGTGCCTGCATTGGTAATGCTGACAGTGTACAATTGTGGTTCCAGATACATGGGAGGCAAGTGAGGAGGGTCCTACGCCCCAGCTTTTTTTCTGGAAGAGTTTTCCAGAGGACAGTGTAGGGAGAAGAAACCCAAGCAGATGATGGTGGTGATGCCAGGTTGAGCATGTAAAGAGTGAATTTCTGAAATGTCTGTTTCTAACTTCTGGCTGGAGGCTCTGCTTCCCAGTCTGAATCGCCACCCTGCAGGCTGTAACCCTTTATAAGAAACAAAGTCTCCTCTCTTCCGTTTCTAAATTTATAGATTTTATATTTTTAAGTGAACATATCTGGTAATGAGGATGAAATCCATGGAGAATCCCAGGGTTTCTTGGCATCACTGGGAGTCACTGCACAGAGCCCTACAGGTCAGTTGTCTCCCCGACTGCACTGGAAAGACACCATGTAAGTTCCTCTAAATCTAGGATCTCTTGCTTTAAGGTTGAAGATTTCAGAGACTTTATTTCTCTCTACCTCTTCCCTTCATTTCTTGGTCTCTCCCCAGTCCCTGTTCTGGTTTCCTCCATCTGGACCCTGCAAGGGACCTTCCCTATTGGCCCCGGGTTTGGTGGGGGTGCTTCTGAGTCCAGTCAGACTCAGCTGGCCCATAAGGATAAGCTGTTGTGGGAACACTCATGGTAAGAGCACTCAAAGAGACTGCTTCACCCAGTGAGTGAGTGAAGGTATAGAGAAACTTAGTTCTAAGGGAGAAGCAAAGTTCTAAGGAAACAGTGTAGAGAGCCTTAGTTCTAATGGGACAATCTCTGACCAACTGCCATAATAAGCCTCATTGGCTTATATGGTTAAGGAAGGTGGGAGGATCAAGTTTAAAAACAAACAAACAGAAAAGCAAAAGACATATAATAGTATCATGACCACCCTTAGAATTCACTTTACAAACAGAGCAAAATGACCTGAAACAACGTTAAAAACCCTGTGTCCACTCAGGCTGCCTGCTTGGAGTCTGTGCGGGATTAACAATGAAGCTGGTCCACATTGTAATTTCGTGGTTAAAATTCAGAATCAGGGAATCAGTCCTTTTGGTTTAATATTTGTGTGACTTTTGCCATTTATTGATTATTTTTTCTTCCAGGAACAGCTTTTGATTTCCTTTCTTCAATCTGTGGAGGCTTACACGGCTTTGGGGCCTCTGTATAGACAGTAGCTGGGAAGCTGAGAAAATGGCTGAACAAAATGTAAGGTGTATCCCATTTGTGGCCAGCAAAACTTTCCTTTCCTTGAGCTGCTGTTCAGTGATTCTGAGTCTTGTGAGGACTGCTTTGCACCTCTGTGGAGATGCCTCTCTTTTCTTCAGTTAAGTCATAACCTTGGTGGAGGCTTACTAGTTTCACTTGAGAGACTGCTTTGGTAAAGGTTCAAGAGCCAGGAATATCAGCTGTTTGTCCCAGCTAACATCTGGTAATAAGAGACTTGAGTGAACTTTCTTTCCTTTTAAAGAGCTCCACAGTTAGAAGTCATCATAATTAAAAACATATATCCAAGCGATTGTAACCGGCAAAGGGGTCCAGCTGCTCACCGCTTGTGAAAAGAAGTCAACCAATAACAAGTTATGATAAGAGGAAGCGAGATTCCCTTACTATTCATGCTAGCAAGGGAAAGAGCAGAGCACCATTCCACTTGTCAGTTTATGGAGGGAACACAGGAATCTTTGAATAAAGTGTTTGGAATGCAGAAAAGGCAAGGGAAGCCAGCAGGTGCCAGGTCACTCCAAGGGTCCTCTTGAGTTATTGTTTCATTTGGTGAAAGGGCTGGTGCCATCATGGATCCTGCCAGGTTGTAAATGGATCAGTAAGGCATGCACCACCGCACTTGGCTAACTTTTTTTTTATTTTTTAGTAGAGAATAGGTCTCACCATGTTGTCTAGGTTGGTCTCAAACTCCTGAACTCAGGTAATCCATCTGACTTAGCCCCCCAAAGTGCGAGATTACAGGCGTGAGCCGCTGCACCCAGCCTGAAACATATGAGCTTTCAGTGCCTTCCCCTCACGTAATAATCCCGCAGAGATAACCATATGCAGATTTCCATCAATAGTATTACCTTTTTTATGAGTTTCACATTAATAGGCTGACTCCATACTTATCAAACTTCTGGTCTTCAGCATCTTTTACACAAGACTATTTTTAACATTCAGCCAGTTTTTTGTGCATCTCGGTATTGCAGTTTGTTCTGTCTATTGCTCTGAATATGTGTATTTGATTATGAAAACACTGTAATTTATTCATTTTCCAAGCGGTGAAAATTTGTTTTGTTTCCAGTTTATGACTATTATGAATAAACTTCTCCCTTGAAAGTTCAAGTATGGCAAAAGTAAGCTAAAAACCATACAGATTGAAAATGGAAGTTGAATAAATTAATTTTTGCAACTCATAGGATTTCACTACTTGAACTCCAGAGTAGCTGTACAGAATTAGTCTTAGTGTTTTTCTATGCTGCAGTAATAGCAAAATAGAGTATTGGCTCAGGCAATCAAGTAGTGTTTGTGTGTGTGTTTGTGTGTGTGTGTGTGTTACCAAGTCCATGTCTTTGCTGGGCTCCCTCAGAATTTTGATAGCCTTTGCCCTTTCTGTTAGCTTTGGCAAACACTGAGTGATAGAGAGCCACATTCATCTTGCCCATTGAACAGGCCTTCCTTAGAACACATCTACTGTGTGCAGAGATGCCAACATCCTGTTTTTCTGCATGGCATTTGACTGACACTTGAGATCATTTCATAAGCCATAGAATAAGCCCATCATTAATAAATATACCATGCACAAAATAACCCTTAGGAACTCTCTGTTCTTTTCTGTTATCCTAATAGTGCTCATCCTATAATGACAGGAGTGTGTCCATCATTCCCTGGCAGGTTGCCATGGCTACTTGGGTCCACAGTGAGTTCTGAATCTTGGAATTCTACAGAAGTTGAGGTTGAGAGACAGCAAATTCAGGTGCGAACTGGGGTCCTGAATAACAGTAAGGTCTTGACCAGCTGGGATCAAAGCAAGAGATAGGGTGGCACAGATGTTTAGAGATTGAGTTCAAATAGTTGGGGAAGAGGACACCACCAGATGAGAGAGAAACGGACCAGTGAATGCTCTCTGTGAATCAGACCCAGCACCTGTGGGGCTTGCTGAACAAGTGGAAGGGGCAGGGCCAGACGGGAAACAGCACTGGAGCTCAGCACCAACTACTGTAATTTACTGACTGGGGGCACAGCCATAAATGCTTTCACTTGTGGAGAGTGTATGCTAATTTCATGAAGAGTTCAACTCTGAGTGCTGGGTGATTACAATCTAGGACAGCAATCTTTTAGAAGACTTTACAATAAGGTGGACTTGAAAGTTTGCTGGTTGGGATGCTTTATCTTCCTCCAAGTGCACTCAGAGCTCCTAATTGTGTACCCTCAAGAGCCCCGTGAGATTGGGACCTGGTATTTACGTCTGAGTGCTGGTACACATACTCACAAGAGTGAAGTCACCAAGCAGCACATGTGAGAGGCACAGTGTGCTCTCTAGACATGTCTCAGTCCTCTCCCCATCTTCTCCTTGAACTGTTAGCCTTTCAGAACCAGGCATGTGGACTGGGTTTGCTTTCACTGTGGCCAGGAGCTTCTAAAACTGGTTATTGTTAGCAGGTTTCTGTTAAGTTGACTAATCCAACTTTTGAAGGAACGTGAAACCGTAGTCCTTTTGCCCCATATCCAGTTACACAGTCTCAACCCACACATTTATTATTCATTTCCTTATTAATTATCATAGCTTGCTTTAGTTGTATTTTGTGTCTTTTATGTGTCTAAATGTTGAAATAAGTAAAATTCATACTGTGATTTTCTTATATGAAAATTTTAGTATTTCATATTTAAATTTCCCTCATAGCATAAGGAATTATACAATAAGATCTCTTTCAGAATCAGTCTGTTTTTGCAACTGAGATCTCACCTCCTGGACAGAAACCTGAGGCCTCATATTTCTTCCTTGAGTTTCTGGAAGTACCACTCTGGTAATAGCATTGATAACTTTACTTAATATGTGTAACAATGCATTCGAGTTGGTAAACTTTTTAAAAAAGAAGAATCTCTCTATTTTTCTGTCTAGCTTACTCACAAAAGGATAATCAATATATAGAAAGGGTGAGGAGGAAGGAGTTAACATTAGATGACCATCTATTGAATTCCAGACCTGTTGTATGTACTTTAAATGAAACAATATGTGAAGTTTTTACAACAAATATGCTACTATAAACCCCAGATTCCCATGAATGAATGGAGGGTCAGAAAGGTTAAGTAAGTACCCAATGTCCATAGCTGACTAGAGAAGGAGCTGGGATCAAACCAGGGTGGTTTTGCTCAGAAGTCTGTCTTCTTCCTATTGGATCATATGACCCCCAAAACAAGCCAGTGATTGTTTTTTTGTTTTGTTTTGTTTTTGAGATGGAGTCTCACTCTTTTGCCCAGGCTGGAGTGCAGTGGCATGATCTGGGCTCACTTTTTTTTTTTTTTTTTTAACTTATTGGCTAGACAGCACTAACAGCGGCACTTGGTAAGCATAATCTTCATCAGTCTTTTGCTTTTTAAATACAATTTGTGTATCTTTTCTTTTTGGCCTACCTTCTGTATTACATTCTCATATTACCAAAACACACAGAACATTTGGGTATTAGTAGCCTGCTATAACCTAATGCAGTTGGTGAAATTATAGCCAAAAAAGATAATTCAGGTGAAACCATGCCAAGGCACCACACATATCTGAGTTGACTGGTGATAAAATTCTTGTCCTGAATGACCTCTACTTCTCACTCTATTGTTTGGCAAAACTATTAGATGCAGGCAAACTTATTGTTCTGATATTTATACTGTGATTTATGATCATACAGGGATTGTATAAGCCATATCAGGATCAGTTGACTTAATCAAATGCAATCTAATGTGATTATTTATATACAATATTCAAACTAGCCTCCCTGTAGCCTGTTATTTTAGTGACATAGTCTTGGTAATAATGTTTCTTGTTTCTGGTAAATAGTTGTTTGCTTTCTCACAGTGACTTAACAGGCAATGGCTTTATTTTATTTTATTTTTAACACAGGGTCTCGCTCTGTCACCCAGGTTGAAGTGCAGTGGTGCGATCGTTGTTCACTGCAGCCTCAACCTCCTGGGCTCAAGCAATGCTCTCACCTCAGCCTCCCAAGTAGCTGGGATTAAAGATGCACACCACCATACCTAGGTAATTTTTTGTATTCTTTTAAACTTTTTAGAGACAGGGTCTTGCTATGTTGCCCAGGCTGATTTCAAAGTGATCACTCCTGTCCTCAAGCGATCCTGGTCCACCCGCCTCAGACCCCCAAAGTGCTAGCATTACAGGTATGAGCTACTGTGCCCAGTCGGCAATGATTTCTCTTTATTTTCCTTCCTTCCTTCCTTCCTTCCTTCCTTCCTTCCTTCCTTCCTTCCTTCCTTCCTTCCCTCCCTCCCTCCCTTCTTTCATCTT
>NW_012116166.1:254103-255501 GCF_000951035.1 Colobus angolensis palliatus | reverse complement strand
GATCTCAGCTCACTGCAACCTCTGCCTCCCAGGTTCAAGTGATTCTCTTGTCTCAGCCTCCCAAGTAGCTGGGATTGCAGACACCCGCCACCACCTCTGCCTAATTTTTGAATTTTCAGTAGCAACAGGGTTTTGCCATGTTGGCCAGGCTGGTCTCAAACTCCTGACCTCAGGTGATCCACCCTCCTTGGCCTCCCAAAGTGCTGGGATTACAGTTGTGAGCCACTGCACCAGCTCAGCAATGATCTCTTAATGCAGCAGTAGAATTAAGGTTCTGTTGATACTCAGTGGGAAAGAGCACCTAAAGAAGGTCAAATTTTCAGACATAGATAATTTTCAGACATATTCTTTTTAATGAAAGCATTTTCCAACTGGATCTTTAAGGAATTGTATAGACAAGGTCCAAAATAATCTTCCAGATATACAGGAAATAAAATTGAACTCAAAATTTTACCTGCTCCCCAGACACTGGTTCTTGCATCTCATGAATCCCAAACGGGATTAATAATGTATTAATTTTTAGAAACTCAGGCTCAAAACCTTCCCCTTCCACATACAGTGTCTAAATCTTGCTTCTTTTTCTCTTTGTTCCTGGATCTCATCCCCACTATTTTAGGGCATAACCTGAAAAAGTCTGGACCTCTCACTGGGCTCCCTTCCTCCTCCCTTTCCGCTGCCAGAGATTGTTGCTCACCAAGTGAACTCCAGCCTCCCAAACCTGGTGTTCTCTAGATTCCAGTCCCACCACCTCCTCTTCTGCAGCCTATACAACTTGGCATTCAACAAGCACGCTCTTTGTCTTTGTGTTTCTGCAGTTTTGATCATGTCATTTATTGTTGGGATTACCCTTGATGACTTCTCCCTTCCTATCCACATGCTGTTTACCCTTCAGTACTAGCCAGCTTTTCTTGGCACTATTTCTCATTGCCTTCCACAGAAGGCAATAGCCTTTTCTGAAATCTTGGGCTCTTTGATCAAATGTCATGAATCACTTGCTTCCTTGAGTCATTATGTGTATGTGTTTTATTTTTGTCACTATATTACATTTTTCTTAAAGTCTTGGAGTTATTCTTGTATCTTTTTAAAAAAATTTCATGTATCATTTTACTTTTTATAACAAATATTAATTCTGTAACCAGAACATTGAAAAACATGATAGAGAGAAAACTTGCAAATTTAAAAAATTGTAGTACTTATTTATCCTTTATTTTGTATTACTTTTGATTTTTAAAAAATTTAGTAGTTTTGGGGTCCAACTTTTTTTTTTTTTTTTTTTTTTTCAGACAGAGTCTCACTCTGTTGCCCAGGCTGGAGTGCAGTGGCACGATCTCAGCTCACTGCAACCTCTGCCTCCCAGGTTCAAGTGATTCTCTTGTCTCAGCCTCCCAAGTAGCTGGG
>NW_012116166.1:251836-253357 GCF_000951035.1 Colobus angolensis palliatus | reverse complement strand
TTTTTTTTTTTTTTTTTTTTTTTCAGACAGAGTCTCACTCTGTTGCCCAGGCTGGAGTGCAGTGCTACTATGTTGGCTCCCGGCAACCTCTGTCTCCTGGGTTCAAGCAATTCTCTTGCCACAGCCTCCCAAGTAGCTGGGATTACAGGCACCCACCATCATGCCCAGCTAATGTTTTTAATATTTTTAGTAGAGACGGAGTTTCACTATGTTGGGCAGGCTGGTCTTAAACTCCTGACCTCAGGCGATCCGCCCACTTCGGCCTCCCCAGAGTGCTGGGATTACAGGTGTGAGTCACCATGCCCATCTCTAAGTGGTTTTTGGTTACATGAATGAATTATATAGTGGTGAATTCTGAGATTTTAGTGTACTCATCACCCAAGTACTGTATGTTGTACCCAATATATAGTTTTTTATCCCACACCCTCCCTCCCAATCTCCTGCTTCTGAGTCTCCAGGATTCATTACATTACTCTGTATGTTTTTGTGTATTCACAGCTTAGCTCCCACTTATAAGTGAAAACACACAGTGTTTGATTTGCCATTCCTGAGTTATTTCACCTAAAATAATGGCCTCCAGTTCCATCCAAGTCCATGCAAAACACATTATTTTGTTCCTTTTTATGGCTGAGTCCATGGTGTGTGTGTGTGTGTGTGTGTGTGTGTGTGTGTATGTATATCTATATATCATACCTTTTTAATCCATTTATTGGTCAATGGCACTTAGGCTAGCTCCATATCTTTGCAGTTATGAATGACTGCAATAAATATTCATGTGCATATTGTCTTTTTCATATAATGACTTGTTTTCTTTTTTCTTTTTTATTATTCTTGAAGTTCTAGGGTACATGTGCACAACATGCAGGTTTGTTACATATGTATATATGTGCCATGTTGGTGTGCTGCACCCATTAACTCGTCATTTACATTAGGTATATCTCCTAATGCTATCCCTCCCCTCTCTCCCACCCCACAACAGGCTGCAGTGTGTAATGTTCCCCTTCTTGTGTTCAAGTGTTCTTATTATTCAATTCCCATCTATGAGTGAGAAAATGCGGTGTTTGTTTTTTTGTCCTTGTGATAGTTTACTGAGAATGATGGTTTCCAGCTTCATCCATGTCCCTACAAAGGACATGAACTCATCCTTTTTTATGGCTGCATAGTATTCCATGGTGCATATGTGCCACATTTTCTTATTCCAGTCTATCACTGATGGACATTTGGGTAGGTTCCAAGTCTTTGCTATTGTGAATAGTGCTGCAATAAACATACGTGTGCATGTGTCTTCATAGGAGCATGATTTATAATCCTTTGGGTATATACCCAGTAATGGGATCACTGGGTCAAATAGTATTTCTAGTTCTAGATCCTTGAGGAAGTGCCACACTATCTTTCACAATGGTTGAACTAGTTTACAGTCCTACAAAAGTGTAAAAGTGTTCCTATTTCTCCACATCCTCTCCAGCACCTGTTGTTTCCTGACTTTTTAATGATTGCCATTCTAACTGGTGTGAGGTGGTA
>NW_012116166.1:184362-251156 GCF_000951035.1 Colobus angolensis palliatus | reverse complement strand
TGCTTAGGATTGTCTTGGCAATGCGGGCTCTTTTTTGGTTCCATATGAACTTTAAAGTAGTTTTTTCCAATTCTGTGAAGAAAGTCATTGGTAGCCGGCTTCACTAATTTGCTCCAAAGAAGGATAAATGAACATATGAAACATTTACTTCTCCCTGCTCCTCATATTGCTATATATATAGAGTAAGAAGTAACAAAACCCAATTTTGACTAAATAGTTACTGCCTGCCAGGCATATCACATGCATTGTATTGTTGAATACTTCCTACAGCCATTGAAGGCAGCCCATGTTTTTATTCCTGTCATGCAGAGGAAGACATGAAAGCACAGAGAAGCCATGTAACTTTCCAGTGGCACAGCTGGTGCAAGAAGCAGCCAATTCTCCCACCTAGTGTGACTGACTTTTATCATTTGCCTGTCACTTGTGGTCCCATTTTGTAGGAGGTCCATGTGGCTGCAGGGCTTTCATTGCTGCCGGGTGTGTACTCTAGTCTTTGATTCCTGCACCATTGAGATCTTTGTATCCCCCTCTTTGATAATGTTTAGACTAAACTTAAAAAGCTCCACCACCCTTCTTCGCTGAACTCCTCTACTTCCATAGACTCGGGTCTTGTATGAGTAATGATTCTTCTTCTAGCCCAAAGGGAGATACAGAGACATTTGTCAAAGAGAAGTGATCCATTTCAGATATCTTGAAATGAAATGTCATCCTTGACCTTTCCACCTGAACCTCATCTTCCTCGGATGGCTCAACACCTTCTGGGCTCCCTAGATCCTCCTGGAGCTCATATGAGCCAACCGACAGGTCTTCCCAGCAGAAGTAAAAAAGCTGAATTACCTTTGCCACAATGTGATCATTGGCAGGCCCTGCTGAGTTATTTTAAAGATGGGAAGGATGGCGATGATAATAAAGTTATAGCCCAAATCCCTTATAGCCACTCTTTCCTGGATTCATGCTTATGGAGCTGTTCATCACCACAAGCACCTTCATTTCCCCACCCAATAATGGCCATTGGTTATTGTATCTTGATTAAGCTTGCAAGCTCTTAGCCAGGCATGGGTAGTCATTTATGTGCAAGAGGAAGGGAATATGTGCACCTTCTCTCAAATTTCTTTTTATTTTCCCCAATGAAAAATTTCATTAGCAAAAGCTGCAACCCCCTAGTCCATGAGCCCTGTCTGTAGTGGCACCCTCCCCAGGACTCCCTTTCTGAGTTCCAGGCAGATCCAGCCCTCTCCTGCTTCTCTTTCTGGACTCAGGTTTCCTCCATACTTGCATTCAATGTTTAGGCTCCTGGAATGGATGGAGGTCACCCCGCTCCTGCCATCTCCTATTTCCTCCTTCCGCCATAACCCACAGGGTCCTTAGGATTCCTTTCCTGCCCACTCTAGTGGCAAACTTGCAACCTGGCCTAAGTTCAGCATCTGGCATTTTCTCCTTCCAAGTTTTCTCACATTTTTCTGCCGGGTTTTGGCTGCTCTTGTCTTACGTTTCCAAGATTCTTTTCTTCTTCTTTTATAGGGAAAAAGAGAATACAGTTCCCCTTTGCCCTCTGAAGTTTCCCTGAAAGATCAGCTCACAAAGGGCAGATTAATTAGAGAACAGGCACACAAATTTATTCAATGTGTACACATTGAAACCTTCAGAATGAAGACAGAAAGATACAAAGAAAATTGTCTACTGTTATGCTTAGGTCCGACACAGTAGGAAAGCCATGTAGAAATATGATTGGATAGAAAGCATGTGATCTAATGCTACTAGGCATAGTGGGGAAACCCAGAAAAGCCTGTCTTTCTAGATCCTTTTTGGCCACTCTGAGCAGCGTTTCTTCCTCCTGGGTGTGGGGCAGGATACTCTCTGTAATGAGGGTCTTGTGACCTATAGTTTAAAAAGATAGGCTAGATAATTCTTTATGGCCAGATTTTACGGTCAGAAAGTCAGAGAGAAGCTTATTTTAATGATTTTTTTTTTTACCATTAATGTTTTAATCATTATTATTTAATGATAATTTAAAGACATTGATTTTTTCTATCTATGAGTATGAAAAGATTTTCCATTTGTGTCATCTCTGATTTGAGCCATTGTTTGTAGTTCTCCTTGCAGAGATGTTTCACCTCCCTATTTAGATATACACTAGGTATTTTGTTCTTTTTTTGGCAGTTGTGAGTGTGAGTTTGTTCTCGATTTGGCTCTTGGCTTGACTGTTGTTGGTGTATAGGAATGTGAGTGATTTTTGCACACTGATTTTGTATTCTGAGGTTTTGCTGAAGTTGTTTATCAGTTTAAAAAGCTTTTAGGCTGAGACTATGGTTTTTTCTGGATATAGGATCATGTTATCTGCAAACAGGGATAGTTTGACTTCCTTTCTTCCTATTTGGATGTCATTTACTTTTTTTCTCTTGCCTGATTGCCATGGCCAGGACCTCGAATGCTATGTTAAATAGGAGTGGTCAGAGAGAGCATCCCTGTCTTGTGCCAGTTTTCAAAGGGAATTTTTCCAGTTTTTGCCCATTCAGTATGATATTGGCTGTGGGTTTGTCATAGATGGCTCTTATTATTTTGAAGTGTGTTCCCTCAATACCCAGTTTATTGAAAGGTTTTTTTTTTTAATGAATGGATGTTAAATTTTATCAAAACTCTTCTCTTCATCTATTGAGATAATAATGTGTTTTTTGTCTTAAGTTCTGTTTATGTGATAAATCTAATTTATTGATTTGTGTATGTTGAACCAACCTTTCATCCCAATCATGGCGCCTACTTGATCATGGTGGATAAGCTTTTTGATGTGCTGTTGGATTCAATTTGCTAGTATTTTGTTGAAAATTTTTGCATTAATGTTCATCAAGGATATTGGCCTGAAGTTTTCTTTTTTTCTGCAGTTGTCCCCCCATTATTGGTCATGTTCTGACTGAGGTTGAATGGCCCCACAATTTGTCAAGGGTATTGGGTGGGAGCATGGGCTGGATATGCATTAGGCTCTTCCAGTGCCTAGATTCTATGGGTGCCTGGTCTTTTAAGATGAGATGCTCTCATGGTCCCCTGATAGGTTTAAGAAGTCCACTGTCCTCTTCATTCTGTTTCCAACAGCCCCTAAATGACCTCCCACTCATGTACTTCGCTTCTATTTTATGTAGAGGTACAAGTAAAATTATATTTGAAGTTGAATGTTGAACATGGAAATTATATTTGAAAATCACATATTAATGCTAATTGTGTTTTTCAAATTCATTGGTGTTTTTAGCCCACAGCCTAACAAGGAACTTTAGGATAGCTTTGTTCACTCTCTCCTTTAGGAAGGGATGTTGCTCTTTCTTCCTGTCTGGATCTTCTTCATCCTTCCAGCTGCTTCTACATGAAGCCCTAATGGGCCTTGGCCCCATATACTCTGCTTTCTCATTTCTGGACTTCAGCCCATTTCTAGTTAGCACTGCACAAAGTGGCACTGGTTCACATTTTCTTTTCCTTTTTTTTCTTTTGAGATGGAGTCTTGCTCTGTTGCCCAGGCTGGAGTACAGTGGCGTGATCTCGGCTCACTGCAAACTTCGCCTCCCGGGTTCATGCCATTCTCCTGCCTCAGCCTTCCGAGTAGCTGGGACTACAGGCACCTGCCATCACGCCCCACTAATTTTTCGTATTTTTAGTAGAGACGAGGTTTCACCGTGTTGGCCAGGATGGTCTCGATCTCCTGACCTCGTGACCTGCCCACCTCGGCCTCCCAAAGTGCTGGGATTACAAGCATGAACCACCGAGCCTGGCCCACATTTTCTTAAATGTATTAGTTTTCTGGTGACTTGAGGGCTAGGACAATACCATGAAAATTATACTTCTTTCTTGTATCCTTCAATGTGCCCTCTTCCAGATCCAAGCATTGATGCCATGGATTTTTGGATGGCCACCCAAAGACAAAAGCTGGTTTTTCCATTTGTGGTCAGGCCCTTATCAGTGTAGGCTATTATCATATGTTTATTCACTTATTCAACAGACATT
Source organism: Colobus angolensis palliatus (assembly GCF_000951035.1). Lineage (NCBI taxonomy): Eukaryota > Metazoa > Chordata > Mammalia > Primates > Cercopithecidae > Colobus > Colobus angolensis. The sequence continues at coordinate 247,169 of NW_012116166.1, read as the reverse complement.
GAATGAGTGCCTCCTGGATGACTAATATTGTGCTGAATTAATCCATTTAATGAGGAAGACAAAAATCTAGGGACATCTAGGACAGAAACATGAAATTTTGGCTTTTAAGAGATCAGTTTTATAAGGATAAAAGGTCAGAGATAAGGGAAGATAAAGAAAGAAGGTGTGACCAGTTGTCAGGAATTCACAATATTTAAGGAAGATGTTTTTAGTAAATGTTATTAATTTTGCAGTTGAAGAAAACTGACCAGTTCAAATCAACGGACCAGGGAGGTGTGTGAGAATTGAAGACAAAAAGGTGTCCCCCAGCCCTAATTCCACTCTGGTTGACACCTCCTTGCCATGAGGGTCAATCAGAGGAAGGGAAAAGTGAGCTAAATGAAGGGCAAGAGGAGAAAGGCAAGGCAGGGGTTCAAAGAAACAGGACTTGAGCTGTGCAGTGAGGCCATAGCAGCAGGAATGTGGACTCAAGTGCTGGGGACTGTGCTGCTGGCTGGGAATTTGCTCACTCAGCCAACACACCTAATACTTCACCTCCATCATCAGATCCTTTCTTGTCCAGAGCACATCTGACAGAAGAACCACCTTGCAAGGAACTAAAATCATCACCTTTGTGCCTTGGGTCTGTCCCATTCTAGGTGGGTTCTCCTATCATTTGTGTCTGAATATAGCCTGGGTAGAATAAATCCCCTAATTCAGTTGTCTGCCTGGAGAAAAAGGAAACACACACACACACACACACACACACACACACACACACACACACAAAACAGTGAATGGCTGAGAGAGAAGTAGAGAATTATTTTTTTCCCCCAGGGGCTTGGTCTGGAAAGGAAGATAAAGAGAATTTGAAGGTGGTGAGGAAGGGCGAAAGCTGGGATGGGATCCAAAGAATGCTCTGCTTTATTTGTTTGCCTTTAAAATTTTTTAACAACGGAAGAAATAAATTTGGAAGAAGCTTTTATTGTTTCTATGTGTCCGAAGTCTGTAGAAATTAGAAGTCTGTCTCCAATACATCTACTATGTAGTTGCTAGGGAGGCTGTAAGATTCTCTGTGACCAAGGGAAAGAACATTCAGGATATGGGCAGAGAGGCTATACCATGGTATACCACGGGTGTATGGAAGAGTTACTTGGAAGTAAACATCATTTGGAAGGGTTCTTCAATATTACACTAGGAAGGTTTAAGAATATTGAAGGTGGCAGAGTCATTTTGAGACACAGGTAAAAATAGGGGTGAGTTGAAATGTCGATCGGCTCTGGAGTACCCGTTTGTATCCTTTTCTCTGCTCTCTGCCTCCACCCCAAACCCATGTCTTGTGACTAATCCCCAAAGATCACATTGCTGAACTCTTGAGATCTTTCAGGCCCCTCCAGCCTTGACATCCTGTTTTCTTATAAGTCATATGCAGAAGTTAAAAATAGACATGATTAGGGGTCCTGGCTATATGTGGTTATTTTTGGGCAACCCATAGACTTTTATGCCCTGCAACTTCTTGTTGGTTTAGTTTAGTTTTAAAATTTATTGATTTCTACAATTGCATGTGTAATACATGAGCTTTTTTGGGGAATACTATATTCAAACAATAAAATATATAAGTGGACTGATGTGAATAGGTCTCTTTACCACTCCTACACCCACCTCCCTCTTTGTGTGTACCAATTGCCAACAAGTCCATAATTCCAGTCCGTTCTTTGTGCATTCACATCTAAATATATATAGAAGTTTGTACAAATATATTTCTGGTAGTTCGTGTATGGGTTTTTAAAACAACTGTATTCACACTACATGTATCATTCTATAAAACATTTTTGCTTATAGTTATATACCAAATATTTCATGCCAAAACATATGTATTTATGTCATTTGCTTTAATGATTGACTGGTATTCTATGGCGTGAATGTATAATGTATAATAATTAAAGGACGTTATGTTTTGTTTTCTATTTCTCCTCCTCCTTCCTTTTGCTATTGCAAACAAAAGTTAAATTCAATGGTAATCTTCCTGTCTGTAATTCTGTGAACATGTGTGAGTGTATTCTACAGCTATACCCTAGAAGGAAAATTGATGAGTTAAGGGGTAGGCACATTTTGGATTTTGAATAGATTCAAGTATTGCAGGAGGGCCTAGGTAGATCTTCCAGCCACAGTCAGTGTTCCAGGTTGTAGACATTGTTGGAAGAAAAAATTCAAGGATGAGTCAGAATGAAGGGAAAGACAAGAAGCTTTTATTGCAAGGGGAAAGCATGCACTTGAAAGTTGGAGTGCGAGCATACTTGGGAGAATGAGTTGTGCATGGGGGAGTCTGGGTATCTAATGTTATGGTCTCTTCTAATTAGGAAGTAGAATAGAGTAGACTTTCTAGGAAAAGAGTAGATTTTCTAGGGAAAAGGGTGGAGATTTCTTAGGCTTAGGCCACCCATTTTTATAAGAAATATGGCCATGCTCAGATCTACCATGGTGCTGGTGGGTGTGTGACTTAGATTGGGAATAGGCATATAATTAGGTCTGGAATAGGGCATGGGTCAAACCCAATGTCATGTTGGACCTAGCCTGTTTCAGCCAGCATGGCCCCCATTTTATTTGTGAGGATCTTATCATGCCAGGCTCATATTTGTTGTCATAGCTAATTTTAACAGCTCTTTTCTTGAAATTATGTGAAATTGTTTCTTGATATTTTCCTGCTTCTCCTGTGACCACCCAGCGTTCCTATCTTATGTGTGTTTCTTTAATTGGAGGGTGAAATAATCATGAAGTATTCTGGAAAAGAAGGGGTTTCAAGGACTCCCCAGTTATTGACCCCTATTCTCCCTTATTTGGGTTTGCCTGGAAGGGTCATGGACATGTCACTCTCACTGGGGCTTTAGCCATTTTCTCTACCTTATTTTGGGTTTTCTGTTATCCTGTGGGTTTTTGTGACTAGTTCTTGTTTCAGGTATTGTTTGCGTGTTTCCATCCTCCTGCAAGCACCCAGCGCTATTCCTATGTCACAACCAAATTATTCTAAAAGAAAAAAAAGCAGTTCCCTTTCATATTCCCACCAAGTGTGTATGGCAGTAATCATTTTAATCATTTCTATTTCGACCCTGGATATTAATATTTTGGATCATTAAGTATTTACATATTTTAAGCATTTGTCAATCTGACAAGTGAATGTTGTTTTGACTTACATTTCCTTAATTATTGGTGAGGTTGGGTATCTTTTTTATGTTTATTGGCTATTCGCTTTCCTTCTATAAATCGATCTTATGTATCATTTACCAGTATGTTGTATTTTATGCCAACGTATTATATTTTTAATTAAGAGAACACTTATGTAAGATGGACATTTATCCTTTTATTGTCTTTCCACTTAGACAGTAAGTTGTCAAATAGTCTGTTCATCCCTCTTTTTCCTGTAAGATCACCTTTACAGTCAACAAAATTGCCCTGTGTGCATTGCTAGAGACTCTACTTTGTTGTGTTGATGTATTTGTCTCTTCCTACTAGGATGTGGTTCTGTTTGATCACTGTAACTCTACACTGTATTTTACTATCAGCCATGTTTCACTTCTCATTTCTTCCTCAGACTATTTCAGGCTACTAATGGGCATTTATTCTTTTGAAGAAACCTAAGATTGAGTGTCTAGAGTTTCATAAAGAAATATATTGTGATTATGATTGGGTTTGTGATAGAATTTTTAGGTTTACTTGAGGAAATTTTCTTATATTTACTGTAGTGGATATCCTTACAAGCACAGAATTCCCTTTATTCAGTAATAAAGTTAGATACTTTTTTCATATTCTTACTAAATCCATTCCTAGGGATTTATACATGTAATGCTATTATAAATAGGTCACCTTCACCCAGGGATGTCATGTGCATTCTGCAGCTACTTTTTACAAATTGAACATTTTTGAGATAATTATAGATGTACATACTGTGCAAGAAATAATACAGAAATTCTGTGTACCCTTTACCCAGTTTTTGCCAATGGTAACACCTTGTGAAACTATAGAAGGACAGCACTCCCAGGATATTAGCATTGATATTACAAGATGCAGAATACGTAAATCAACACAACGATCAGTTATGTTGCTCTTTCTAGCCACACACTCTTCCCTCCCACCTCCACACCCTCGTTAACTTCTGGAAATCACTAATTTGTTCTTCATTTTGTTATTTTTTAAAAGAATGTTACATATATGGAATTGTACAGCATATAGGTTTTGATGGTTAGCTTTTTTTACCAGCATAATTCTCCAGCAGTTCCTCTGAGTTGTTGGTGTGTAAATAACTCATTCATTATGTTTTCCTAAGTTATAATTTTTTAATTAATTATTTTGAGACAGGGTCTCCTTTGTCACCCATGCTGGAGCGCAGTGGTAGAAACTCCCAGGCTCAATAGATCTTCCCAACTTAGCCTCCCAAGTAGCTGGGACTACAGCTGTGCCCCACCAAACCTGGCTAATTTCTTAGTATTTTGAGGGTAGAGATGGGGCTTTGCCATGTTGCCTAGGCTGATCCCAAACTCATGGGCTCAAGTGATCCTCCTGCCTCTGCCTTCTGGTGTTGGGATTGCAGGTGTGAGCCACTATGCTTGACCCATGTTTATTGCTGAGTAGTATTCATTGTATAGATGTACCACACTTTGTTTACCCATTCACCTATTGAAGGACATATGGGTTGTTTTCTGGTTTTGGCTATTACAAATAAAGCTGCTAAAAGTGCTCCAGCATAGGTTTATGTGTGTGCAAATAGAAGTCATTACTTCTGTAGGATGAATGGTGAGGAGTGCAGTAACTGGGTTGTATGGTAGTTGCATGTGTCAAATTTTTACAGAAACTGCCAAACTATTCATCAGGGGGTGGCTTTATCATACTACATTCCCACCAGCAATAGTGTTATTACAATATTTTTAATTTTGGTTATTCTGATAGGCATTTTATTATAGCACATTGTGGTTTTAATTTGCATTTCTTAATGGATAACAATGTCAAACATCTTTTCATGTGCTGTATACCTTCTGTATACCTTCTTTGGTTGAAATGCATCTTCATGCCTTTGGTCATATTCTAATTTGGTGGTTTGTTTTGTTATTGAGTTCTTACTGTTGAGATTTAGATGCCAGTCTTTTGTCATACATAAGTTTGAAAATACAAGTGCACAACCTGCACGTTGTATTTTCAAACTTACGTATGACAAAAGACTGGCATCTAAAAATCAACAATAAAAACTCAATAACAAATCAAACCACCAAATTAGAATATGACCAAAGGCATGAAGAGGCATTTCAACCAAAGAAACCTGCACGTTGTGCACATGTACCCTAGAACTTAAAGTATAATAAAAAATAATTAATAAATAAAAAAATTAAAAAAATAAAATCATATTCTCTTTTACAAGCAACATTTTGGAGTTTTATGAAAGTAATTAAAATTAAGAAGTTGATGATACCCAAATCTGAACTGTTTTGAAAAATATAAATGATGTACTTAATATGTGTAATTCCTAATTTCTATTTCTTGTTCTAATACTGGTTACTAAACAATTATGCAGAAATAAAATATAATTGATGTCTTTAGAAAAAAGGAAAATACATGATCTCCATTTAAAGCTTGCTTTTTTGTCTGCTTAACAGAGTCTTTCACAGAGCAAAAGATTTTCAGTTTGGTGAAGTCCAGTTTATAAGTTTTCTTTTTGTGAGTCATGCTTTTGGTGTCTCTTGAAAGAACATTTTACCTTGTCCTAGATCCTGAAGGTTTTTTTCTATAGTTTTATATTCTACATTTAAATACATGATCCATTTGGAGTTAATTCATATATAAAGTATGAGACTAAAATGAAAGGACTTTTGCTTATGAATGTGTGATTATTTCAGCACCATTTGTTGAAAGTCAATCTTCATCCATTGTGCAAATCAGTTGAGAATATTTATGTGGTTCTATTTCTGAGCTCTCTGTCTGGTCCATTGATCTACAGGTCTGTCCCTCTGCCTTGTCCTTTTTGACTAGGTAAATCTTGAAATAGAGTAGACAAATTCCTCTCATTTTTTTTTTAAGATGGTTTTGGGCATTCTAGTTCCTTTGTCTTTTTGTATATTTTTAGGATAATCGTATTTATATCTACAAAAAAAAAAATCTTCCTGGGTTTTAAACGGAATCATCTTGAACCTACGTATCAATTTAGGGAAAAATGACATCTTTACTATGTTGAGTCTTCCAATACATAAACATAGTATGGTTTTTTACTTATTTAGAACTTTGAATTATTTTATCCGTGTTATGTGATTTTCAACATTTAAGTCCTGTACATGTTTTGTTAGATTTATTCTATTGTATTATTTTCTAAGTGATTGTACTTTTAAAAAACTTTTAATGCTTGCTTGTTATTTCCAATACAGTCATCCCTCAGTATTCACAAGAGATTGGTTCCAGGACTCCCACAAATACTACAATTTGCAGATGCTTAAGTCCTTTATATAAAAGGTCATAGTAGTAGACATTATCTCTCCCCAGTTAAAATGGCTTATATTTAAAAGACAAGCAATAGTAAATGCTGGTGAGAATGTGGAAAAAAGGGAACCCTCTTACACTGTTGATGGGAATGTAAATCAGTACAACCACTATGAGAACAGTTTGGAAGTTCCTCACAAAACTAAAATAGAACTATCAAATGATTCAGCAATCCTACTGCTAGATATATACCCAAAAGAAAGGAAATCAGTATATTGAAGAAATGTCTGCACTCCCACATATGTTGCAGCACTGTTCACAATAGCCAAGATTTGGAAGCAACGTAAGTGTCCACCAAGAGATGAATGGATAAAGAAAATGTGGTACTTATATATAATGGCGTATACTCAGCCATAAAAAAGAATGAGATCCAGTCATTTGAAACAACATGGATAGAACTGGAGATCATTATGTCAAGTGAAATAAGCCAGGTACAGAAAGACAGACATTGAATGTTCTAACTTATTTGTGGGATCTAAAAATTAAACAATTAAACTCGTGGACATAGAAAGTAGAAGGATGGTTACCAGAGAATGGGAAGAGTAGTGGTGGATCTGGAGGAATGTGGGGATGGTTAATGGGTCCAAAATTACTTAGAAAGAATGAATAAGACCTGCTATGTGATAGCACAACAGGATGAGTATAGTTAATGATAACTTGATTCTACCTTTTAAAATAACTAAAAGAGTGTAATTGGATTGTAACACAAAGGATAAACGTTTGAAGGGCTTTTTATTTTAAGCCCTTTGAAGGGTTTTTAATTTTATTTTAAAATAAAATTAAAATTTTTATTTTAATTTTATAGGTTATATTTCCATATAACGTACACACATCCTCCTGTATTCTGTAAATCATTTCTACATTATTTATAATACTTAACACAAAGTAAATTTTGTATAGTTTTTATATTGTTTTGAATTTTTAATATTTTATATTTTATTGTTCTTTTTATTAGTTTTTATTTCAAATATTTTTGATCTGTGATTGATTGCATCTGCAGATGTGGAACCCACAGATACCAAGTGCCAACTGTATCTATTACATACACACACACACACTACACACACACATGAACTTACTTATTTCAGGAGGGTTTTTTTGCTTATTATTTGAAAGTTTCAGGAATTTTCACATAATCATGTCATCTACAGCTAGGGTCTGTTTCTTTCTTTCTAATTTATGTTATTTTGCTTGCCTTCCTATACTGGCTAGAATTTCTAGCAATATTGGAATAAGAGTGACAAAAGTGGGCATCTTTGCCATAGACCCAATATTTGCAGAAAGCATTCAGTGTTTCGTTTTTGGGAGTAATCTGGCATTCTTTTCTTCCTGCAGATTTTATCAAGTTAAACATTCTCCTATTCCTATTTTTCAGATAGTGTTCTTTGTAAATTCATGAAGGGGTGCTGAATTTTGTCAAATGATTTTTCTGAATTGATTGATACAATCATTTGATTTTTTTTCTTTAGCTTGTTAATGTGGTAGATTACATTGATTTTCAAACATACAAGCAGCCTTGCATTCCTGAAATAAACTTCACTCAGTCGTGGTGTGTAATTGTTTTTATACATCAGTGAATACTATTTGCTAATATTTTCTTAAAGATTTTTGTTTCTACATTTATGTGTCTGTAGTTTTCTTGTTTGTACTTTGTCTGGTTTTGATATCATGGTAATAATAGTTTCATGAAATAAATTGTAGTATTTCCTTCTCTTCTGTTTTCTGAAAGATATTGTGTAGAATTGGTGTTGACTATTTCTTTGGCCAAATTCTACAGTGAAACAATCTGGACCTGGAGATTGCATTTTGAGAATTTTAATATAGGAATTCAATGTACTTAATAATTGTGAGTATATTCAAACAATTTATTTCACATTGAGTTATGTTAGTTTGTGTTTTTCACGAATTTATGAATTTTTATTTGTGAATACTTAAGTTGTCAAATTTATATGTGCAGAGCTGATTGCAGTATTTCTTTATTATCCCTTTGATCTCTGCATGGTTTATAGTGATTTCCCATTTTATTCCTGATAGTGAAAATTTATGTATTTTCTCTTTTTTATCATTATCAGACTTGCTAAGATGTGTCAGTTTTATTCATCTTTTCAAAGAACCAATTCTTGGTTATATTAATTTTCTGTATTATTTTTTGTTTTCAATCTCACTGCATTTCTTTCTTTCTCTTTCTTTCTTTCTTTCTTTCTTTCTTTCTTTCTTTCTTTCTTTCTTTCTTTCTTTCTTTCTTTCTTTCTTTCTTTCTTCTTTCTTCTTTTTCTTCCTTCTTTCTTCCTTATTTTCTTCCTGTCTTTCTCTCTCTCTCCTTCTTTCTTTCTTTTTCTTTTCTTTTTTTTTTTTGACAGAGTCTCCCTCTGTCTTCCAGGCTGGAGTGCAGTGGCGCGATCTTGGCTCACTGCAAACTCCTCCTCCAAGGTTCAAGTAATTCTCCTGCCTCAGCCTCCTGAGTAGTAGCTGGGACTACAGGCACACACCACCACGCCTGGCTAATTTTTGTATTTTTAGTAGAGACGAGGTTTCACCATGTTGGCCAGGATGGTCTTGATCTCCTGAGCTTGTGATCCACTGGCCTCAGCCTCCCAAAGTGCTGGGATTATTATTTCCTTTCTTTTAGTTGAATTGGGTTTATTTTAAACTTCTTTTTCTAGACTTTTGAGGTAGAAGCTTAGATAATTGAATTGAGAATTTTCTAATATATACATGTAATGCTGTAAATTTTCCCTTTGGCACTTCTTCAGCTGTGTCCCACAATTTTGGATATATTTTTATTCAGTTCAATATATTATCTAACTTTGTTTGAGACTTTCTCTTTGACTCAGGGATTATTTAGAATGTGTTTAGATTCACAGTATAATAGTTTTATTTTGCTGCTGTAACAAACCATCACAAATTTAACTGCTTATAACGACATAAATTTATTTTTTTCTCAGTTCTGGAGGCCAGGAGTTTAAGCTGAGTGTTATGTGGCTAAAATCAAGATATCATCAGGGCTGCTTCCTTCTGACAGCTCCAGAGAGAATACATTCCTTTTCTCTGTCAGCTTCAGGTGACTGCTCATATTCCTTGGCTTGTGGCTGCACCCTTCCAGTCTCTGTGCCTATCATCACGTGGCTTTCTCCATTTCTGTGGTCAAAAGTCTCTCTCTTTTCATCTTATAAGAACATCTGTGATTATATTTATGGCCCTTCTGGATAAGCCAGAATAATATTCTCATTCCAAAGTCTTTAAACTAGTCACATTTGTATGTTACATTTTCACATAAGGAAACAGCCACACTGAGTGTTTGGAGATTTTCCTCTTACCTTCATGGTATCTTCTTGTTGAATTCCATTGTGGTTGGAGGATACTCTCAGTATAATTTCAACTCTTTTAAACTCTTGAAAAGTTTGTTTTATGGCTCCATATATGATATACCTTGGTATATGTTCTGTGGGCACTTGAAAATAATGAGTATTTTGCTGTCCTTAGATGAGATGTTCCATGTATATATAACATATATATGTATATATGTACATACATATACATAGTATTGTTATGTGAACTGTATTATATATAGTTCATCTCTGTCTATAATGGTTTTTATTGATCTGATGTCTACATTATCTGATATTAACATAGCCATTCTTGTATTCTTTTGATTAATATTTGCATGATACACTTTTTTGTATCCTTTACCTTTCAAGCTACCTATATTATTACTATATTTGAAGTGAGTTTCACTTAGTGAGGTTACTCAGGTAAGGTTTTTAAAATCAACTCTGCCAATTTCTTTCTTGCTTTGTTAGGGCTTAAGTCTGGCATTTTACTTTTTGCTTTTTGTTTGCTCTCTATTCTTTGTTGTTATTGTTTGTTTCTCTTTTTATTTTTCCTGCCTTCCTGTTGGTGACTTCAACACTTTTTATAATAAAACCTTGATTTATCCATAGTGTAACTGAGAGTATCTCTTTGTATAGTTTCCTAAAATTGCCAATGTGTATTTCAAATGTATACATAACATTAGCCATTAATTGTGTTTACAGTGTTGTACAACCATCACCACCATTTGCAAACATTTTCATCATCCTAACAAGAAACACTGTATCCATAAATCAATAACTTTGTATTCCCTCCTTTTCTCAGCCTGTAATAATCTCTAGCTTTATGTCTCTTTTGGTTTGTCTATTATAGATATTTCATATAAGTAGAATCATACAATATTTGTCTTTTCTGTGTCTGGTTTATTTTATGAAGCATAATGTTTTTAAGGTTAATTCTTGTGATAACATATATCAGAACTTTGTCTTTCTTATGCCTGAGTAATATCTCATTGTATACATTTTTGTTTATCTATTAATCCATTTATAAGTTGTTTCTACTTTTTAGTGACTGGGAATAATGCAGCTATAAACATTCACATATGAAAGTTTTAGCCAGAGCAATCAAGCAAGAGAAAGAAATAAAAGTCTTCCAGATAGGAAAAGAAGTCAAACTATCTCTCTTCACTGATCATATGATTCTATGCCTATAAAACCCCCAAAACTCTGCAAAAAAACTCCTAAAACTGATAAATAACTTCAGTAAAGATTCAGATACAAAACCAAAGTACAGAAATCAATGACATTTCTACACAGCAATAACATTCAAGCTGATAACCAAATCAAAAATGCAATCACATTTACAATAACCACAAAAGACAGTAAAATACCTAGGAATACATCTAGCCAAGAAGGTGAAAGATGTCTATAAGGAGAACTACAAAACACTGCTGAAAGAAACCATAGATGACACAAACAAACACAAAATCATTCCATGCTTACAGATTGGAAGAATCAACATAATTAAATGGTCCATACTTTCCAAAGCAATCTACCAATTCAACACTATTTCTATCAAACTGCTAACTTCATTTTTCACAGAATTATAAAAAACTGCTTGAAAATCATAAAAAACCAATAAAGAGCCTGAATAGCCAAAGTAATCCTCAAGAAAAAAAAAAAGAGAAAACCAAAACCAGAGTCATCACATTAGCTGAATTTAAGCTAAACTATAAGGCTACAGTAACCATAACAGCATGGTACTGGTACAAAAAACAGATACATAGGCCAATGGAGCTAAACAGAGAACCTAGAAACAAAACTGCACACCAACAGCAATCTGATCTTCAACAAAGTTTACAAAAATAACTAACGGGAATATGGCATCCCATTCAATGAATGGTGCTGGGATAGCTTACTGACTGTATGCAGAAGAATAATGAACAATAGGTCTAATTTTCCATACGAACCCCTTCTGTTCACCACACACAAAAATTAACTGAAGATGAATTAAGGGTTTATGTGTAAGACCTCAAACTATAGGAATTCTAGAAGAAAATCTAGAAGACACCATTCTGGACATTGGCCTTGGGAAACAATTTATGACTAAGTCCTCAAAAGTAATTGCAACAAAAACAAATATTGACAAGTGAGACCTAATTAAACTAAGAAGTTCCTACACATCAAAAGTAACTATCAATAGAGTAACAACCTACAGGTCTTCCTGCCTACCAACCTGCTCCCTTGGTCAAATGGTATTTCTAGTTCTAGATCCTTGAGGAGTGGCCACCAGTGGAGGCTGCAGAACAACAAAGATTGTCTTCCACAATGGTTGAACTAATTTACATTCCCACCAACAGTATAAAAGCGCTCCTTTTTCTCCACATCCTCTCCAGCATCTGTTGTTTCCTGACTTTTTAATGATCACCATTCTAACTGATGTAAGATGGTATCTCATTGTGCTTTTGATTTTCATTTCTCTAATGACTACTGATGATGAACATTTTTTTCATGTTTGTTGGCTGCATAAATGTCTTCTTTTGAGAAATGTCTGTTCATATCCTTTGTCCACTTTTTGTTGAGGTTGTTTATTTTTTTCTTGTAAATTTGTTTAAGTTCTTTGTAGATTCTGGATATTAGTCCTTTGTCAGATGGATAGATTGCAAATATTTTCTCCCATTTTGTAGGTTGCCTGTTCATTCTGATGATGGCTACCTTTGCTGTGCAGAAGCTCTTTAGTTTGATTAGATTCCATTTGTCAATTTTGGCTTTTGTTGCCATTGCCCTTGGTGTTTTAGTCCTAAAGTCTTTGCCAATGCCTATGTCCTGAATGGTACTGCCCACGTTTTCTTCGAGGGTTTTTTATAGTTTTAGGTTTTATATTTAAGTCTTTAATCCATCTTGAGTTAATTTTTACATAGTGTAAAGAAGGGATCCAGTTTCAGCTTTCGGCACATGGCTAGCCAGTTTTCCCAACACCATTTACTGAATAGGGAATTCTTTCCCCGTTGCTTGTTTTTGTCAGGTTTGTCAAAGACCAGGTGGTTGTAGATATGTGGTGTTATTTTTGAGGCCTCTGTTCTGTTCCATTGGTCTATATCTCTGTTTTGGTACCAGTACCATGCAGTTTTGGTTACTGTAGCATTGTAGTATACTTTGAAGTCAGGTAGCATGATGTCTCCAACTTTGTTCTTTTTGTTTAGAATTGTCTTGGCTATATTGGCTCTTTTTTGGTTTCGTATGAAGTTTAAAGTATTTTTTTCCAATTCTGGGAAGAAAGTCAATGGTAGTTTGATGGAGATAGAATTAAATGTATAAATTACTTTGGCAGTATGTCCATTTTTGTGATATTGATTCTTCCTATCCATGAGCATGAAATATTTTTACATTTGTTTTCATCCTCTCTTGTTTCCTTGAGCAGTGGTTTGTAGTTCTCCTTGAAGAGGTCTTTTACATCCTTGTAAGTTGTATTCCTAGGTATTTTATTCTCTTTGTAGCAATTGTGAATGGGAATTCATTCATGATTTGGCTGTCTGTCTGTTATTGGTGAATAGGAATGTCTGTGATTTTTGCATGTCGATTTTGTATCCTGAGACTTTGCTGAAGTTGCTTATCAGCTTAAGGAGATTTTTGGCTGAGATGATGGAGTTTTCTAAATATATAATCATGTCATCTGCAAAGAGACAATATGACTTCCTCTCTTCCTATTTGAATACCTTTTATTTCTTTCTCTTGCCTGATTGTCCTGACCAGGAGTTCCAACACTATGTTGAATAGGAGTGGTGAGAGAGGGTATCCTTGTCTTGTGCCAGTTTTCAAAGGGAATGCTTCCAGTTTTTGCCTATTCAGTATGATATTGGCTGTGGGTTTGTCATAAATAGCTCTTATTATTTTGCGAAATGTTCCATCAATGCCTAGTTTATTGAGAGTTTTTAGCATGAAGGGCTGTTGAATTTTGTCAAAGGCCTTTTCTGCATCTATTGAGATAATCATGTAGTTTTTGTCACTGGTTCTGTTTATGTGATGGATTATGTTTATTGATTTGCATATGTTGAACCAGCCTTGCATCCCAGGGATGAAGCCGACTTGATCGTGGTGGATAAGCTTTTTGAGGTGCTGCTGGATTTGGTTTGCCAGTACTTTACTGAGGATTTTTGCATCAATGTTCATCAGAGATATTGGCCTGAAATTTTCTTTTTTTGTTGTGTCTCTGCTAAGTTTTGGTATCAGGATGATGTTGGCCTCATAAAACGAATTAGGAAGGATTCCCTCTTTTTCTATTGCTTGGAATAGTTTCAGAAGGAATGGTACCAGCTCCTCTATGTACCTCTGGTAGAATTTGGCTGTGAATCTGTCTGGTACTAGGCTTTTTTTTGGTTGGTAAGCTAGTAATTACTGCCTCAATTTCAAAACTTGTTATTGGTCTATTCAAGGATTCAGTTTCTTCCTGGTTTAGTCTTGAGAGGGTATATGTGTTGAGGAATGTATCCATTTCTTCTAGATTTTCCAGTATTTTGCATAGAGGTGTTTATAGTGTTATCTGACAGTAGTTTGTATTTTTGTCGGATTGGTGGTGATATCCCATTTGTCATTTTTTATTGTGTCTATTTGATTCCTCTCTCCTTTCTTCTTTATTAGTCTGATTAGCAGTTTATTTTGTTGATCTTTTCAAAAAACCAGCTCCTGGATTCGTTGAATTTTGAAGGGTTTTTCATGTCTGTATCTCCTTCAGTTATGCTCTGATCTTAGTTATTTCTTGTCTTCTGCTAGCTTTTGAATTTGTTTGCTCTTGCTTCTCTAGTTCTTTTAAGTTTGATATTAGGGTGTCAATTTTGGATCTTTCCTGCTTTCTCTTGTGGGCATTTAGTATTATAAATTTCCCTCTACACACTGCTTTAAACGTGTCCCAGAGATTCTGGTACATTTTGTCTTTTTTCTCATTGGTTTCAAAGAACATCTTTATTTCTGCCTTCACTTTGTTATTTACCCAATAGTCATTCAGGAGCAGGTTGTTCAGTTTCCATGTAGTTGTGCTGTTTTGAGTGAGTTTCTTACTTCTGAGTTCTAATTTGATTGTGTTGTGGTCTGAGAGACACGACTTCCATTCTTTTGCATTTGCTGACGACTGTTTTGCTTCCAATTATGTGGTCAATTTTAGAATAAGTGCAATGTGGTGCTGAAAACAATATATATTCTGTTGATTTGGGGTGGAGAGCTCTGTAGATGTTTATTAGGTCCACTTGGTCTAGAGCTGAGTTCAAGTCTTGAATATCCTTGTTAATTTTCTGTCTTGTTGATATGTCCAATATTGACAGTGGGGTATTAAAGTCTCCCACTATTATTTCGTGGGAGTCTAAGTCTCTTTGTAGGTCTTTAAGAACTTGTTTTATGAATCTGGGTGTTCCTGTATTGGGTACTTATATATTTAGGATAGCCAGCTCTTCTTGTTGCATTGATCCCTTTACCACTATGTAATGCCGTTCTTTGTCTGTTTTGATCTTTGCTGGCTTAAAGTCTGCTTTTTTCAGAGACTAGGATTGAGACCCCTGCTTTCTTTTTTTCTTTCCATTTTCTTGGTACATCTTCTTCCATCCCTTTATTTTGAGCCTATTTTTGTCTTCGCACATGAGATGGGTCTCCTGAATACAGCACAATAGTGGGTCCTGCCTCTTTATTCAATTTCCCAGTCTTTGTCTTTTAACTGGGACATTTAGCCCATTTACATTTAAGGTTAATAGTGTTACATGTGAATTTGATCCTGTCATTATGATGTTAGCTGGTTATTTTGCTCATTAGTTAATGCAGTTTCTTCATAGCATTGATATTCTTTACAAATTGATACGTTTTTGCAGTGGCTGGTACCAGTTGTTCCTTTCCATGTTTAGTGCTTCCTTCAGGAACTCTTGTAAGGCAGGCCTGGTGGTGACAAAATCTCTCAGCATTTGCTTGTCTAAAAGGATTTTATTTCTCCTTCACTTATGAAGCTTAGTTTGGCTGGATATGAAATTCTGGGTTGAAAATTCTTTTCTTTAAGAATGTTGAGTATTTGTCCCCACTGTCTTCTGGCTTGTAGAGTTTCTGCCAAGAGTTCTGCTGTTAGTCTGATGGGCATCCCTTTGTGAGTAACTCGACTTTTCTCTCTGGCTGCCCTTAACATTTTTTCCTTCATTTCAACCTTTGTTACTCTGACAATGTGTGTCTTGGGGCTGCTGTTCTTGAGGAATATCTTTGTGGTGTTCTCTGTATTTCCTGAATTTGAACGTTGGCCTGTCTTGCTAGGTTGGGGAAGTTCTCCTGGATAAGAGTGTTTTCTACCTTGGTTCCATTCTCCCCGTCACTTTCAGGTACACCAATCAAATGTAGATGTGGTCTTTTCACATAGTCCCATATTTCCTGAAGGCTTTGTTCTTTTCTTTTCACTCTTTTTTCTCTAATCTTGTCTTCTCACTTTATTTCATTGAGTTGATCTTCAATCTCTGATATCCTTTCTTCCGCTTGATAGATTCAGCTATTGATACTTGTGTATGCTTCACAAAGTTCTTGTGCTGTGTTTTTCAGCTCTGTCAGGTCATTTATGTACTTCTCTAAGCTAGTTATTCTAGTTAGCAATTTGCCCAACCTTTTATCCAGGTTCTTAGCTTCTTTACTTTGGGTTAGACCATGCTCCTTTAGCTCAGAGGAGTTTGTTATTACCCACTTTCTGAAGCCTGCTTCTGTCAATTTGTCAAACTCATTCTCTGTCCAGGTTTGTTTCCTTGCTGGCAAGGAGTTATGATCCTTTGGAGCTAAAGAGGCGTTCTGGTTTTTGGAATTTTCAGACTTTTTGCACCGGTTTCTCTCCATCTTTGTAGATTTATGTACTTTGGTCTCTGATGTTGGTGATGTTGATACTATTCCTTTCTGTTTGTTAGTTTTCTTTCTAACAGTCAGGCCCCTCTGCTGCGGGTCTGCTGGAGTTTGCTGGAGATACACTCCAGACCCTGTTTGCCTGGGTATCACCAGTGGAGGCTGCAGAACAACAAAGATTACTGCCTGTTCCTACATCTGGAAGCTTCGTCCCAGAGGGGCACCCACCAGATGCCAGCCAGAGCGCTCCTGTATGAAGTGTCTGTCAGCCCCTACTGGGAGGTATCTCCCAATCTGGATACATGGGAGGGGTCAGCGATTCACTTGAGGAGGCAGTCTGTCCCTTATCAGAGGTCGAACGCTGTGCTAGGAGAACAGCTGCTTTCTTCAGAGCTGTCAGGCAGGGAAGTTTAAGTCAGCTGAAGCTGCACCCACAGCCTTTCCCCAGGTGCTTTGTCCCAGGGAGCTGCAGTGGGCTCCGCCCAGTTTGAACTTCCCTGTGGCTTTGTTTACACAATGAGGGTAAAACTGCCTACTCAAGCTTCAGCAATGGTGGATGCCCCTCCCCCCACCAAGCCTGAGCATCCCAAGTGGACCTCAAAATTTCAAGCCAGTGGATCTTAGCTTGCTGGGCTCTGTAGGGGTAGAACCCACTGAGCCAGGCACTGAAGAGAATCTCCTGGTCTGCTGGTTGCAAAGACTGTGGGAAAAGTGCAGTATTTGGGCTGGAATGCACCATTCCTCCTGGTACAGTCTCTCGAGGCTTCCCTTGGCTAGGAAAGGGAAATCCCCTGACCCCTTGCACTTCCCAGGTGAGGCAACGCCCCACCCTGCTTTGGCTTGCCCTCCATGGGCTGCACCCACTGTTCAACCAGTGCCAATGAGATGACTCGGGTACCTCAGTTGGAAATGCAGGAATCACCTGTCTTCTGTGTTGATCTCACTGGGAGCTGCAGACTGGAGTTGTCTATTCGACCATCTTGCCAGCTACCCTGCAACCCAGTTTTTCATGGCTGTTTCCTTTGGGTCCAGCTCAGGTTTTCACAGGCATCCTTGCTGTGGCCAGCCCAGGTTTAATGGCTGACCTTATCTGGCCTAGCCTAGGTGTTCACTGCTATTCTTATTGGGCTCATGCTGGGTGTTCACAGTTGTCTTTATCAGAGCCATCCCAGGTGTTAAAAGCCATCTTCATTGGGGCTAATGGAGGCGTTGATAGTCGTCCTCATTGTGCAAGCCTGGGTGTTCAGAGCCATTCATATTGGGCCTAGCTCAGGTGTTCACAGCTGACCTCATTGCGGTTCAGCATAGGTGTTTATAGCCATCCTCTTTGAGCCTCGCCCCATTGTTCATAGCTATTCTCATTGGAGCCAGGCTAAGTATTCACAAGTCCCAGTGGAGCTCAGCCCAAGTGTTCAAAGCTATTTTCTTGGGGTTTAGCCTAGATATTCACAGCCATTCTCATTGGGTTTAGCCCAGTTGTTTTACCTTATTTTGGCCAGCCCAGGTATTCACAGCCATTCTCATTGGGTTTAGCCCAGTTGTTTTACCTTATTTTGGCCAGCCCAGGTATTCACAGCTGTTCTCATGGGGGCCAGCCTGAGTGTTTAGCAGTGTCCTCAGTGGACTAAGCCCATGTGCTCACAGCCTTCATAGTTGAGCTCAGCCTAGGTATTTATAGCTGTCCACATTAGGCAAGCCCAAGCGTTTACACTTTTTTTCATAGGAGCCATGTCCAGGTGTTCAGAGCTGTTTTCATTGGGTTTAGCCTAGATGTTCACCATCGTCCCCATTAGGATCAGCCTAGGTGTTCACAGTTGTCCTCACTAGGTCAATCCCAGTTTTACACAGCTGTGCTCACTGAGATCAGGTCAAGTGTTCACAGCCATCCTCATGGGGTCCAGCGTAAGTGTTCAGAGCTCTCCTCACTAGTTTTCAGACCAGGTGTTAATAGCTGTCCTCACTGGGCCAGCACTGTGATTACAGAGATCTACATCAGGGCAAGTCCAGGTGTTCAGAGCCATCTGATTGGGCCCAGTCCAGGTGTTAGGAAACGTCCCAATAAAGGCCATCCCAGGTGTTCCCAGCTGTTTTTATTGGGGTTATCCTAGGTATTCACAGTTGTCTTCATTGGGACCAGCCCAGGTAGTCACATCCATGCTTATTTAGGCCAGCCAAGGAATTAGAACCATTCTCATCAGGGCCAGCCTGGGAGGTCACAGCCATCTACCTAGATGCCAGCCCAAATGTTCATAGCCATCCTTATTTGGGTTGGTGTTCACAACTCTCATTACTGGGCCAGCCCAGGTGTTAATAGCTGTCCTTATTGGGCCCAGCTTAGGTGTTCAGAGACTGTTTAATAGTGGTCAGACCAGGTGCTCACAGCCACCCTCATGAGAGCCAATCAGGTGTTAATTGCTATCCTCACTGGGCCTTACCCAGGTGTTCATAGCTGTCTTCATTGGGACCAGCCTAGGTGTTCATAGCTATTTTTATCTGAGCCTGCTCAGGTGTTCACAGTGGTCCTCAGCAGAGACAGCTGAAGTGTTGACAGCCATCCTCATTGGGTCCAACCTATTCATTCACACCGATGCTAATTGGGGCCAGTCAAGTTATTATAGCAACACTCATTGAGGCCAGCCAAGGTGTTCACAGCCATCATTATTGAGGCCATTGCAGGTGTTCAAAGCCTTTCTCACTGGGCCAAGCTCAAGTGTTCATATCTGTCCTCATGGAATCCAGGCCAGTTCTTCACAGCTTTGCTCATTGGGTACAGCCCATTCTCACTGGGCCCAGCCCAGGTGTTCCCAACTTTCCTAATTAGGACCAGCCGAGGTGTTCAGTGGTCCTCATCAGGGCCTGCCTAAGTGTTAACATCCATGTTCACTGGGCCCAGCCAAGATATTATAGCCATCCTCACTGGGGACAGTTCAGGTCTTCCCGGAAGGCTCATGGGAGCCAGCACAAGTTTTCACAGTTGACTTCATACAGACAAAGGCCTAGTCTTAATTACTGTTAATTGCTGTCCTCACTGGGCCTAGCCTAGGTGTGCACAGCCATCTTCATCAAGGTCAGCTCATTTGTTCAAAGCTGTACTGATGGGGCCCAGCCCAGGTGTTCATAGCTGTCCCCATTGGGTCCATCCCAGGTGTTCACAGCTGTCCTCATTTGACCCAGCACAGGTGTTCACAGCTGTCCTCACTGGGCCCAACTTAGGGTGATCACAGCTATCCTCAGTGGCCCCAGGCCAGTTGTTCACAGCTTTCATTATTGGGTCAGCTTAGGTGTTCACTTCTCTCTCCATTGGGCCCAGCCTAGGCGTTCGCATCTGTCCTCATTACTGCAAGCCACCATGTTCACAGTGGTCCGCACCAGTGCCAGCAAAGGTGTTCACAGTTGTCATCATCAAGGTCAGCCCAAGTATTCATAGCCATCTTCATTGGGGCAAGCCCAGGTGTTCACAGTGGTTCTCACAGGGGCCTAGTGAAGGTGTTAATAGCTGTTGTTATTAGGTTCAGGCTATGTGTTCACGTTGTGCGCATCAAGATCAACTCAGGTGTTCAAAGGTGTCCTCATGCGGACAAGCCAAGTGTTCATTGTTGTCCTTATTGGGCCAGTCCAGGTATTCACATCTGACCTCATTGGCCACTATACACGTTCACTGCTGTCCTCACTGAGCCGAACACGAGTGTCTACAGCTGTCCTAATTTGGCCCAGCTCTGTTGTTCACAACTGTCCTCATCTTAGCCAGCCCAGGAGTTCATGGCTGTCTTCATAGCTTCCGCATCTGGGCCTGCCCAGGTGTTTACAGTGGTTCTCTTTGGGGCCAGCCAAGATATTCATATTTTCCACACTGTCACCAACCCAGATGTTCACAGCCATCCTTACTGGGGTCAGCCAGTTTGTTCCTGCCCATGCTAATTGGGTCCAGGTAAGGTATTATAGTCACACTCATTGGCACTGGCCCACCTGGGCTGGGCCCAATGAGAACAACTATGTACACCTGTGCTGGGTCCTGTGATGACAGCTGGAAACCTCTGGGGTGGGCCCAATCAGGGCAGCTATGAAAATCTTGGCTGGACCCAGTGAGGATGTCTGTGGACATCTGTGCTGCCCCTGATGAGGACAGCTGTGAACAAATGAGCTGGCCCTGATGAGGATGGCTGTAATAATTTGACTGGTCCCAATGAGGATGTTTGTGAACAGATTATCTGGTCCCAATGAGAATGGCTATGAATACCTGGGTTGGCAGTAAAGAAAACTGTCACTACCACCCAATCTGGCCCTGATGATTAAGATGGTTCTAATTCCTTAGCTAGGCCCAATGAGTATGGATGTGAACACCAGGGCTGGTCCTGATGAGGATGACTGTGGAAACCCTGGCTGCCTATGATAATTACAGCTGGGAACTCCTAGGCTAGGCACCACAAGGATGATTCTGAACACCTAAACTGGGCCTAATAGGATGGCTCTGAATACCTGGACTCACCTGGATGAGGATCGCCATAAATACCTAATGATGACAACTGTGAACACATGTAGAAGGCCCTGATGAGAATGACCGTGAATACCTGGGCTGGAGTAGTAAGGATGGCTCTGAACACCAGGTCAGGGTCCAATAGGATGGCACTGAACACCCAGACTTGCCCTGATAAGAACCACTATAAACTCCTGGGCTAGGCCTGTGAGGACAACTATTAACTCCTGGGCTGGGTCCTGATGAGGATAGCAGTGAACACCTGATGAGGATAGCAGCTGAGGTGTTCACCCAGATGAACGTAGCTATAATACCTTGGTTGACATGTATTAGCATGGGTGTGAACAAACTCACTGGCCCCAATAAGGATGACTATGAACATCTTGGCTGGATCCAATGTGATGGCTGTGAATACCTTGGCTGGCTCCGAAGAGCTTCACTGTGAGCACCTCGCCTGGACCCCCTGAGAACAGCTGTGAACACCTAGGTTGGGCACGATGAGGACAGCTGTAAACACCTAGATTGGCCTTGATAGGAACAGTTGTGAGCACCTCACCTGGGCCCCGTGAGGACAGCTGTGAATACCTTGGGTTGGCACAGTGAGGACAGCTGTGAATACCTGGGCTGGCCCCAGTGAAGATGGATGTAAAAACCTGGGCTGAACCCAGGGAGGAGGGCGGTAAACACCTGGCTGCGTCTCATGAGGACAGCTGTGAACAACTTGGCTGAGCTCCATGGCCAGCTGTGAATACCTGGGCTGACCCTGCTGAAAACAGCTATAAACAACTGGGCTGGACCCAATGAGAAAAGTTGTGAACACCTAGGTTAGTCTCAGTGAAGATGGCTATGAGCACCAGGTCATGGCCCAATAAGCACAGCTGTGAACATATAAAAATATAAACAAACCTCAGTGAGTGCAGCTCTGAACCCTGGGCTCGTCCTGATGAAGATGGCTATGAACACCTGCCTGGGCCCAATGAGGTCAGTTGTGAACGTCTGAGGTGGGCCTAATGAGGATAGCAGCGACACCTGGGCTGGCCCTGATGAGAATGACTGTGAACACTTGGGCTAGGCCTAATATGAATGCCTCTGAACGCCCAGGCTTGCACGATGAGGATGACTGTCAACACCTCCATTGTAAACACCTACCCCATCCCTCTGAGCTATCTCTTAGTGTAGACCTAGAGGTCTCTTGTGAAATCAGATAGGGCCTTGCAGCAGAAAGTGGACCCAAGGTGGGACAGAACCAGAGTCAGGTGCATGAGCTGGTGTGGACCTCTGATGAGAGGTGAACTGGAAGGTGACATGGCCCAGCGTGCCAGATGGTCGGCTGTGCCCTCCCAGGACCATTGTCTTCATCTTACAGAGGAAATCCAAGTGGTGCTGCCAGAGCCTGGCCCAGAGCTTTACTGCCTTGCTCTGGGCCTCAGGAGGGGACCTGGAGTCATGGCCCAGTTGGCTTCCTTGCCTCTGCTCCCTCAGCTCCTGGGGGGCCCTTGGGAGGAGGGCAGAGGGAGAAAGGAGGGAGACAGGGCCTTCATTCCTCCTGCGTCCTCCCTGCAGGGTCGCTTGGGCTGACTGAGTCTCTGCTCTTGAGGCAGCTTCCTCCTTCTGAGCACCTGGGATCACGTGCTCCCTCGTCCCTCTGCTGTCACTGTTCCACTGAAATCTTTACAAATTGTCAGGGTATTGAATCCTCTGATGTCCATGTGCCACCTGTTCCTTTGGGGACCCTGATTGATAGAAGCAACTCAGTCCATTCACAGGGATCAAGTCCACTGTGATCTCCCTGAAATGATGGTGAGCAAAGGAGCTCAATTTCTCCATGGCCTCCCCGGGGCCTGGCTCTGTGCCTGCTCATTGCTCAGGGCTGTGGAGGAGATGGGGCTCAGGTGCGCAGGTGTGCAGCTCCTGCCCTCGGGAGGCTTCTAGCGTGGTGAGTGAGGTGAATGAGAAGGGGAATGAGGCCCTCCAGTGGGACAGCGAGAGTGCTCAGAGTCCATCTGGTGCTTTGTCTCACAGCAGAGTCTTCCCAGGTTCCTCTAGAGTCCCCCGCCCAGGCCTTCCAGGGCCACCTCCCACATCTCGCCTTTCCTCTCTTCTCCATCCTGGCTGGAGTTGGACTTTTCCCTCATTCTCTTTCACGTTGCAGTTCCAGAGGTTTCTGTTGACTGGTGTCTCTTTTATGGATGTTCATATGACTGAAAAGCAGGCTTCAGATGCACACATCTCATATTAACAAGAGACTGAGTGAGGACAATGGGGAAATTAATGGTCTTTTAACCAAGCATAGGGATTTTGTGATCACGTTTTTTTTTTTTTTTTTCCTTTTCTTTCTGAATTCTACAGAAGCTGTTATACTAATAGTCATGATTTGCATAATTTCTGAGTGCAGCAGAATAAAAAGCCAGGCTTGTAGGCAGACAGTCTGGCTCTGCTGGTGGAGGACAGGGGGGCTTTGTATTAGGGAAGAGACAAATCAACATAGTTCCTGGACAAAGGGACATGGCTAGGATGGGTGCAGTGAGTCAGAAGGCGGCTTCCACGATGAGGATGACTGTCAACACTTCCATTGTAAACACCTACCCCATGCCTCTGGGCTGCCTCTTAGTGTGGACCTAGAGGTCTTTGTGAAATCAGACAAGGCCCTGCAGCAGAAAGTGAAATGATCCTGAGGTGGGACAGCACCAGAGTCAGGTGCATGAGCTAGTGTGGATCTCTGATGAGAGGTGGCTTCCACACCCTCCCCTGTGACAGTCAGTGTCTAACTCAGGAACTGACACATGGAAGGGCCTGGGGAGGGGCAGTCCTCAGCCTGTCCTAGATTGGTCCAGGTCAACCCTTCCACAGTAGCTGGTACTCCGTGTGGAGCGGCACAGACATTGGCTGCTCCAGGTGAGGGCAAGGGCTCTCTGATTTGGGATCTCCCTGCTGAAGGGGTTCTTCAGAGAAATCAATCTTTTGTCAAGTCTAGGCTATACTTCACACTGGACTCACACAATGGTGAGTCTCCACCTTCAATGCGCTAAATGTTGCACCACCAAAGGGCATCTGTGTGGTATTGAGGTAAACAAATGGGTTTAGAGTTAAAAAGAGAAGCCTCCCCATGCATGAGGCTAAGTGAGTGACTTTGGCTAAAGAATAAAGGTAATATTGCAGCGTGCAGTGTCTCACGCCTATAATCCCAGCACTTTGAAAGGCTGAGGCAGGCGGATCATTTGAGGCTAGGAGTTTGAGACCAGCCTGGGCAATGTAGTCATACCCTATCTCCACACACACACACACACACACACGCAAAAATTAAAAACCATTAGTTTAGCTTAGTGGCATGTGCTTGTTGTAGTCCCAGCCCCTGGGGACTCTGGGATAGGAGGATCACTTGAGCCAGGAGTTAGAGACTGCACTGAGCACTGCACACTACCCTGTCTCATAAAAAAATAAGTAAATAATAACAGAATGAAGGCAATGTGGCTTCGTGAGGATCTTGTAACCTTGTGAGATTGTATGGTGTGTGTGCTGACTGCATAGTTGCTATTGTTACATTTCATTCTCATTGGCTTCCTTTGCCAAACTTTTACTTCAGAGTTTGTGGTAAGGGATCTGGGTTGGGTTACATTTAACAGTGTCTTCTGAAAGACAGGATTCGTGGTTACAGATGTTTTCTGACAATTCCAAATTTTATGAATTCCCCACTAGAAAGTCTCGTTCGTGCCCCCTGCTTCCTCCTCTTCTGAGGACTAAAGGCTGCTTCTTGAAGGCAGGCCGACAATGACAGGTTTGTCGAGGCTATAGCTGCAGAGGCACATAGGAGGAGCCCAGGTCCTCTCAAGATGCGGTGGCCAGAGAGTTCTGGCGTGTAATTAACAGGACAGCAGCTGTGGGGACCTGGGCAGACTGTTGGTGTCGAAGGACATCCTCCCTTTACCCCACTCTGTGCCAGTGTGTCTCTTATTTCTCCCTGGGCTACAACTGTTATTAACATTCAGATTTTGGAGATAATGGTTTTAATTAAACTACTTTGCTGTTTACTGCTGTTTTGGGAATTTGCTAATTAATCTTTATGTAATTGTTTTGCAATCGTTGTATAGCAAAAGTTCTTAAATTTTAAGTGAGGTTTCTCACAGAGAATCTGAGAATCTAATTTTTAATCAGTGTCCCATGTTAGTAAATGACAATGGGGGCGGGGAATTAACTAATTGAAGTCCATGTTCCGTGGAGGTTGTCTGTCTTCAACCTGGCACGTTGGCCGTGCTGTGCAGAGCTCTCTCCCTGCATCTCCCCACGGTCTTTTCATTTCGATGGTGCTGAAGGAACTATGAATGTCCATATACTAGGATAATAATTCTGATGCTTTCTTTGTAGGGGGTAAGTCTTCAAAAGGGCTGCTTCTCACTGATGCCTGCGGCCACCTTCAATTAAACCCAAGTCTCTTCTTCTTCTTCTGGAGCCCCTGTGAGTAAAGTCTGTAGAAATCATATCTGTTGAATTTTGGAGATGGGTAATGAAGTATTGAGAGGTGTTTCAGGCTATCCCACAATATTCGATACAGAAGAAGAAACATTTCTAATAGAAACTGGTGGAGATTGCTCTTTAATTCCTAAAATAAAAACAAGAGCCTTCAAGAACATCTGGAGTTTATTTCCCCAATATCTTACTGTGTTAGCCTGTTTGTGCTGCTATAACAGAATACCAGAGACCAGGTAATTTACAAAGAAAAAAATTTAATTGGCTTGTGGTTCTAGAGGCTGGGCAGTCCAAGATCGAGGGGCTGCATGTGGTGGCAGCTTTCTCACTAAATCATCCAATGGCAGAAGAAGGCAAGAGGGCAAAAGACAGAGAAAGAGCAAGAGATGGAACTCACAGACTCAAGTTCTTTATAATGGACATTAATCCACACATAAATGTGGAGCCCCCATGACCTATACACTTCTCATTAGGCCCCACCTCCTGACACTGTTGTGTTGTGGATTCAGTTTCCAACACATGCTTTCTGGGGGACACATCCAAACCATCACACCTACCTTGGCCAGTGTCCGTTGCTCTCTGATTCAGGATTCTGATTCCAAGACTCATAGAAGGGACAAGCAACAGATTAGACAGAAAAGTCTAATCTCCCTCCTGGTATTAGCCCCCAGGAACAGGCATATAATATCAGCAATGCTCACCTCTGCCTGAAAGTTAGGATTAGCAGAGAGCTCCACCAAGCAGTATAGCACTCAGGTTAGAAGCATGAAACTTGAAGCCATACTTCCTGGGCTCCAAGCCTGACTCTGCTACTCTTAGCTGTGTGGCCTTGGACTAGTTACCCAACTTCTCTGGCCGTTTTCTTGCCTGTAAAATAAGGGTTTGTAATAGTGCATGCCTGGTCGGGTGTGGTGGCTCATGTGTGTAATCCAAGCACTTTGAGACACTGAGGTGAGCGAATCACTTTAGGACAGGAGTTAGAGACCAGCCTGGCCAACATGTCAAAACCCCATCTCTACTGAAAAAAAAACCAAAAAACAAAAAACAAAAAATTCGGCAGGTGTGGTGGCATACACCTGTAATTCCAGCTACTTGGGAGGCTGAGGTATGAGAATCGCTTGAACCCAGGAAGTAGAGGTTGCAGTGAGCTGAGATTGCACCACTACACTCCAGCCTGGGTGACAGAGCAAGACAAGACAACAAAAAAAGTGCATGCCTTTTTATTACTGTTTGATGAGCAAATGGGATGAAAGATGAGGGTGTTAGTACACTGTCTGCCACACAGTTATGCATATTATTATATCTATTAAGCACTTGTATCCACGCTTTTGTTTTCAACCTTTACCATAGTTCATGTTGGTTCTCACAGAGGGATTGCCTAATTTGCTGGTAGCTATAATCTTCTCAGCACCAAATATTTCTTTCCTATTGTGCTTTTCTATGTTGGAAGCTAGTCTGATTTTGCTTCAACTGTGATCTCAAGTATGTTTAAGGGCTGCTGACTTTAAGCATATATTTGCCACAGAAGAATAGTTCAGAGGTGACAGGTACTGAGTATTTTTTCTCACTCCTGTGGAAGAACTCATTCATGCACCACAGCACTCTTGTTCACCAGGTGTGAGTCCAACCTGGACTCCTTCTCAATATACTGCCTCAGCATTCAAGAGTCAGAGTCTTAACCCAGGAAAGAGAACCCCAAGCAAAGCTGACATACTAATGCTTTATTGGGAGGTGCAATCCCAACAACCAAAGTAAGGGACGTAGAGAAATAAAGCAGGCAGGAGAGAAAGCAAATACAAGGTCATATGTTACCAGGATGGCCACAGTTTCTCCAGAACTCCAGTTGGTTGCTCAAGTCATGTGGGACATCTCCAGGGAGGACATGTAAAACACTGTGGATCAGAACAGTCTGTCATAGGGGAGGAAGGCCAGATGATTTATCTGCTGGCTTCTTTCCATTTCCTTTCTCTCACTGGTCAAAGTTCATCTTATGGACCATCAATGCCTTGCATGACCAGGTTGTGTTAATTGTGCTAACCAACCTTCCTGTTCCAGGACAGCGATTGAGGAGGTCAAAGCCTCCATAAATACAGTGGAGTCAAGCCAGGGGCACAGTAACTGTTTTAGGTCCTAGCACAGCAAGTGTAATAGGAGCCAGGCAAGCCCGGCAGACTCCCCAGGGGAGGCTGAGTGCACTTGAGTGGCAAAGAGTCAGGCCACAAGCAGTGGTGAATCTACAGGAATTGAGCCAAAGCTTGGGGAACTGCAATTGCTGAGTATAGGTGGTAGCTCTTAGACTGGCTTCTGTAAAGTTGGCATGTGGCACAAAAACTAATCTTGGCATCCAATGTTTTGTTGAGAAACATCCCAGGAGGCTGGGCATGGTGACTCATGTTGTAATCCCAGCACATTTGGAGGCCAAGGTGGGAGGACTGCTTTAGGCTGGAAGGTTGAGTCCAGCCTGGGCAACTTAGTGAGACCTTGTCTTGATAAAAAATTTCAAAATATAAATTTAAAAAGAAAACATCCCAGAGCTTTGGTCTTCTCAGTATTCATCCTATCTTTTTTTTCATTTCCATCTCTTTAGTTCCTTAACTCTTTGCCAAAGTTCAGGGACCACCCCTGCTTAGGGTATGAGGTACACATTAACCTCTTATCCCAGACCTTAGAGACCCATGGTGGGACCACATGGGAGAGGAACAAGGCGGGCAGTGGTTCCAAACTGAGACACCCTGACATCAGCTTATGTGCCCTCTCTATTGTACCATACTCCTCTCTTCATCTCTCACCACCTTCTTCCACCTGTTCGGGTCATATCTCATGTTTAGCTCCTCACCTGATGGTCTCTGGCCACAATGTCATTTCTCAGCTCTCAGCAAAGAGAACAGTTTGCGCTAAGACCAGTTTGGAAAACACATTCACCCCTCAATGTCTTGTGAACGGCTGCTCATCCTGCCAGTCTCAGCTTCAGAGAGAACTGCCAGGGCCCCACCATGTAAAAGTCTCTGTTGCATATCACATCATATCACCTGTCTTCAACTGTAGGAGAGTATTTATTGGGGAACTGAGTGAATTCACATCTTTGTCCTCCACCAAGCTGTATACCCCATGAAGGCAGGGAATATGATTATTCTCTGCACCACTGTGTCACTGACTCCTGCCCTCTGGTTTACAACAAATGTCACACATACACACACACACACATGCACACACACAAATAAGTGAACAAACAGGTGAACACCTGGATCTTTCTAACTTTTCGATCCTTTGTCTCCATGAGCCTGGAGGCTGACAAGCTGATAATTCCTACAAGGGGAGCGAGGCTGCTATCGTTTTCTCTAACGGTTGTCCTGATTGCCTTGCAGAAGGTATTTGACTTTAATTATGCCCTAAACTGACCTTTTGAATGGAACTGAAGAATAAATGAAGAGAGAAAAGTGATTCAGAATGGTTCTGTTGGGTGCAATTATCAGTAGGGAAAGGGAGTGAGGATGAGGCCTGGATAAACCTGGGCTCCCTGGCATGAACTGCACTGTCTGCTCATTACATGTTCCCTGCAGCCTGTCTGAGCTTTTGGGAAACTGTTCTGCTCATTATTGATACCAATTTATCCTAACTGACAGGGCTGGTAGAAATAAGCTCCGAGTTGTGAAAACAGTGGGAATCCTAGGCCCCCAAGATTAAGTAACAGCAATAGCTATTATCCTTCCATCAGTGGCAAAATCTACACTTCTCCAGGTTTGGGACAGCAGGTGTTGTTTGAGTAACCCTGACCCAGGGCCAGAGGGCAAGGGGGTGGTTTTCGAAGTTCTCTGCCTCCAATCTTATGATAAAGTGTGGCCTACAGAGAATGGAGAAAAGGTTACCATGGACCTCCAGGGACCCAGCAGAAAAAGCCACATGTGAGGACCAAATTACCTCCTTGTCTGTTAGATGGCAGAGTCCCTATTGCAGGGAGGTGTAATTAGGGCCTGGAGAAGAGGATAGCTAGGATAGCCAGTTGCCTCTGCCCAGTTGACTCTGGGTGAGGAAGTTTATGCGGAGCACAGATTTGGTACCCACAAGGGATGGTGCACCTGTCTGACATTTCAGACCATTGATGTCTTCTCTGCTTCCCATTCACTGGGGCTCCATGCACCTAGCTTGGTTTGTTTTGCAAAGAGCAATCTGTTCTTTTCTCTCAAAAATTCTGAGACCTGATGTCAAACTTGCCATATTCTCTCTTCATCCCTGTATTCAAAGAAGCCTCAAGAATTGACTCAGATACCTTGATCCCTTTGCTGCGAGCATCAAGAGATCCAAAGAGATCTACTCTCCTTGTTCTTCTTTCAAAACCCACCTTCCTTTTGAACTCAGGAAAGGTGGGGGCTGTGTATATCCCCTTGTATAATTACCAGAGATGTGCAGGGTGATGCCTTTTTTTTTTTTTTTTAACACTGGGGAACACTGACACTCTTTTTGTTAATCTCCAATTGGGTGGGCTATTACTTGTTACTTGCACTCCTTATTTAAGAAAAATCCCTCTACAACAAACCCTCAGGAGAACATCTTAAAGCTCTGGTAAAATCTCTGGAAAGTTTGGAACAGGTGAGCAGATATGAGGACTGCGCAGAAACATCCTGTCTTTATAGAGTCCTTTTCAATCATATCTTCCTTTACATTCACTGGAAATGTTTGTAATTTAGGATGAGCAATAAATGGAGCATAATGTATCTGTCTGCTTGTGAGAATGAATTTCGTGCCTACTGAAGGTTCTTTGCCCAATAAAGTCTCCAAGGAGATGAGAGTGAAAAGACTCACAAATGTGTTCTATGTCCTGCGGGGAGAGGGATGTACATTGTAATTTTTATGCCATGCATAAAAATCTCCAAGCTTCCCAAGTTACATGAGATATTACTTTTGCAGAGACCAATATCAGGAATATTAGATTACTTTGTTTATATTTTCTAAAACAATTTTACAATATATTTCAAATGTATACAAAAGTAGAAAGCCTAATATAGTAACCCCCATGTACTAATCACCCAGCTTCAACAATTACAAAAGAGTGGCCACTTGAGAGTTTTACAATTTGATCTATAAATATTTCAGTATATATCTAGAAAAAAAATTTAAATATCAAATTTTTAAAAAATTATATCCACAATACAATTTTTCACCTCTAAAATATTTAATAATTTCTTAATAACATCAAACACTAAGTCAGTGTTCAAATTTTCTCAGTTGTCATATGGATGCTTCTAAAATTTTTACACAGTTTGCTTGTACCTGGATCCAAAACAGACCCATTCATTGTACTTGGCTGGCATAACTCATGTTTCTTTTAATTTATCTTCTCCATCCATATTTTTTCTTTCTGGCAGCTTTTTTTTTTCAATGTTGTTGTTTTTGAAGAATCTAGATCTTTTGTCCCGGAGACTTTCCAACAATCTGAATTTTGTGGATTTTGTCCCACTGAGACATTTCCCTTGCTCGTCTGTTTCCTGCGTTTTCTCTATATCCATATCCATATTTTCTCTACATCCATCTATAACCGTAATCCAGTCCAGATGCTTGTTCAGGTCCAGGTTTGATGTTTTGAGGCAAGACTGCTTTAGAGGTGGTGCTGCCTGAGGTTCATAAGGCCTTATTATGTGATGTCAACAGCTGTCGATGATCACTTAAAGATCTGTCACCTCACAGAAGGTGACACATGGGGATATTCTAGTCCCATCAAGCCTTCTTCATTTGTCAGCTGGAATATGTCCATAAAAAGAAACTTTCCCTTATCAGTTTTGTGGTTCCACCGAGAAAGCATGCATACAGGGAAGGCGTTACACATGCTTTGGTTTTCCCCTTTTATTTGCAAGATTATTTTTTAAATTAAACTTTCCATTTTAAGATAACTGTAGATTCACATGGAGTTTTAAAAAATACATACAGAAAGACCCTGTGCATCCTTTACCCCGCTTACTCACTGTGGTACCATATTACAAAGCCATAGTATGATACACAGCCAGGAAGCTGACATTAGTACAGCCAAGATCCTGAACACGTTCATCACCATAAGGCTCCCTCCTGCTGCCCTTTCATAGCCACGCTTCCCTGATATCTGCAGGCCAGTCCCTGACCCCTGGAAATCACCAATTCATTCTTCATTTCTATAATTTTGCCATTTCATGAATGTGGAACAAAGGGAATTATATAGTCTATGACCTTTAGGGATTGGCTTTTCTCACTTAGCATAATTTCCTGGAGATTCACCCAAGTTACTGCATTTGTCAATAATTAATTTCTTGTTATTGTGAGTAGAATTTCATGGTATGGATGTGCCATGATGTGCCAATAATGTGTTCACCCACTGCAGATCATCTGATTATAGGTTTTTTAATGTACGTACTTGCCATGTATTACATTACTTAGTAAAGTATTCAAATCTATTGCCCATTGAAATAATCAGAGTTTGGCTGGGCATGGTGGTTCATGCCTGTAATCCCAGCACTTTGGGAGGCTGAGGTGGGTGGATCGCTTGAACTCAGGAGTTTGAGACCAGCCTAGGTGACATGGTGAAACCCTGTCTCTACTAAAATCACAAAAATTAACCAGGCACGGTGGCACATGCCTGTAATCCCAGATATTTGGGAGGCTGAGACAAGAGATTCGCATGAACTTGGGAGGCGGAGGTTTCAGTGAGCTGAGATCACGCCTCTGCACTCCAGTCTCGGTGACAGAGTGAGACCCTGTCTCAAAACAAAACAAACAAACAAACAAAATCCAAGTGTGTCTTTTTTCAAATTGAGTTTTAGGAGTTCTTCTTATATTCTTAACAGAAGTTCTTTATCAAATGAATGTTTAGAAAATATTTTCTCCCAGATTGCACATTTCCTTTAAATTTTCTTAATGGGTTGAAGGTGGAAAAACTCAAGCTGTTTCTCCTTTGCTGTCATCCTACACAATAATCAACACAGAAGACTTATGTGACCAAATGTGTGGGAATTTCTCTCCACCAGTGAGCAAGCAATCAAACCTGCAGCGGACAGGAGCTGGGCCTCCTCCCATTCAATGCTGTTTACCTAGAGACAGTTTTAGATCTCATGGTGTTAAGAGCTCAGTCACTGAGTCTGTGACGGGGACCACTGCACCCTTTGGTCACCAGTTGCAAGTTTGGGCCTTCAGAACTTCTGAACTACTAGCTATATAAATCAGGGCTTCCAGAATCCCCTTTTTGGGTTATATTAATTTGCCAAAGTGGCTCACAGAAGTCAGGGAAACACTTATGTTTATCAGTTTATTATAAAGGATAATACAAAGAATAAAGAGAAAGAGGTACACAGGGTGAGGTAGTAGTGAAGAGGTGTGGAGCTTCCACTTTCTCCCTGGGTGCACTGTCCTCCAGCAACCTCTATGTGTTCTGCTCTCCAGAAGCTCTCCAAACCTTGTTCTTTGTTGTTGTTGTTGTTTTCTGAGACAGAGTCTCCCTCTGTCACTAAGGTTTGAGTGCAGTGGCGCGATCTCCATTCACTGCCACCTCTGCCTCCCAGGAACAAGTGATTCTCCTTCCTCAGCCTCCCAAGTAGCTGAGATTACAGGTGCCAGTGGGCGCCAACACACCCGACTAATTTTTGTATTTTTTTGTATGTTTTAGTAGGGACAGAGTTTCACCATGTTGGCCAGGCTGGTCTTGAATTCCTGACCTCAGGTGATCTGCCCACCACAGCCTCCCAAAGTGCTGGGATTACAGGCATGAGCCACTGCGCCTGGACTCCATCACACCTGGCCTCCACCACACTTGGCCTCCAAACTTTGTTCTTTTGAGTTTTTATGGAAGCCTCATTATGTAGACATGATAATTTAAATCATTGGCTATTGGTGATGAACTTAACCCTCAGCTCCTCTTCTCTTCTCAGTGTTTGAGGGGTGCGGTTGAAAGTCCTGATCCTGGAATCTTGCCTTGGTCTTTCTGGTAACTGCCCACATCCTAAAGCTACCTAGGGTCCCCCCATCATGAGTCAACTCATTAGCAAACAAAATATATCATTTTGAAGATTCTAATATTCAAAAGGAGTTGTATGTCAAGAAAGCAGGTTAAAGACCAATATCACAGGTGTCTTTCAAAAAGCAGATTTTTAAAATGTATGCATTTTGTTTTCTATCAAAAAAACTGTCTGACTCCAATGTTGCAAATATTTTTTCCCTGTATTTTCTCCCAGAAGTTTATAATTTTAGTTTTTAAATTAATGTCTATGATGCATTGAGTTATCTTTTATATGATGTGAAGTAAAGATTAAGGATTCCTGTTTTCTATGCGGATATGGCACCAATTGTTGTTAAGACTATCTTTTCTCCATTAGACTATCCTTTCTCTATTGAATAACTTCAGCATCCTGGCTGAACATCATTGGATCATTCATATGTGGATCTATTTCTGGATTCTTTATTCTGTTCCATTGATTTATTTATATTTCTTTACACAAATATGACCCTTTCTTGAGTAATACAGCTTTATATCAAGATATATTATACATGTCTTTAAATCAAATGCCAATCCTCTAACTTTTTCTTTTTGGTGCTTAAAAAAAGTATTATGAATATTTCAGGTACTTGGCATTTTTATACAATTTGTAGAATCTACTCATCAATTTCTGCAAATTCCTAACTTGAATGGGACTGATTGAATTTTGGCTAAATTTGAGGAGAATGGGCATGTTAACCAGAACTAAGTCGTTCAAACTAGGAATATAGGCTATCTTTCTATTTGTTTAGGATACTGGATTTTTCATTGTTTTCAAGGGCCCAGAACAAAGTGTTAAGAAAAAATGTAAAATAAAGTCATACTACTACTCTTAACTCAAAGACTATATGGTTTTACTTTACCTTATTGATCTCATATTTTTCTCTCCAATGATAAAAATGCAAATTCCCCAAAACTACATGATTATTTGCTTAATTCCATATTACATATACAGTACTCTCATAATAATAATACCATTGTGAACACCAAAAATAAGATGATCAAAAAGTTTAATATTCTTTCTTAAAGTTATTTTTATCAGAAGGTAGATTTCACTAGGAATATGTAATCAAATCATTGTGTTCAAAAGCATTTAGAATATTTTCTCTGTGTGCAGTTATTCCAGGAGTCATTAATACTTTTGTAAAGAGTCATCCAGTTAATATTTTAGGCCTTGTGAACCACAAATGGCCTCTGTTTCTTCTCCTTTTCCTCCTTTTCTGCAAAGCCTTTTAAACATGCAAAACTTTTTCTTAGCTCTCGTGCTGTACAAAAAGGGACGTGGGGTGGGTTTGGCCTATAGGTCACAGTTTACCACTCCTGGATTATGTCAATCATTGAATTTACAATTAAGAACACTGATTTTGCTTTCAATTTTCTACTCCCTTTATACCTATTTATATTATATTATACTGTTGTTATGCAATTATTCACCCCCTTACCTTTCTCCTACCCCACTTTCATGGAATAACTATATTCTCCACCCTGTTCATGTCCAGCCAGGCCTGGTGACTTGATTTTGCCAGTGGAATGCAGAGTGACTGTGTGTGCTCTAAATCTAGCTATTAGTAAGTGTGACATGCTTCTATTAACCCCTCTAGGAGCTTCCTCTACCATGAGGAAGACTATTTTTCTGTAATTGCCTGATGAGTTCTTCCTGCCCGCTGCACAGACAAAACTAGTCCACTGAGACGTTGCAGTAAAGAAAGAGTTTAATTAGCATGAGGTTGACCACATGGGAGAACTGAAGTTATTACTTAAATCAGTCTCTCTGAAGGCTCAGAGGTTAGGGTTTTTCAAAGACCGTTTATTGGGCAGGGGCTAGCTTCTTGGTAGGGGCCATAGGACCGGTTGAGTGATGAGTCACAAGTCTAGGCGGGGTCCGTCTGTTGCCAGAATGCAAAAGTCTAAAAAATACTTCAAGAGATCAATCTTAGGTTCTATAATAGTAGCATTGTAGGAGCAACTGGGGAAGTTACCAATCTAGTGACCTCTGGCCACATGACTCCCGGGCAATAAGGAATTATAGAAACTACAACTACATACTAGGAGAATTCAGGGTTCTCCCATAATCTTGTGGCCTTTTGTTAGTTTTACAAAGGAGGTTTCAACCCCTAAATAAGGAGGGATCAGTTTTAGGGAAAGATATTTTCATCGTTCCTTCAAAGTTAAACTATAAACTAAATTCCTCCTGTTGTTACTTTGACCTCTGTCCAGGCATGAGCAAAGACAACCAGTCTCTGAGGCTGGAAGCAAGATGGAGTCAGCCGTGCTAGACTTCTCCCACTGTCATCATCTTTGCAAAGGCAGTTTCAATATGGTAGCCCTGTCCTTCAGTTGGGTCATCAAGTGAGACACATGAGCAGAGCTACACCAGCTACCTTGAAGACCCACAGCCTAAAGCAGAGATGCCCCTCCTGACCCCAGACTCACACCTCAAAGAAAGAAGACAAACCTGGTGTGACCCACAGGCCTGGGAACATAGGAATCAGTGACTATTCTTTAAGCCACTGAGTTTAAGGTAGTTTGTCAAGACATGGTTTGACTATACTCTACCAAAATCTCATCTTGAATTCTCAATTGTTGTGGGAGGCACCCAATGGGAGGTAATCAAATCATGGGAGCAGGTCTTTCTGGTGCTGTTCTCGTGATAGTGAATAACTCTCATGAAATCTGATAGTTCTAAAAACGGGAGTGTTCCTGCACAAGCTCTCTCTTTGCCTGCTGCCATCCATAAGATGTGACTTGCTCTTTTTTTCCCTTCTGCCATGATTGTGAGGCCTCCCCAGCTACATGGAACTGTAAGTTCATTAAACACTTTTTCCTGTATAAATTGCTCCAGTCTCAGGATTGTCTTTATCAGCAGCATGAAAACAGAGTAATAGAGTAAATTGGTACCAGTAGAATGGGGCATGGTTGAAAAGTTACCCAATATTGTTAAAGTGACATTGGAACTGGGTAACAGGCAGAGGTTAGAACAGTTTGGAGGGCTCAGAAGAAGTCAGAAAAATGTGGAAAAGTTTGGAACTCCCTAGAGACTTGTTGAATGGCTTTGACCAAAATGCTGATAATGATATGGACAATCGTTATCAGGCTGAGGTGGTCTCAGATGGAGATGAGGAGCTTGTTGAGAACTGGAGCACAGGTAACTATTGTTATGTTTTAGCAAAGAGACTGGCAGCATTTTGCCCCTGCCCTAGAGATTTGTGGAACTTTGAAGTTGAAAGAGATGATTTAGAGTATCTGTGGGAAGAAATTTCTAAGCAGCAAAGCATTCAAGAGGTGACTTGGGTGCTGTTAAAAGCATTCAGTTTTGAAAGGGAAACAGGACATAAAAGTTTGGAAAATTAGCAGCCTGACAATGCAATAGAAAAGAAAATCTTAATTTCTGAGAAGAAATTCAAGCTGGCTGTAGAAATTTGCGTAAGTAATGGGGAGCTTAATGTTAATCCCAAAGACAATGAGGAAAATGTCTCCAGTGCATGTCAGAGATCTTTGTGGCAGCCCCTCCCTTCACAGGAAGGGAGGTTTAGAAAAAATAATAGTTTCATGGGCCAAGCCCAGGGTCCCCATGCTGTATACAGTATAGGGACTTGGTGTCCTGCATCCCTGCTGCTCCAGCCATGACTAAAAGAGGCCAAGGTACAGCTCAGACTGTTACTTCAGAGGGTAGAAGTCCCAAGCCTTGGCAGCATCCACGTGGTGCTGAGCCTGTGGGTGCACAGAAGTCAAGAATTGAGGTTCGGGAAACTCCACCTTAGATTTCAGAGGATGTACGGAAATGCCTGGATATCCAGCCAGAACTTTGCTGTAGGGGCAAGGTCCTCATGGAGAACCTCTGCTAGGGAAGTGCAGAAGGGAAATGTGGGGTCAGAGCCCCCACAAAGAGTCCCTACTTGGGAACCACCTAGTAGAGCTGTGAGAAGTGGGCCACCAGAGCCCATAATGGTAGATCCACTGACAGCTAGCATCTGGAAAAGCCACAGACACTCAACGCCAGCACGTGAAAGCAACCAGGAGAGGAACTGCAAAGCCACAGGGGCAGAGCTGCCCAAGATCATGGAAACCCACCTCTTGCATCAGTGTGACCTGGACGTGAGACATGGAGTCAAAGGAGATCATTTTGGAGCTTTAAGATTTGACTGCCCTGCTGGATTTCTGACTTGCATGGGGCCTGTAGCCCCTTTGTTTCAGCCAATTTCTCCCATTTGGAATGGCTGTATTTACACAATGCCTGTACCCTCATTGAATCTTGGAAGTAACTAACTTGTGTTTGATTTTAAAGGCTCATAGTTGGAAGGGATTTGCCTTGTCTTGCATGACACTTTGGACTTGGATTTTAAGTTCATGCTGACATGAGTTAAAACTTTGGAGGACTGTTGGAAAGGCATGATTGGTTTTGAAATGTGAGGACATGAGATTTGGGAGGGGCTAGAGGTGGAATGATATGGTTTGGCTGTGTCGCCACCCAAATCTCATCTTGAATTCCCATGTGTTGTTGGGGGGGCCCAATGGGAGGTAATTGAATCATGGGGGCAAGTTTTTTCTGTGCTGTTCTCATGATAGTGAATAAGTCTCATGAGTTCTGATGGTTTTATAAGGAGGAGTGTCCCTGCTCAAGCTCTCTCTTTGCCTGCTGACAGCTATGTAAGATAGGACTTGCTCCTCCTTGCCTTCTGCCATGAACGTGAGGCCTCCCCAGCCATGTGGAACTGTAAGTCCATGAAGCCCTTTTTCCTGTATAAATTGCCCAGTCTTGGGTATGTCTTTATCAGCAGCATGAAAAGAGACTAATACAGTCACATGCCATTATTGTAGATGCAGTTGGCATATACAGTAACCATTTTATCTTTTCTTTTTTTAATATAAGGAAATCATACATACATTTATATATATGTGTGTATATATACACACACATATACATTCATATGTATGTGTGTGTGTGTGTATGTATGTATTCTTCACCCCTTTTAAATTTTTGTAATTTTATGTTTCAGTAAATTATAGTGTACTAACACATTATTTTCCTTTTTAAGAATCTTTTTTTACTATAGCCTGGAGGTTACTCTATATAGTGTGTGAAGATCTCTCTCATTTTTTTTTTTCACAATTGCATGGTACTCAGTTGCGGTGTGCACTCTGCTCTAAATGGATTTAACCAACTTTCTTCTGGTGGGTATTTGAGCTTTTGCTATTTCTAATAGTGCTGCAGTGAATAGCCGCTTTTCATGTTTTTTTTTTTTTTTTTTCTTTCCTTTTCTTTTCTTTTCCAGTGCATCTTTGGGCCAGATCTTTAGAAGTGGGATGACTGGCTGAAAGGATAAATACATACATGGTTTTGATGGATATTTCTGAATTTTCCTTCACTGTACCGTGTTGCAGTTATACTGCCAATTTATCAGAGGGCCTATTTCTCATAGAATCAGCAACAGAATATGTCATCAAGATTTTAGATTTTTTGTGTCTGGTTACACACAACTCAGTGCACCTTTAATCTGCATTTTAAGTTACAAGTTAGGTTCAATCTTTCAAAATATTTTTAATAGGTATTTGTGCTTATGTTTCTGTGAAATGCGTCTTCATAATCTTAGCCAATTATAAAGTAATTGGTTCCCTGCACCAACATTTTAAAAAGTTATTTGTGTATTAGGTGTATTAACCCTTGCCTTAAATATGCTTTGCAAATAATTTGTTCTGTTTTGCCGTTTAACTATTTACTTAGATTATTTTTTCTATTGTTCCCAGAAAGGGGTCCCAATCCAGACCCCAAGAGAGTTCTTGGATCTCGAGCAGGAAATAATTTGAGAGGAGTCCATAGAGTAAAGTGAGAGCAAGTTTATTAAGGAAATAAAGGAATAAAGAATGGCTACTCTATAGGCAGAGCAGTAGCTTGGGCTGCTGGACTAAGGATACTTATAGTTATTTCTAGATTATATGCTAAACAAGAGGAGGGTTATGCACGAGTTTTTCAGGAAAAGGGTGGACAATTCCTGGAACTGAGGTTTCCTCCTCTTTTTGGACCATCTAGGGTAATTTCCTAAGATTGCCATGGCATCTGTAAACTGTCATGGTGCTGGTGTGAGTGTCCTTTAGCATGCTAATGCATTATGGTTAGTGTATAACAAACAGTGAGGATGACCAGGGCTCAGTTTCATTGCCATCTTGGTTTTGGTAGAATTTGGCCGGCTTCTTTACTGCAGCCTATTTTATCAGCAAGGTCTTTGTGACCTGTATCTTGTGCCAACCTCCTAGCTCATCCTGTGATGAAGAATGGGAATTCAGCCCAGTAGGTCTCAGCCTTATTTTATCCAGAGCCTACTCAAGATGGAGTCACTCTGGTTCAAATGCCTCTGCCATTATTATACTAAGACTGTAAACATTTTATTTAAATTTATTAAATATTTTCTTATGTTTTAAAATTTTATGTTAGGAAAACATTTCTTCACTTCCAGATGATGGAAACATTTACCAAGTTTAAAAAATTATTTTGTTGTATTTTTTTACATTTAAATATCTGATATGTTTAGAACTTTTTGGTATAGGGTGTGATGAATCGATTCAATTTTATCTTTTATCTTTATGGTTTTTCCAACACTACTTTTTAATAATTCTATTTTTTCTCCACTAATTTGAGATGCTGCTTTTATTGCATACTAAATTTTCACTAATATTTGGGTATAGTTCTGGAGTCTTGCTTCTGTGAGTGAATTCTTTTTGAATTTTCATAAAGATAAGACATACTGCAATAAATATGAATCTTTATCCCAATAAAGTTGATTATTGCAGGGGTTGAAAAAGTAATTTTTTGTCTACTCTTCTAAGGTCTTAGCGAGGATCCCCTGTTAAACAACAACAAAAAAGACTACTAGAACAAAACAAACCAGAAGTTTATCAACATGTATTCCTTTTCTATACATAGGAGATACTCAGGAAAAGTGGGAAAATCTGAAAAAAAAAATAAAAGATTTAGAATTCAGGCTTTACTACCATCTTCATCTGAAACAAAGAAAGGACGCTGTGGGGAGGCCATTTCTGGGGAGGTGACCAGGAAAAGCATGGTAGACAAAGGGTGAAGTTTGCTATGCAGATTTAAGTCAACGCTTTCTCTGTGGATGAGAGTCTCTTGTGATTAAGCCATCCTTCTCATCCTGGTGCTGAAATGAAGACACCCTTATGAAAGAAAATTTTCAGTTTAGCAGTAAGTCTTTCTTGCAAAATAGTAACTTCTACTCTGTTTCTCTGATGTCTGCTGTTTCTCAAAAATAACTGGGTCAAAATAATGCTTATGCCAAAGAGGTGTATTTTGAGGTGATATATTTTGGTCTCTTAAGTTATCCAAAAGTGGAAAAACACATTAGACATGCTTAACACACTAGAGAGGCTTAAAGATGTCATTCAGAGTGTGGAGCTAATAACACTGCAATGATTATTTAATTAACAAGTAATTGCTCAACAGTCAACATTGCTGGTACAAATAGAGTCTAGAGATTGGAGGAAGAGCCCTTTGAATGGTGTCTATTGCTCATGAAATAGGAGGATGTTAGGCCGTTGTGGTGTACCAACCTTAAACAACGAGATTCAGAAATTATGATTAAGTATAGAGTTTATTTGAGTTTGAAGATGGCCACCTGGGAGCATAGATTCAAGTTGCCCTGAATAGACACTTTCATTAATGGCAGTTACAAGTGAGTGTTTTTTTAAAAAGATAGTTCCTAGAATTTACATTAAAATAACATGTTATTAACTTGATATTCATTGTTCTTTGTATCATAAATTCCAGGAACATGAAGATAATGGGTTGGGCAGCTACTCAGGAACAAAAGTGTCTTAAAACATTTACTCCTGGGCATGGTGCAGGGGAAGGACTGAAGTCCGAAGCTCATGGCTCTCTGGGCCTGATAAATTTTGCAGACCTCACACAGCTCAGTCTGTTATGAGCCACTTTCCTTCCTTAGGTGGCTGTTATGTTTTGAGATTCTCTATACAATAGTCAACAGGGGTGCCTTGGAATGCACTGAGGTGTGAGATCCTTCTGGAATTTAGTTCCTGCTCAGGAAACAAAAACATGCCCACAGTATCCTCTGAATACCTCTCACAGCCATGCTCAGGCAAGAGACTCAAATGCTACACGTCTGAGATAATGACAGCTAACATAATTCTATATTCTGGATAAATGGCCCAACCATATTAGAATAATTAATCTTTGGACAAAGGAAGCTTATGCGAGAAGAGAGCTAGCCAAATATTTAAAAACAGAAGGTAGTTTTACACATCTTGTCATTTCCAGCATTTAGGAATTCATTACCAGCTCAACCACAGCTTGGCAGAAAGGAACTTTTTAGTATCACTCTATAATTTTTAAGCATTGACACTGCTGCTCACCGACTAAATGTAAATTCTGTGAATTCTTCTATTTTTTTCTCTTTTGTTCACTTAAAAAGAAGAGAATAAAACACAGAATGAGATTTAAACAGTTTACTTGAGACCGAGAAATAAAAATAAAATCCTAAGTCCCCCAGTGGACTAAACAAATCCCACTGTTGGCCAGGAGGATCCCAGATAAACCTTAAGAACTGAGTTTTCCTGGCCATGATGGGATGGGAGGTCAGACATGGCTCAGTATGTCTCTTCCTCATTAACCTTTAACCAGAATTCTTCCCTAAGGAGTAGGCAGAAACCAGCTCTTGAAAGCAAGAAACGGCCAACTCATTTTTCTATCGCCTTTAGCCAGTCATCTGAGGCCACAACTGGATTCTGCCTTCCTCTCTGCACATTTGGCACAGGAGCTCAGCAGTTTCACAATGTTTTCCTTCCTAAAAACTGAACACCAACTCTGGACTAGTTTTGGCCAACTTGTGGAGGATGCTCAGTGAGAGTTTTTGTGTCCTCCTCTGTGTCGCTTTTTGACATCAGAGGGCCAAAGGCTCCACCCTAAGATCATGCCAAGATCACCATTTTTTTAATGTGTGACCCATGAAGAGGCATGAAGCTCAGTTGCACATGTGCCTATTTCTCCTTTCACAGATATTCATGACATCTTCTATAGCTTATTAAATATGTATATTTAGCCAACTTGTTCAGCATAAATTCCTGTTTCCTTCACACCTCCCTCAAAGTGCTTGCTTAGGGCTTCTGCTGGAGGCTATGCTTCTCAGCCTGTGCAATGGCCAGCCTGCAGGGTGCAACCCTTTATGAGAAATAAAGGTACCCTTTCCAAAGTTGTGAGCCTTGTGAGTCTTCAGCTCGCATGCTAAAATGAGGACAAGCTGCCCAGGAGGCTCAGACCCAAGTAACCTTGGATATGAGCTTTGTTCGGCCTTTGTTATAGGCATGTTTTTAAAGGAAAAGAAAAGAGAGGCGGAAAAGGAGTGTGCAAAATTCTGTCAGGAATTCTCATTGGTTTACAGAAATAAAGCTGATCACTGATCAGCTATACATTGTTATACTGTGGGGTGT
Source organism: Colobus angolensis palliatus (assembly GCF_000951035.1). Classification (NCBI taxonomy): domain Eukaryota; kingdom Metazoa; phylum Chordata; class Mammalia; order Primates; family Cercopithecidae; genus Colobus; species Colobus angolensis. The sequence goes on along the minus strand of NW_012116166.1, from coordinate 204,136 downwards.
GGAATATAGTGTCTGGTGAGTCATTATTAGGTTAATTCATAGCTGCATGTGACAACAGAAAGACGTTTCAATAGGTAGATACGTAGCTCAAAAGCAGGAGTAGGATATGATTGCTGTCTCAGTTTTATGTCTCTCCAGGCCTGATAATTTGAAATGGCTCACATTTCTCAGATAAAAGGTTTTTCTTTTTTCCTAACTTTAATGTGGAAGACAAATAGTTTATCTCTTTGCACTTCTCTAGACCCTCTCACTTCTTCTTCACATATTTTCTCAACATTATAATTTTATTTTTAGTTACACTTTTAGTTACTTTTATAACCATAGATAATATACATGCATCTTCTTTCTTATCCTCTTAATAGCTTAGAAGAGTACGAATTTCTAGATTTGAAATTCTGCACTCTCTATCAGAGTTTATCTGTCTCAGATGGTTCCCTAAACTATGTAATTGGGCAAATTTGGATAAGGAGTCAGATATTAAAAGATGTGGACAATATTTAGAAAAATCAAAGGGAGAGTGGAATATCTACCTCAAACCTTCATGAGATCATTAAATTCCAAAGGCCCCATCTTCTAATGCCATCATATTGAGGTTTAGATTTTAAACATATGAAATTTGGAATGGCACAAACATTCAATTCACTACCAGAAATAAATACATGCTCACTCTGTCAGCTGAACTAGACCCAAAAGTCAACTTAAAATTTTTACTCCTTAGAGTCAGACGCGGTGGTTCACGCCTGTAATCCTGGCACTTTGGGAGGCCAAGGTGGGCGGATCACAAGGTCAGGAGTTCGAGACCAGCCTGGCCAATGTGGTGAAACCCAGTTTCTACTAAAAATACAAAAATTAGCCGGATGTGGTGGCAGGTGCCTGTAGTCCCAGTTACTCAGGAGGCTGAGGCAGGAGAATAGCTTGAACCCGGGAGGCAGAGGTTGCAGTGAGCCAAGATCATGCTATTGCACTCCAGCCTGGGCAACAGAGCGAGACTCTGTTTAAAAAAAAAAAAATTACTCCTTAGATAGATGATATTCTATGCTGAAGGGATGCTTTGAGTTTTGCTATTGAAGAGCCCTTGGCTAGTTGCTGGTTTATACATCCTTCTCCCAGGTCTTCAGTCACCTTGTGCACATCTATACTGTAGATGTGGTCTCAGTGCATACTAATGTCTGCTTGTCCACCTCTGCCATTATGGAAGAATGGCCAGAAGGTTCCTCCCAGCATTCGTGGTCACTCGCACAGCATCTGATGCATGCTCAGCATTTTACTCAACCCCTAGGCATTCACCTGTTCCCCACCTCTCTACACAACACAAGGATTTGACACAGATCACAAATTCATACTGAACAAAGACAATTGAGTTTTAAAACATTGGAGCCAAAGAAAATGCTTAATAGTGTTCCATAGAGTTGGGGTATAACATCAGTTAAAGGAGCGAGCAGTGGAGAAGAGATGACATTCAGGCTCTCAGGGCCTCTACAGTCATGAAAACTGGGCTACAAATATGGCTTTTAGCCTCTGGGAAGCCACAGAAAGAGTGAAGCACATTAGAAACACCTATTTTGTATATAATGAGTTCTTGAAAGCATACATAAAAGACATCTCAAAACAAATAGTATTGTAGTTTTAGCTGTGGTGGCAGCTGGGTGGATGTGCTCTGTTGCCAGAGACTGAAAACTAGTATAAAATATCTGAACACATTGTGCCTTTTAGGCACAATATTTAACACATTTCATTGAATCTAGTTTTTTTCCTTTATAATGCAACCATTTGAAACTCTATTTGAGATGGAGACTTACGCATGCAGCTCATTGATCAATTCCATCTCGGCCTTAATTATATTACAGTGATGGGACCAATATTTTTGTCACCAGTATTATTTTTCTGTTCTGTTCTAATTTATTTTTTGAAGCATAAAATAACAAACACATAAATAGTGGCACAAACACTGGCTTACTGAGTTGGACCTTTTGGAGATTGGCATTTCTACACCTGAGAAAGCTTCCAACACTTGTGGATCATGTGCAAAACTCCAAATTCTGATCATGAAACATTTAATTCTACCAATATATAATTAAGGCAAGTCAAACACATGAAAGTTAAAGAAGACTAAAATAACAAAATTTATGTTTTTTCCAAAAGAAGTAACTCAGTTTATGGCAATGAACAATTCAGGCCTCAGAGTCCTATACATCAGAAAGTAGGAACCCCTCAAACACACACACACACACACACACACACACACACACACACATACACACACACACACATGCAGATGTAGTTTAGAAGACAGACATAGATGTAAATGTTTTTATTAAAGTTTTCATTTGCCTGGGTAAGTTAACATACAGAAGGACATGTTTTGTGATAGGTAATATATTCTCACCATAAGAAATTACTTTTATTGAAATTCATACTTTTTTCAAAAATATAGGGCTTACCCATGGATGAAAGAAGCTTAAAGTTGAGATTTGTTCTTCAAAATGGCATTCCTTCTGTTTGAGTTTTGGTAAGAACCTCACCAATATAGATGCCAACTATTTCCATAATCCATAGCAAGTTGCAAGACCACCTGTTTTAGTTCAGGCAGTACTTGCTGCTCTAAAAATGAAATCCCACATCTAGGGACTTAAAATAAAACTTTATGGCCTGGCATGGTGGCTCAGACCTGTAATCCCAGTACTTTGAGAGGCCAAGGAGGAAGAATTGCTTGAGGTCAGGAGTTCAGGATCAGCCTGGTCAACATAGCAAGACCCTGTCTCTACAAATAATAATAATAATAAATAAAAAGCCAGGTGTGTTGGTGCATACCTGTAGTCTTAGCTACTCAGGAGGCTGAGGAGAGAGGTTTGCTTGAGCCTAGGAGTTCCAGGTTGCAGTGAGCTGTAATTGTGCCACTGCACTCCAGCCTGGGCAACAGAGCAAGACTCTGTCTATTAAAAAAAAAAAAACTGAACTTAAAAACATCTTAACATTATCCTTGGTTATAGACCATCTCCTAACCCCTCTGGCCTCAGCTTTGGCACCTGCACGATGGGAACAGTATTATCCACCACACAGCAATGTAGTCAGCATAAAAGTACGCAAGAAATATCAGGGAGCCATAAGCCTTCTTACAACTGAATGGAACATGCTTTCTGTGTGGAGTGCTGCATGTCTCTGAAGTTCCCCAAAAGCTGTTGGTCCTCACAGACTTGTTCTTTGCTGTCATTTCCAAGTCTGTCCTGGTTACTATTGTGTGTGGTGTAGATGAAGCACTTCTCATTTTCTTAGTATCTTGACTACAGGGGAAAATTATAGTCATTAATGCACACTATTAAATTATATCAAGCACTAGACTCAAAATTTCTGCTGAATACCAAGTAGGTTTTGGTTAAAAGGAAAATCTGATGTAGATTTAGGGCTCTGTTTGGGATTATCCCTCTAGCCTCCCCTCCACTCTGCCCCATCTTCTTCAAGGTGGTGTAATACGTTGCTGAATTTGGAAGGAGATAGGAATAAATAGCCCGTGGGAGATCTGGGCCAGGTGTGAAGTCCGACCTTGAACCTAGCAGTGTCAGACTGTGGACCTGAGTCAGGGGCTGCCATGCACCAGTGCAACCATGGGAAGAAACGAGTTCTCTGTTGCCACATAGCCTGGCTGTGGCAGGTCTCCCAAGGGAACCCCCGGATCTAACCTTGTGCCAACCTTGTAGCCCCCAAATGCAAGCCCCCTTTACAAAAGTGGCAGTTATGTGTTTACTAAAGTTTTCACTGGGAGATCAAGAAAAAGGTCTCTATCACTCACTACCTCTCAGACAACTTCAGAACTTGTCCTGCAACATTGCAGCCCTTGTCATTCGTCATTCCCCTTTCCTGCTATCTGCCTGCCAGTCCTCAATTCCCCCTGGTCCCACCCAAGCCCCTGTGAGTAGAGGGAGGAGGTCACATGGAATGGCTTCACTATAGTCTTCCCAACTGTTGATGATTCTGCCCTCCTCCTTTTAGATGCAGATTCCTATGTGGTTCAAAGCAGTAGCTGAAAGAGCTACCTTGTTGACTGTTAAGCAGTCAACAAGGCTCTTGGAAGCTTCAATCTCTCACTTCCGGTGTTCAGGTTTCCCGTCCTCCTAGACCAGGGTTTCTTAACCTAGGCCCCACTGACATTTTGGTTGGATCATTCTTTCTTGTGGGGGCTTTCCTATGCATTATAGGGTGCTTAAAAAGGTCCCTGACCCCACGATTGGATTCCAAAGGCACCTGCCTCAACAGTGTGAACAACTGAAAGTGTCTCCAGACACTGCCAAACGTCCTCTGTGGGTGAAATCATTCCTATTTGGGAACCACTGACCTAAATGGTCCTGACATGTGCCGTGTTCTTTCTTCTGCACCCTTACTGTTATCCCATCGTCACAGCAGCAGTGTAACCACACCTTCATCATCACCATCACCACCATCATCATCCATTAGGCAGCAGCTGTGTCAGTCATGATTACTAACATCTGTTCGTGATGATGGAGGACCTCATGAAGGAGCTGTACTGCTCCCCAGGTGCCTGGCATGTTCCTGGAAATGTGTGCAGAGCAACCCAAGATCCCTGAGAACCCTAAAAGGTGAATCCTACTATGCTGATTTTAGATATGAGAAAATTGATGATCACGGAGCTTAGGTAACTTTTCTCAAGATGAGGCAGAACACAACGGTGCCCGTTTGACCTAAGCAGGAGATTTTGTTCATTATATTCGGCTACCGTGTACTTCTCTTTGTCCTGTCATCTGTGCTCTCCAGCTCCTGACAAGGGTCAGGCACAGGCCTGGCATCCTCATCAATGTAAGGAACAGGAATCAAGTCATTCAGCTTAGCTCAAGTAATTCAAATTAATGTGCACCTTGTCTGTTGAGGCAATAAAGAATTGTTTGCAACACAGGACTAATTCCAGAATTCTGGTTCCAGCTTTGACTCACCCTGTGAGCTTAGACAAACCACTTGACCTTTCTAAGCCTCCCACACTTTATTTGTAAATGGACTAATACTTGTAAGAAGATAAGAACCACACCTGGATATAGTTAACCCTTAGTGAAAGCCGTGTGTTACTACTAGTGACAGATGCTCTCCGGGTAAATCAACATCTTTGTTTTTGTTCTCTGCAAAAGTGTTTAGGGAGATAGAACCCTGGTGTTGGGGTCAAACAGGAAAATGCCTCGCTGCTTCTTCCAATTTCTCCTCTGAGAAATGGCAGTATGTCTTAGACAGAGTCCAGCCTGGGTGTCAGAGGTCCTGAATTTCAGTTTGGGGAATGGATCATACAAAGCAAGACTGAGAAAGTCATGTACCTGCCAGGGCCCTGATTTCCTTATCTGCACATTAGGCTAGATAATCACAAAGCTCCTACATCAGCATGTGTACAACAGACAGTTTTACTCACCTGCTATTGTAATGCACACACTGGGGCTGTCTATTTCAGTGGTGGATGAGTCTTTCTCTGGTGCTGCCTGGGCTGGTTAAGGTCAGAGAGTGGTTCGGCTCCCTCCCTGGAACAGCTCTCCAGTGGCTCCCACCCATCCTTGCCCATCTCTGACAGCAGACACCCTGTCCAGGATTGAGGACCAGCAGTATATATATAGATAGAGAGATCAATAGATGCTTTTAAAAATACACATTTTATCTTTTTCTTCCTTTTTATCTTTCTACAGCAATAGATTCTTCAAACAAGCTGCACTCCCATGTGTACTCAGTCAGATGTGCTTTTCTTAGGCGGTAAGCAGGACATGCAATCAGGTTCATATACAGTTGTTGCGACTTCATGAATGTGTCTGAAAAACCAATTGGCTGGACACTGTTTTAAAGATGTCTCCTCTTGGCCCATAATCTGAAGATTAATTCTGTGGACAGAAAGGGCTGACTTGCAGGTCGATACCTCCTTTTAAGAACCTCCTCACTTTAATTAATTGTCCTTACAAGGTCCTAGATTGCAGCTCAGGGATAGGTGGTAAGAAATTAATGAAAGCACATAGCGTAGGGAGGAGGTAAGCCCCGACAAGATTATGGGATGTGGAGAGAGGAGGATTTGGGAAATGGACTGAGAGGAAGCAACATCCTGGGTGGTAGCAAAGGGGAGATTACCTGTCTGTCTGTCTACTTGTCTGTCGCTCCATTTGGCAGCACTGTCTCTAGGGCATTTTGTTTTTCAGTGGTGCTGGACACAGACCACACCATCACCTTAATTTATAAGACACAGGGTTATTGGAAGGAGCTTTGCAATCACACAATCATGCTGGCAGCTCCAGGTCTGCCCATTGTTCACCTTGGTTTGCTTCTCTGATAAATGGGGATAAGAGTTCCTACTGCATAAGGAAGCTACTTGGCTCTATGGCAAGCAAAGGCTGTAGATGGGCCAGCAAGAAGGCTGGGTGACATCCCAGGGTCACACCAAAGCCACACTCAGCACCCCGGCTTCTCCCTGAGGTCCCTGAGGCACAGTGCGCTTCTCCTGCCAGGTAGGGAGAGGCCTACAGGAGCTTCAGACGTCATTACAGTGACCCTCTTCCACATAGGCTTGATGTATACTTTCTGCTTTTCTGTTTCTTTCAGATTCGTTTCTTCAGGCAGCATTGGGTAGTGACAAGAGTGGAGATATTTGAAACCAGACGGTCACCATCAAGTTCTGCCTGGCTGTGCCAGCTTATGGAAGGCAAGCATTTAACAGAAGGGACACATGCTGAAGCATGCTAAGAGTTTTGGAAACTGCCTTGCAGGAAAACTAGAAGGGGGTCACTAACAACCAGAAGCTAGACTGGAAGGTCAGTAAATCTTTCTCTGAGGAAATGACGTTAAAAGGCTGAAAAGACAAACAGGAATCAACCAGGACAAATACAGGCAGGAGAAGCAGGTGGAGGAGCTCCAAGGGGAGGGAAGAACTCTCGGCTTGGTGTAGAGAAAAGCATATGAACAGCAGGATCAGAACATGTTCAGAAAAGTTCCTGTGGCTGGAGGGCCAGGAGGTGGGAGTGGAAGGTGAGGTTACAGAGGGACACAACAAGAACCAGATCCTGGGAGCTGTCTAGACCAAGCTAGTACAACCTGGAAAACAAAAAACAAAAAACAAAAAAACCCACATCAACCAGCTTCTCAAAAAAGCATTTAACCCCTGGGTGTCAGGGCAGGTCTAGAATTCAGGTCCAGGGGAGTGGCTTGTTCAACATCATTTTTTTTTCTTGTTTTTGAGACGGAGTCTGGCTCTTTCGCCCAGGCTGGAGTGCAGTGGTGCGATCTCAGCTCACTGCAAGCTCCGCCTCCCAGGTTCATGCCATTCTCCTGCCTCAGCCTCCCAAGTAGCTGGGACTATAGGTGCCTGCCACCATGCCCGGCTAATTTTTTGTGTGTCTTTAGTAGAGACGGGCTTTCACCGTGTTAGCCAGGATGGTCTCAATCTCCTGATCTTGTGATCCGCCCGCCTCGGCCTCCCAAAGTACTGGGATTACAGGCGTAAGCCACCACACCTGGCCCAACATCTTTTCTTTAAGAGAAGACTGAGACTCCTTCCAGCTCTGACATCCTCTAACTCTCAAATGTGATTTGCAGACTCAGCCATCCCAGGCTCGGAGACTGTTGTTGTTTAATGAGGAAGTATAAGATGTTGTGTTCACAATATGGTGTACTAAAGCCCAGGAGAATGAAGAAGAGAAGCTTTCCCCATGCCTAAAGGTGAGATCATGCGATAGTGTCCTGAGGCTGTAGTAACAGATTCTTACACACTAGGTGGCTTCAATAACAGAAATGCATTCTGGCACAGCTCCAGACACTAGAAGCTGAAATTAAGATGTTGACAGGGCCATGCTCCCTCCTGAGGCTCTAGAAAACAACTCTTCCTTCTTCTTTCAGATTTTGGTGACTCCAGGTGCTCCTTGGCTTGGGGCAGCCTCTCTCTAGTCTCTGCTTCCACCTTTGATAGCCCTCACTTATTCTCTCTGTGTCTCTTCTCTGTGTGTCTCTTATCACTGGATTTAGAGCCCATAAATTAATCCAAGATTATCTGCTCTCCTGAGACCCTTAACTCAGTTACATCTGCAAAGACTTTTTTTTTCCAAATGAGATCACACCCACAGACTAGGACGTGGACATGTCGTTCCAGCGACCACCGTTAACACACTACGGACAAGCATCAGAATTTACCTCTAAGTTGTTTTCCTGCAAAGGTGCTCACGGTAGTCTCATAGGACTTTCTAATGATGTAAACTGTTTTAAAGATCTTTGTTTATGCAAGAGCAAAATGAGAAAAGGAGAATTCTGCACACTGGCAAAAGGTTTTACAAAACCCTTCATTCCTCTCTACACCCAAGTCCTGGGCCCATGTAGGTGGGTTGTGAAGGTCTGACCAGAGCTGATTTTCAAACAGGCTCAGTAACAAAGCATGTGCCACCTCTGTAACCAAATGCAAGGATATAAGAAGCAGGAAGTATGAATTCACTGGGATCCTGAGGTGTCTTGGTGCCCACTCTCGAATGAGAGTCTCAACAAATGCTTGTTGGCTGCAGGGCTTGAACACATGAACCCTGCTTAGTGAGGTTTCCCTCCCTTAAACAGCACTCAGTGGTTATATGATACTTTTCTCAACAATGCCCTGGTTCTGAGAAATCAAATGAAATATAAATTCCCTCTGCCACTAAGCAGTTCATTGGAGCTTCCTGTATTCAACTGTGTAATGAATATAATTATTCTTATTACCTAGCACCAAGATTGTGGGTGTGACTGCATGTTAAAGACTGCTTGCAAAAGGGGCGTCTTAGCTATCCTGCAGGACACCCAGCTACCAGTCCATGTGGGACTTGTCTTATCTCCTTTCTACTGCTACGATTGTGGGAGAGGAAGATAATGAGGTTTTTTTGTTGCTTTTTGAAAAACATATGTCACAAAAGGTAAGTAGAAACTTAAACTCCAAAAGAAATTTCTCTATTAACACAACTTATGAAAATATTTTGTTCAGAGAAGTGCATCATGCTACCTCCCCAAAACCCTTGCAGAAGAGAAACGAGAAACATGGAAATCCATCTAAAAGCAGCGTTGCGGTGTTCCTCATGGCCCATTTAAGACATCGTTGTCCTTACAAACTCTTCAAACTTCTCACCCAGGCTGCTGGGTGCTCCAGAGTCCAGTCTGGATCACTGAAGTTTACATTAGGCACTATTTGAAAAGGAGTGCTGTTTCATTCTGCGGACCTTACACTACACAGAACAATTAAATGTGGTGCCAGAGAAGAGTGGGAGAAACAGAGTCTGCTGAGTCAACTTCAGTGAATTGGTAAGGATGACTATAATTAGTGGCACCAATTTCCATATTCCATGTTAAAACCATGTATTTGGTTATGTAGATTAAACATATTCCTTGCAAAGTTATTTTCCACTTCTACAGAGAGCACACTTACGGCTAATCAAAGCCGAGTTCTTAGTGCCTGGATTTTTCATGTGCATAGATTCGTATGTTTCACAGGTTCCAAAACACCAGAAGTCAGAGGCCAGAGCACTTGAAATGTGAACTGAGCTCACAGAATCACCATTGTCAGTTAGGACATTCCAACATGTTTTCCTGACATATCTGTGTCAATTGTCATTTCTACAATTAAAACTATTATAAACAAGTTCCCTTCCTTAAACTCTTTCCATCACTGCCAATCTCAGAAGAGTCACTTGAAGCATGATTCAAATTTTAAAACATGTTAGGGCCAGGGAAGTGCCTCAAAGTCGGTGTGACCTGCTTGGGCATGGGAGGTGGGTTCAGAGCATGTGTGAGCCCTGCCTGTGAGCAGTGTATCCTCATGGGCTCTGCGGTTCCAGCCTTTCCTGCAGAGCTGTGTCCAACAGACAGCGCTATGCAGGAACTCCTTCTCACACTAGAACTTTGCCAAAAGATACTCACAGGCTGAAACTGCCAAAGTCACTTTTTGGCTTAGAATACCACACAATGTCCAGATGATCATTTGCACAGTGGAATCTATGTTGTGGAACAGCCAAGATAAAAGAGGCAGATTCAGCAAGGGGGGCTCACCCTGATTTATAAACACGTGGTTTTCAATGCAGAACCTCTCTTGGTCCAAACCCTGCTCCCCTTTGACTCTCTGATCAAGTGACAGGCAATGCATCCTCCTGTCTGCCCCACTAAACCACAAAGAACCTGTTCATCCCCGAATTTCTTCACATTCCTCGAATCTGCCCAAAGCCTTTGAGCCAGAACTTTCTCTTACTACACCTGCTTTCTAGCTCCCCTGCTTCCCATTCCTTCCTTTGGTGCTGTGATCTTAGTTAGATGCCAGCATGGGCTTCTTTTTGATGAAAATCAAAGGCCACCCTCACACCTCAGTGTCCTTCATCATCTCCCCACTCCCTGCCTGAGCAAGTCCAGCCTCCTGAGGTTTATCCATGTCTTGCAGCATTTGGCCTCAGCCTCCTGCCCCAGCCTCCCTCTTTTCTCCCCTCTACTAACATACTGTGCCCTTTCTCACGTGAGTATGGCTGTCTCTGAGCTCTGAGGAATGCAAGACCTATGGACATGTGAGCACAACGTCAATTATTTCCAGCTACCAATAATCAAGCAGGTACTTTGTTAACCCTGTCAACACCTATGAACAACGGTCCAGTACACAGAAGTTACAATTTCTTGTCTCTGTGACAGATACGAGCTGGTGTTAAAGCATGTGCTAATTATTGAAATGTGCCCTCTGTTCTGAGCAGCATTTTCATGCAGATTTATGGGTTCCTGCTTGCTGCCCAAGCACAACCTGCTGCCTTTCTCATCTAAACTCAATCCTACTGGAAGTGAGAAGTAAAGCCAGCTGAGCTTCTGGGTTGGGTGGGGACTTGGAGAAATTTTGTGTCTAGCTAAAGGATTGTAAATGCACCAATCAGTGCTCTGTGTCTAGCTAAAGGATTGTAAATGTACCAATCAGCACTCTGTGAAAATGCACCAATCAGCACTCTGTAAAATGGACCAATCAGCACTCTGCAAAATGGACCAATCAGCAGGATGTGGGTGGGGCCAAATAAGGGAATAAAAGCTGGCCACCTGAGCCAGCAGAGACAACCCAAGCTGGCCACTGGAGCCAGCAGAGACAACCCACTGGGGTCCCCTTCCACCCTGTGGAAGCGTTGTTCTTTAGCTCTTTACAGTAAAGCTTGCTGTCACTCACTCTTTGGGTCCACCCTACCTTTATGAGCTGTAACACTCACCATGAGGGTATGTGGCTTCATTCCTGAAGTCAGTGAGACCACGAACCCACTGGGAGGAACAAACAACTCCAGATGTGCCACGTTTAAGACCAGTAACACTCACTGTGAAGGTCTGCAGCTTCACTCCTGAAGTCCGTGATTTCATGGACCTACTGGAAGGAAGAAACTCTGGACACATCTGCACATCTGAAGGAACAAACTACACACACACCATCTTTAAGAACTGCAACACTCACCACGAGAGTCCGTGGCTTCATTCTTGAAGTCAGCAAGACCAATAACCCACCGGAAGGAACCAACTCCAGAAACATTTTGGCAACCCAGATGGGATTATCACCTATCGCCAAGCGGTGAGTACAATTGGATCCCTTTCACTTGCTATTCTGTCCTATTTTTCCTTAGAATTCAGGGGCTAAACACTGGGCACTTGTCAGCCAGTGAAAAGTGACTAGCATGGCTGCCAGACTAAAGACAATGATGTCAGGCTTTCTGGGAAGGGGCTCTCTAACAACCTCTGACTCTTCCGAGTTGGGAGCATTGGTCTGCCTGGAACCAGCTTCTGCTTTTCCTGTACTTCTGGGCTGAGCCAAGGGTTGACAGAGAGGAAAGCCATTCAGCTCCGGAGTCCCAACAACAAGTTGGTTGACCCTGCAGCCGTGAGCAGAACTCTGAAAGTCACATCACCCAAGTGAGACTCGCCCATCTATCCTATCTATCCTGACCCTTGCCTCCTGGGTCCTAATGCCTGTCAGAAAAACTTCCTCTTGCCTCTCTTCTCTGAGGGTAGTCCCACTTCTGAAAACCAGTCCCTGTCTCTGGTGCTTTTCTGCTTTCTCCTATAAGAATGATTTCTATTATAAACTTCAGGACTCAGAGATTCCCTTTTTTAGGCACCAGGCTCACCAATCAGAAAGATATAATTTTTGCCCAAAGCCCCATCATCCTCTCCAGCACCCGTTGTTTCCTGACTTTTTAATGATTGCCATTCTAACTGGTGTGAGATGGTATCTCATTGTGGTTTTGATTTGCATTTCTCTGATGGCCAGTGATGATGAGTTTGGGAGAGAAGCACTGGGCATGAATTTGTGACTTCAGGAGTAAGTCAGCAGAATAAAAATCACTAACATTGCTCTCCCATTTGGCTTGAATTCTAGAAGACAACACAGTCATTTTGATAACAGGGAAATTGGGTCAACTTAGGATAAGAATATAAATGTCACTGAAAGCAGATAGGTTTTCTGACAAATGTTACGGGGCATGGAAACCAAGCTGCTAGTTCAGTGGCAACTATGGCAGTTTTCTTGGAGTTTGCTATCTAGGAAATATTTCAACTGTTGTAATATAGCCACGAGTGAAATTTTAACTCCAGTATATTGTGAACTGAACTTTTACATCATTGCAAGGAAAAGACAAAGTTTTGAAATATACATTTGAACCAAGTGAAATTGCCATTCTTGTAGGTCAAAAATGGTTGTCAATGGCAATTTCACGTGGTTCATCCTAAGATGACTGCTTAGAGCTCAGTGTTTCTGGAGAAATCTTATCCTGGCCCTTTGTTTCACATTTCCTCTTTATGTAACCTATATGCCCACGTTACTAAAATCCAACAACACTAAATTCCAATTTTATCACAACTCAAGATTCATTTTTGGCCTAGTTTTTTTACATTTCTAAATACACTATTTCTTGATTTTAAAAAAATGGCAAGGTCAATTTTAACCAAAAATCAAATCATTCTTAGTTCTGTATTCAGCTCATTCAGTGTTTCTGGAAACTAGCTTAGCTGCAGTATGCAAGTTAGCTTGAAGTTTTCATCACCAAGGGCTTCTCCCTATGCACATTTAAGATGACCATGGCCTGACTCTTCCTTCACACAGCATTGTTGAGTATGAAACTACTTGGAAAATCACTTCACAGATGGCAGAGAAATCTCCTAAAACTAGTAACAAACTAGTAAGTGCTAGTTTCTACACAGAATCTGTAGAGTACACCCAGAATCTATCAAGTTAAGGATTAATCTAAAATCTACTCAACAGTCACTTCCAGACCTGATTGGGCCTGACATTGTGCCAGCAGGCAAAGCAAAAGATGTAGGAGCCCTTCAGTGGAATCGGCACCCATGCAACACAAGTTTCTAAGGCAATTTCCACTCAGTTATTTTAAATGTGTTTGGCAAGTGACAGAATAGGTACTTAATGTGAAATAAATTTTAAGAATATCCGCTTGTGGTTTAGGATCTCCAGGGTGCAGGAAGAAAAACTAACTGGGAAAGTGAAATATAATAAAAATTATGAGAATCTTGGGTCCAGTGAAATAAGATTAATACTCTTTAAAGAGGAACAGGTTAGGTGATTCTTACAACTGCTGTAAGGGAGCTAAGCAATTTTGATGTGATTAGGAAAATTCAGTAATAGTCACACAACCTAAAGTCTTTAATAAAATACCAGTAGTCTCTTCTTCAAAAGACCTCCACTGATTCTCAAATTAGGCTGCTACCTTCTTGTAAGAAAAATTGCTTTGTCTTCTCCACCTTGTCTGTTCTACAGACCCTTACCTGTCAGCCCAAGCTGGTGGCTCCTGTGTCTCCTTGGTGTGACAATTGACTCTTCCACAGGTAGAGCTTCAAGTGTTTTCTCTACCTTCTCTTTCACCAACTGCTTCACCCAAGACCCTTAGGACCCTCTTTAAACAAAATTCTCCCAGTCTTACTCTGGCTTTTTCTGCAATGCTTGATGTTGGTCATTATGGCCCACTGCCAATGCATTATTAGCACCAGGTTCCAAAGCATGCAGGCTGTATGTGGCTTGCAGACTAACTGACCCCTTGTAACTCCCTGTCATCACTTATGTGAATCCTATGTTCTCCAAAGCAGCTCTTCCCAACTTGCTGCATTTACCTATTCTCCTGACCTACTCACAACCCTCATCATGTATTCTCAATCTAGACTGAGGTTGAGGTTGCACCCTCACCTTCCAAAACCTACTATTTCCTCTGACATTAAATTCCTTGTTCTGAAGGTAACCCCTTCCCATCTAATGGAAAGCATTGCATCTCTAACTCTAAAATCAACCTTTTATTTACACCTGCTCCATCAATTATCTTCCTTAAAATTGCACACACCTCCCCAACTTGGGGATGCAGCAATTTTGGTTTGGTTCACTGAATGTCTGTGTTTTCTCAAAATGTAGTCCTCAACTCCCCTGTCTCTCTTCCACTGAAAGAGCTTATGAAAAATGAAAGTTTTCTAAGTGCAGTGTGGTATCTTAGATTTGATCCTGGAACAAATAAAGAACTTGAGTGGGATATCTGATGAAGTAGTAATGTGTCAACACTGACTTTAGTTTAAACAAATGTGCCATGTTAATAAGATGTTCGCTTTAGGGGAAAATTGGCAATGGTATTCAGAAACTCTGAGTTATTTTGGCAACTTCTTGTAAATTTACTTTTATAAAACAGCCTCTTGAGCCCCGGAACTACTGAGTCTCAATGCCTGGGGCTATGGCCTGGGAATCTAAATTTTCAAGAGGTAACCTAAATGATTCTTACACAGTCTCAAATTTCAAATCCTCCTCTTGTCAATTCCCTTTCATTCCATGTCTGAACAGTTGTTTCTCCCTTGTTTCACCTGCCTAACTTAACCTGAGTCAATCAGTTAAATCTTCTGAATTATATGATGTAAGTACTATTATTATCTGTTTTTCCCTGATGAGAAAGCTGAAGTAGTAGGAGCTGAGGTGTCCAGGATCACACTGCTCAGAAAATGTGGAGCTGGGACTTGAATTCCCAATCAGCCTGGCTCCCAAGTCTGTGCTCATAACCACTCTGCATCAACCCTATTTCTATTCATGGTGAGCTAAAAAGTTCTCTAAGTAAAGCACTAAAAGCAGCATTATTACCAATAATATTGTCCTAGGCTTACCTATTTCTTTAACTTTCTAAGTCCAACCAACAGTCCCTCTGCTTCAGCATAAGAACTTTGCCTCCCCTGCTTTTCCACTGGGGATGAATGAGCAATGAGAAAGCATGGGGAAGATGTGCTGACTCTAAAGTCCTGAAAATGGAAAGGACAGTTGCTCTTCTCTTAGGATTCAGCTCAACTATTATATTTTTGAAGTTGACAGCGCCCACCCATGTCACCCACCTTGACATAGAATTCCACGCTCCCATATTGCGAATTCACCTCTTCCTGTACTTATGTTGCCTCCCCCAAACATTTTATCTCCTAATTACTCACATAGTTGTGTCTCCCACATACTTATGTCTGGGATCGTTGATGGAGAATGTGGACACATCAGGCATTAAAATGACGTAGCATTTGGTAGATTGGTGGCTAATCCTTATTTTGCCAAAGCAGCAATCAACAGAAGGAGATCTGTCAGTGTATCTCAGGCTCACTAAGCATTCTTCCAGATTTTAAGGGAGACACCAACTCTCAGTTGCTACGTTCTCATCTGGGCTCCCTGACTTTAGAGTTTGACAGCAAATTGTGGATACAACTGCTGAATTAAAAAGTTGTAGAAGTTTCTGTTCTCCAGCTGGACACACAAAAGAGCACCGTGTCTATTCAGATGATTTCATTATACATGAAGGGCTCTTAAAGTACAAGACAATCTCAGGAAGTAACTGTTTAAATAAATAAAGATAGTAACTATCTTTATTTCTTCTATCAAATAATTAAGATTGACAGGAGGAACCTAGGAAGTATTTTCAATTAAAACATGTTTTAATTAGTTCTGCTTCTGCTGATTAGAATTTGCTTAATTTTACTTGTTTATAACATTTTTGTGCTTATATTTTAAGTATATCTGAAAAATCTGATTATAAAGTTAAAATCTACATGTCTCCCCAGATATTCTTAAAAAGCAGTGTATTTCTTCATAGAAACATGAAGAGAAAAAGACTTCCATGGCATCTTTTTACTTTCTTCACTATTGCTTTAATGCATTTTAAAATTAATCTATATTAATTGAGAATAAAGGAACAAAAACACTTTTTGTCATAACTAGTCTTTATATTTGATTTTTTAAAAAGCTCAAACTGTTATTTTTCCTTGCTACAAAAAGAATATATACAAAAATTTTTGCAATAACAGTATGGACTGAAAATCGGAGGGGGTGCCCAAGATGGCCGAACAGGAACAGCTCCAGCCTCCAGCTCCCAGCGTGAGTCACACAGAAAATGGCTGATTTCTGCATTTTCAACTAAGGTACTGGGTTCATCTCACTGGGGCTTGTCAGACACTCGATGCTGGTCTGCGGGTGCAGCCCAACCAGTGAGAGCTGAAGTAGGGTGAGGCATCGCCTCACCTGGCAAATGCACGGGGGAAGGGAATTCCTTTTCCTAGCCAAGGGAAATTGAGACACACAACACCTGGAAAATCTGGTAACTCCCACCCTAATACTGCGCTTTACCAAGGGTCTTAGCAAATGGCACACCAGGATATTATATCCCACACCTGACCTGGAGGGTCCCACGCCCACAGAGCCTCCTTCATTGCTAGCACAGCAGTCTGAGATCTAAGTGCAAAACGGCAGTGAGGCTGGGAGAGGGGCGTCCGCCATTGCTGAGGCTTAAGTAGGTAAACAAAGCCGCAGGGAAGCGCGAACTGGGTGGAGCCCACCGGAGGTCAAGGAGGCCTGCCTGCCTCTGTAGACTCCACCTCTGGGGACAGGGCATAGCTAAACAAAAAGCAGCAGAAACCTCTGCAGATGTAAATGACCCTTTCAGACAGCATTGAAGAGAGCAGTGGGTTTCCCAGCATGGAGGTTGAGATCTGAGAATGAGATCTTCGACCACTCTCATATGACAGGATTTCTGCTTATTGTCATATTATATGCTGCAAAACTTCTTATAAACAGTAACTTATGATAAATACTTTCTTTTAAGTTAAATGAGATCATTGATTTTAGCCAGCACTTTATCAAGATAAGGTGATGAGTTATTTAAAGATTTTACCTTAGGTACTAAAGAATTAAAGATTTAGTGAGAATCACTGAAGCTGAGTGGCTAGACTCTTAGCTCTAAAAAATAACCTAACTGATTTGATATATTTTTAACTAAAATGTAAGCTTGAAAACAGCGTGCTAAAGTCAAATTATGTGGTCTGTCACCCTCTGTACTGCAACGCTAATTCTATTTTTTGTACTTCCAATTTTTTTTTTCTGTGTAACTAAAAACCTCAAACACCTCTTGTTCTAATTCTGTAAATCCTTTCTCTTTGTATATTTACATAATTTTATATCCTAATAAGCACATCCTGCTTTTTTTCTTGCAGGCACAATAATCATTTATTCAAAGATGCCATCTAATGCACTATACCACTAAGTACTGTGGCCAGACAGTGATTTTAAGTGTAACAAATTATTTTCACATTGAAAAGAGCTTGAGAGAAAGAAAAAAAATATTATATCATAAACAGAGGCATGAATCAAATCAACTTATGAACAGTGAAAGCTACTTATCAAAGTGTCTTTGGACATGTCAAGACTGACTTAAACCATTTAAGTTAGGCAAATATGTAACATAATGTAAATACAAGTGTTATAAACACATTGGTCATATTTAAATTAAAACAGCTTATCAGGTTTTCTTTTAATGTAAACATGAGAAATAAAAACCACAAAAATTATAGATAGCATTTATCATTTGAAAATAAAACTGCAATAAATACTTAAATCTCCAAACTCTAAACTCCATAAACAGTAATTTTTGAGGAAGTACGATTTCTTTTTTTTTTGAGGCGGAGTCTCGCTCTGTCGCCCGGACTGGAGTGCAGTGGCCAGATCTCAGCTGACTGCAAGCTCTGCCTCCTGGGTTTTACGCCATTCTCCTGCCTCAGCCTCCCGAGTAGCTGGGACTACAGGCGCCCGCCACCTCGCCCGGCTAGTTTTTGTATTTTTAGTAGAGACGGGGTTTCACTGTGTTAGCCAGGATGGTCTCGATCTCCTGACCTCGTGATCCGCCCGTCTCGGCCTCCCAAAGTGCTGGGATTACAGGCTTGAGCCACCGCGCCCGGCCGAGGAAGTAAGATTTTTAAGGTTTATGGAAGTTCTTCTTTGTAAACAGGAGGACATGAAATGTGATACCTGTAGCCAGGCTAACATGTGGGATAATAAAATATTTAATCACCTACTACTATTAGGGTACAATTCCTTCTAATCTGTTACATGTAAATCAGCACTGATCATATTCTTCCTTTATCACATGTAGGGAAAATAATTTTAGGTGATCAACATAGATAAGAGCCCTGCTAAGAACTACTTTAAGAGAGAAGAGGGCACTTTATAAAAATAGAAAAATTCCAAAAGTCTTAGTGTAATTTTAAGCTTTGGTACTTGTAAAAGCATCAATGCTACAAACATTTATAAAACATCATTGGAAAGTTTATTATATTGCTTATACATGTATTTAGTTTTGCAATTCTTTAAAGGCATAGGGTCTCACTATGTTGCCAAGGCTGGAGTGCAATGGCTATTTACAGGTGCAATCATAGAGCATTGCTGCCTCCAATGCTAGGCCTCAAGTGATTCTCCCACTTAAATGAGTAGCTGGGACTACAGGCATGCCCAGCTCCTAAATATTAAGCTTTTAATTTTTTTGTTTCAGTATTTCTTGGAGACAGCAGATATTGACTGAAACAAAAAGTTAAAAGCTTAATATTCAATTTTTGCAAAATAAACCAGAGGCAGTGGTACTACACCTACAGTCCTAGCTACTTGGTAGGCTGACATGGGAGAATTGCTTGAGGCCACAATTTCCTGGCTGTGGTGTCCTGATTGTGCCTCTGAATAGCCATTGCACTCTATCCTGGGCAACATAGTAAGACCCCATCTTTTATGAAAAAGAAAAAATAAATACAGTTAAACTTTTGAATGATATTTTATAAAGGTTTATAGCATATATACATAAGCTGCAGTGTGCTGGAGAGCCTAAGCACACTATATTAAAGCTAGAATCTCCCCTGAAACTTTTAGCTCACATCACGTATTATTATTTTTATATTGCCACTGGATCGTCATGTGGTTTGACATTATGAAACATCTCTCAATACATTTATTTAACAAATAAGAAAATTTATCAGCAAATGAGATGGATCATTATAGTTTATAAGAAACACACCATGGACCCTAATACAAGTAGGAAACCAATAACTAATAGTTTTTCTCTCATGACCCCAAACATGCTAAAATGTTAGCAAGTAATGCTTGCAAAAGATAGGAACAGCAAATGTCCTCCATCAGCTTTTGTTTAAAATGATTGCCAGTGACGAGCAGCTCTGATGGTAAGAGTAGGCAGGCAGAACACTTTGACACCTGAAAATGAGCAGTCTGCTTCCAGTGGCTTCATGTGTTGTTACAGTCCCATGTTTTAATAGTAATACTGCATTTATTTTATTTTATTTTTTTATGGTTTTCCTGAAATTTTTTTTTTTATTATACTTTAACTTCTAGGGTACATGTGCATAACGTGCAGGTTTGTTACTTATGTATACTTGTGCCATGTTGGTGTGCTGCACCCATCAACTCGTCAGCACCCATCAATTCATCATTTATACCAGGTATAACTCCCAATGCAAT
>NW_012116166.1:138415-178665 GCF_000951035.1 Colobus angolensis palliatus | reverse complement strand
CTTAAAGTGCAGTATTGGGGTGGGAGTTACCCAATATTCCAGGTGTTGTATGTCTCAGTTCCCCTGGCTTGGAAAAGGGATTCTCTTCCCCCTTGCACTTTCCAGGTGAGGCGATGCCTCACCCTGCTTCAGCTCTTGCTGGTCAGGCTGCAGCAGCTGACCAGCACAGATTGTCCGGCACTCCCTATTGAGATGACCCCAGTACCTCAGTTGAAAATGCAGAAATCACCGGTCTTCTGTGTCGCTCGTGCTGGGAGTTGGAGACTGGAGCTGTTCCTATTCAGCCATCTTGCTCTGCCCCCTCCACAAGTCTCTCAACTTTGAGATCTTTCTTCTTTTGAAAATACTAACTTTTCTAGTTGTTGAGCAGGAAAGGTAATATTTTCTGGTCTTTTTTGATGAGGGGTTCAGATGATATAGCCCCTCATTTCTTCTTTCAAGAGATAATGGCTTTAGAATGCTGAAGAGTGATGAAATTATCAGCGCTGAAGGACCTTGTCATGGTAGCACTATAAGAGATTTTGGTGTCTTCCATCCTTGAAATAGCCTAAGAAAGTCAGTGAAACAGAAAAGAGGTACACTTTTTAAAAGGGCTCCAACCTTTTAACAAGCACCATTGATGATAAACCCCACATGCAGACTCCTTTAGATAGTTCACAGTTACAGCCACTTTGGCTGAGGTTTACACTGCCAGGTTCTGAGGATGCTACTCTCTGCCCATTCACTAAGGTGATCTCCTTTAAGGGCTATGATTAGATTGCTGGAGCAAAGGAAAATTTATAGCTTATTAATGTATTCAGATTCTACCCAATCTGCAGTAGTTATGATACCCTCAAAGCAAATTTGAATGAAGCAGATGTGTGCTGGCGTGCACTGGAACATCAAAGAGGTTGAACGAGTAAAGCATCAAAAGGCAGAACCTGACACATTAATTATGGTAGAAGGTATATTATTCGAAAGTACTTCCCAGGTACCACAGAAAGTACTAATTTTAAATATGCATCCATTTCAGTTGTAACTTTGCTCACAACTGAAACCAGAAGTCACATACCATAAATATTGCTTTGCCCCCCAAAAATTACCATTTCCAGTAAAACCCATGTACTTCTTGCATCCAGTACCTGAGATGCTCATACCTTATACAGACTAAGCGTAGGTCTCTTGGCTTAAGCACTAATGCTTTGCCTAACAAACTTATGGGACTGGCTGTACTGTAATATATACAATAGAAAATGACATAAATTTGCAAACTAAGTAATAAAAAACAGGCAAAAGTGGTAAGTGCATTATATATGCAGATATCATTTAAAATGGAATTACAAGAAATTATTCATGTATGCTTATTTGAAAGGGCAGCAATTCAAAA
This sequence comes from Colobus angolensis palliatus, assembly GCF_000951035.1. NCBI lineage: Eukaryota > Metazoa > Chordata > Mammalia > Primates > Cercopithecidae > Colobus > Colobus angolensis. Next base: position 177,299 of record NW_012116166.1, on the reverse strand, counting down.
AGAATACCACTAAGCATGAATTAAATTTGGTTAAAAAATATTCTGAATTATGCTCACAGAAGAGATCTATAATTTTTAAGTAATGTGAATTATTGTATAAACCATAAATAATACAGGAAATAAGATACCAAAAGGTTAATAAGCTCTTCAGCATGTAAGTTAATTTTGTAGCTTTTCATTTTTCTCATCACTACTTAATCTAATCTAGTTACAGATGTTGGCTTTGGTGGTTGACAGAAAACCCCCCTTAGTGACTTCATTGCCTTACTTCCAGGTTCTGTGCTCTTTCTTTGTTGAGAAGATAAACTGGCAAATGCAAGCCATTGTCCTTTGCCAAGGATCGAAGATGAAAATAGTACTTGGCATAAACACTTCCAGAAACATTGATGTTATAGTCAATTAGCTGCAAAAACCGTCTTTCAAGCTCATTTCTGTGGGAGGAGGAACACAACAAAACCAACATAGACAATGTTAGCCCACTGGGATATCTTTGTAAACATTCTGATGTAAGAAATGTGGTAAAGCAATTATATGTTCTAGTTCTATTAGAACACATGACAAAGCACACACTGAAGAGAACCCCTATAGATGTAATAAACATGGGAAAGCCTGCAATTTTCTCAGTTCTCTTTGAAAACTTAGAAAAACTGATACTGGGGAAAAATCATAAATGTAAAAAACGTGATAATAAACTTAATTTTCCCACTTGCTTTTAAAGACATTTTAGGATTTAAAATGGAGAAAAAGACAAACTTTTAAGAAACATGGTAAAATCTTCATTTTTTGTCATTTCTCTTTGAAAACATAACAGGGTTCAGTGAAGAAAAGTCTTATAAATACAAACATGTGGTAATGCCTTTACTTGTTCCAGTTCCACCTGAAGACAAGAAAAAAACTCATTTCTGAGGTAAAACCTATGAATGTACAGAATGTGAGAATGCCTTTATTTCATTTTCACTCAAAGACCCATGATATTACATGCTGTAAGTGGTCCTTATAAATATAAAAAAAGCACACTGAATTGGAACCCCAGTAGTTTACAAAATACAAGGAAGTTTTCAGTTTTAATATTATTTTTTCAAAAGCTGTGTGAAAACTTCCACTAGAAAATAATTCTATAAATGTTGCTAAAATGAAAAGTCTGATGCCAACTGATTATTTTATAATCCTCAAAAATGCATATCAATTTTACATGACTTTTAAATATTTTGTGTTTCTCAGTGGTTCCTTGTTACAGAATGTCTCTGCACTTTATATTTTCACTTCTTTTGCAAGAAAACATTAGGGTGAGAATTTTGTAGATACCCTTCAAACAATACTACATAAGTTTAGTTCATGTACTAAACATGTAGTAGTTTTTTCTGTTAAGTCATTTAATAAAATTTATTTCTATTTATTTAAAAATATATTCTGAGCTACTGAGATATCTCTAAATTCTGTTTTGAAACAAATAAAGGCTACCCAGTTGGATTCCTATGGTAATGTCCAAACAAGGCACAGTTGCTTGCACTCCCTTCTGCATCCAGCACCCTGAGTCTGGGATGAGGAGAAAGGTGACCACCTCTTATGCATTTGTGCTGCTGACTCGGGGCTCATTCTTGAGAGTTCCCTTAGTGCAGGAGCACAGCTCAGACTCCATGCTCACTCACAAGGCCCCATAATAGTGATCAGATGACAGGAATGATGAATGCCATTTATTAGCTCTGAAGAACTTGCAGACATTTTCACAAGGATAACAGAAAGAGGCTTACTGAAGTCGAAAAGCACCAACAAAAGCCATGGGCACATCACCATGGCAACAAATGGATCCAGAGAGAGCCACCCTATTATTTCTGAGGAGGAAAAACTCTAAAACAACAAGGATTCATCCCAAATACATATATAAGCTACATTTGATGGGAAAGAGAATCCCCTTCCTCTGCCTCAGTGCATGAGACTATGTCAAAGGGCATAACGCCAGTTTCTACTCACCTTGAAATTACGAAGATGAGAAACTGTCACTAGTGTCTAGTGACAGGAATACTCTTTAAACATTGGAAGGCAGAAAGATTAAAGAGAGACATCTTGGCTAGACTAAACTCACTTTATGATATGACTTCTGGCAGGGCACAGGACTTACACACTCAGTGTTTCTCCTGAGCTGGAAATAAAACCCCAAGGTGCTCAGCTTCTGTCACCCATGGCCAGAACAGAATGTTGGGGATGAGTTGAAGGCACTGAGAGAGAGAAAGGCTGAGAGCAGCCTTTTGTCAGATGATCATACAGCTGCCCTCACCTTTTTTTTTTTTTTTTTTTTAATAAAAAGAAACATGGTCTCAGTCTGTCACTCAGGCTAAAGTGCAGTGGCATGATCATAGCCAACACCAGCCTCAAACTCCGGGGCTCAATCAATCCATTTACCTAAGCCTTTCAAGTCACTGAGACCACAGGCTTGTGCCACTGAGCTGGGCTAATTTAAAATACAAATTCAATTAGAGACAGGGTCTTTGTTGCCCAAGCTGGTCTCAAACTTCTGTGCTCAAGTGATCCTCTTACCTTGGCCTCCAAAATTGCTGGAATTATAGGTGTCAGCCAGTGTACCTGGCTTCTTGTTAAATGTTTAAACAAATGAATATAAAATAATATAGAACTACTTTCACAGTAATCCCTGTAAAGACTTAATTGTATAAAAATAATCAATACCTGAACAACATATTTAGTTTCTTGGTTTTAAAGTTTTAATATCTTATCCACTGGCTAAGTCAACAAATGTTTGATGTTCTCTGGAAGAGCAGTTAAAATATGCACAGAGATGTAGTTTTCTCATTTGTTTAACTGAAAACCCATCTGAAACTACTTCCAACATCAATTACCTGTTCATATGACCACAGGGCTATAGAAATGTAAATCAGACAATGTTTTAATAATCAGCTAAACAGGACTTTTGTATTTATGTCTTTTATATTATCTCATATTTTTCCATGAACACATTTTGACTGTTTAGAAATATAATATTTTATTAAATTATTATGCCTATTAATAGAGGTTTAGTTACTGAAGATAAGCATTATGCCTGCAGGATATGGAACCTCTTAGTTTTTTTTTGTTTTTTTTTTAAGTGACTGAATAGCATACCCTTTACAGGTACAGCAAATTTTCTTAAGAGCAGCTGCTCAGTTTAACTGGTATTTTGAAGGAAAATATATTTCGACAAGACATGAAAATGTTGAAGAGTTTTAAGAAAAACCTGATAGACACTCATTATTAAATGGTCCAATTTACAGTCAAAACAAGATTATTATGCATAATCAACAGCAGGGAGACAAGGTAAATGTGTATTAAACACTTTGACGTAACGCTTTTCAACTTCCCAAGATCATAAACAAGCAGCCTGTTTGGAGCATAGCTCCTGGGGTTTCTCCATTCACACACCAACAGCACTGTTTGGAAATGGTCTTCTTGGAACTGGGCTCTGCCCCCACTGCTCCTGGAGCTCACATCTGTGGGAACTTGCATATTCCTTGACCTTGTAACTAGAACTAGAGCCCAGCCAGTTTAGTTGCAAATTTTGAGAATAATTTAGCCACAATTATAGCAGAGCTAGGTGTTCATAATTACAAATTTTGTTTCCTTTGAGAAATCAGTCTGCAGACTGATGACGGCAGTGATCAAAGTCAGTTTAGTGTCTGCAATTTTCAAAGTACTTCTAATTGTTTCAAATTCATTTTCTGCCACATCTTTTGCTAAAATGGCTACTAGCAACATCACCATCATCACCCGTTTATACTATCAGTAAAGTGGTCATTTTCACCAACAGCCATTTCAACAGCAACCAACAGTCACTAGTCTTTTCTTAGTCACAACATCCTCACTTCAGTTGTATACATACAGTGTAGTAATTCTGAATGATAGTCTTTTTAAAAAATTGTGCATACATTATAGCTTTATATATTCATAGGGTATATTGGATATTTTGATACAGGCCAATGATGTGTACTAATCCTACCAAGGTAAATGAAGTATCCATCACACATTTCTCCTTTGTGTTACAAATAATCAAATTATAATCTTTTTATTATTGTTAAGTGTACAATTAAATAATTACTATAGTCACCCTGTTGTGCTATCAAATACATCTTATTCTAAATACAAATAATCAAATTATGATTTTTTATTATTGTTAAATGTACAATTAAATAATTACTATAGTCACCCTGTTGTGCTATCAAATACTACATCTTATTCTAAATACATTTTTGTACCCATTAGCAATTACCTCTTACTCCCCATCCCCCATATTACCTTTACCAGTCCCTGGTAACAATTCTTCTACTGTCTATCTCCACAAGTAAAATTGTTTCAACATTTAACTCCCATAAAAAGTGAGAACATGGGAAGTTTGTCTTTCTTTGCCTGGGCTATTTCACTTAACATAATGAGTTAATACTCCATTTCATTATACTCCATTTCCATCCATGTTGTTGTTGCAAATAACAGAATCTCATTATTTTTTAAGGTTGAATAGTATTCCATTGTGTACATGTACCTTTTCTTTATCCACTCATCTGTTGATGGGCACTCAGGATGCTTCTAAATCTTGGTTATTGTAAATAGTGCTGCAACATACGTGACAGTGCAGGTGTCTCTTTGATATACTGATTTCCTTTATTTTGGGTATATACCCAGTAGCAGGATTGCTGGATTATATTGTAGCTCTGTTTTTAGTTTTGAGGACCCCCAAATTGTTCTCCATAGGGGTTGTACTAATTTACATTCCCACTGACCGTGTACGAGGTTTCCCTTTCTCCCATATCCTTGCCAGCATTTGTTATTGCGTGTCTTTTGGATAAAAGTAATTCTAAGTGAGGTGAGATGGATCTCTCACTGTAGTGTTGGTTTGAATTTCTCTGATGATTAATAATGCTGAGTATCTTTTCATATATCTGTTTGTCATTTGTATGTATTTTTTTAAAGTTTTGAAATGGAGTCTCACTCTATCACCAGGTTGGAGAGTGGCACAATCACAGCTCACCACAGGCTTGACCTTCTGAGCTCAGGTAATTTTCCTGTCTAGAACTCCCTTGCAGCAGGAACCAGAAGCATTTGCCATCAGCAGCTAATGAGTGTTCTTTTGAGAAATGTCTATTCAGATCTTTTGCCCATTTTAAAATCAGATTATTAGTTTTTTTCTTACAGAGTTGTTTGCACTTCTCATATATTCTGGTAATTAATCTCTTGACAGATAGTTTGCAAATATCTTTTCCCAGAATGTGGGTTGTCTCTTCACTTTGTTGTTTCCTTTGCTGTGCATAAGATTTTTAACTTGATGTGACTTCATTTGCCCATTTTTGTTTTGGTTGCATGTGCTTATGGAGTATTAAAAAATCTTTTTCCAGTCCAATGTCTTCAAGAATATTCCTAATCTTTTATTTTAGTTTCATAGTTTGAGGTCTTAAATTTAAATATTCAATGCATTTTGATTTGAGTTTTGTATAAGGTGAAGATAAAAACTAGTTTCATTCTTCTGCATATGGATATCCAGTTTTCCCAGCATCGTTTATTGAAGAGACTATCCTTTCCCCATTGTATACTATTGGCATCTTTGTTGAAAATGAGTTCACTGTGGATATGTGGATTTGTTTCTGAGTTCTGTCTTCTGTCTCATTGGTCTATGTGTCTGTTTTCATGCCAGTGCCATGCTGTTCTGGTTACTATAGTTGTAGAGTATCATTTGAAGTCAGACAATGTGACTCTTTCTGTTTTGTTTGTTCGTTTTTTCCTGAGAATAGCTTTGAATATTCTGTGTCTTTTGTGATTCCACAAAAATTTTAGGGTTGTCTTTTCTATTTCTATGTCTATGAAGAATGTCATTAGTTCTTGCAGATATGTAGAGGTAGCACATTAGTGATCTTGGATTCGATCTGGAAGAATTCTCTGCATTAGCAGCCAGAGACTCATTTCTTCTCTTAATTTCCCCCAAACAAAAAGAGTTTCTCTCTCTGTGCTAAGCTTCCTGGAGCTCCCCTGTGGCTGCTACAACTGGCACAGCACTGGGTCTGATCTGAAGCCCACATAGCACTGTGACTGCCCAAGGCCCCTACTGTAACAACTCCCTGGCTGCCAGCTACTTTGCTCAAAGCCCCAAGGCTCTACAGTTAGCAGGTAGTGAAGCCAGAGAGCCTTCTGTCCTTTGCTTAAGTGTAGCAGGTTCCCCCGGCCTCTGGATGGGTTCAGAGGTGCTGTCTGGGGGCTAGGCCTGGGGTCATAAACCTTAGAAATCACCAGGTACTCTATTTTACTGTGACTGAGCTGGCATTAAAAGCATCAAACACTTTTCCACTCTTCCCTCCCCATTACCCAGGCAGAGTAGTCTGTCCCCATGTTCACCAGCATCACAATCCCATGGGGTGTACTGCCAGGTCACCACTGATGTTCATTAAGGCCCGCGGGATGCTGCCTGGCCTGGAACTCACTCTTCAGGTCAGTGGGCTCATCTCTGGCCCAGGGTAAGCCCAGACATGCCATCCAAGAGCCAAGGCCTGATTCAGTGACCCCTAACAGGCCACTTGGTGCTTTTCTCCACTGTGGCTGCTCTGGTGTCTAAGTTCAAGACAAAGTCCTCTGTACTCTTCCCTCGGCTTTTCTCAAGCAGAAGTTGTCTCTTCTCATAGCCACCAGGGCCGGGAATGTGCTGGGTCAAACACGAAGCCAGCAGATCTCTGAGTCTCACTAAAGACCCGTGACATGTCCTACCTGCTTACCACTGCTGATTATTCAGGGTCCAAGAGCTCTTTAGTCAGAAAGTAAAGAATCCTGCCCTTACTGAGTCTTTCCCTTCAAGGCAGTAGTCTCTTCCCTTCATGGCCCAGGGTTTGTCTAGAGGTATTATCCAAAAGCTAGGACCCAAAATGGGAGCCTCATGACTCTGACCAGTGCCCTCTCCTACTGTGGCTGAGCTAGTATCCAAGTTGCAGGACAAAGTCCTCTTTACTCTTCTCAAGCAGAAGAAAGAGGTCTCTGTCAGAGTTGTGAGCTACACTGTCTAGGAGTGAAGGAGGGGTGGTACAGCACTCTCTGAGCTGCCCCAGCTGCTGTCTCTCTAGGTCACATGCCCGTCAAATACACTGGCTCCAAGCCCAGCTCCGCTCTCAGATTTGCCTAAGAGTTGCAGTCCTTGTGGCCTAGACAGTCTTTCAAGTTTATTAAGGACCGCAGAATACTTTATCCCACAGCAGTGAGGCTTTCCACAACTCAGGTTTCAGCCACTGGAATGGGTGATTCCCTTCATGCTAGGACCAGAAATGTTCCATCCGTGGGTGGGCACTGGCTGAGTTCAGCCCAGTTTTGCTTTCTGCTATGACAACGCAGCACTGAGTTCAATGCAAAGCCTCACAACTGCTGTGCTCTCCCTCTCCCAAGCATGCAGATCCTCTTCTTGTCACGTGGCCACTGGTAGGACATAAGGGAGGGCTGGCATCAACAACTCAAGACTGTATTTCCTACCCTGTTCACTGCCTTTTTCAGTGATAGAAAGTTTAAACCAGGTATTATAATTATTTAGCTATTTTTAGTTCTAAAAAAGGTGTTTTTTATTTAGATAGTTACCAATTTGTCATTCCTATGAGAAGAGCAATTGGCAGAGACTTCTAATCAGCCATCAGGCTCCACCTTTGTGATCACATACATTCTACGTGACAGTCTTATCTGGAGTAATGGGCAAATGTAAAAAAACAAACTCTTGCCACTTCCTATCATGATCTTGATCTTCATATGCTGCTCAATGACCGCAACAGGTGTTCCCTTATATTTTCTTAAATGTCACCCACATAGCTATTCTCACTGTCCTGTGGACACTGCTAGAGTGTTTGCTGGAAATGCCTCCCTAGCTCACCCTGCTTACAAGCTCCAAGGCTCTTCCCTTTACAACAGTCGTAAGGCCAGACTGGAAGAAAGCCCCCATAAAGCCCATGTTTCAGTATCATGTTGGCACCACCTATGAGCAACCCCATGACTCAGCAAGATTTCTTGCACTCTCCTTGGTAACTCAAGTCCCACAAATTGCTGCTGTGGTTGTATGAGTACCTCAGGAGCCTCTTGAGTGTGGTGGGCATTGTGTGATGCCCCGACAATTTTTTGCATACTGCCTCAGGGAAATACTGGAACTTCAAACTCATTGACCCAATTTCTAAACACATGCAACATTCCTAATGGGGAGGGCACAGGGATCTGTGACTATTCTGCATCTCAAGGTTTCTATAAAAAACAGACTTTTAAATAAAAAGGAGAAAACATCAGCAAAAGCAAATTTACAACGTGTGACTGAGGCTAAGGCTATAACTTCTCCATAATCCAGAGGCTCTAGACCTTAAGAGTGGTCAATTATTTCAACAGCCAGACATGTGTCCCTTAAAAAGAGACTGGGACTTACAGACAGCTTCTAAAAAGCCATAAAGATATTTACTGTACTGTGCTGTTCTGGTGGTGCACTTGTGAAGTATTTGCCAAAAACCACCAGAAAAATACTTATGAGCAGAGCAGATTATTACAACAGTAACTCACCATGACCTACCCATTAACAGTGAAAAAATATGAACTTTTATACTAAAGCTGGATAGAAAGAAGTATGTGGTTTTATGTGTTTTCCTTATCTGCACACTGTAGCCTTTAAAAATACGTCTTAAAGTGTTAAATTTATGGGAGCAAATAAGGTAATGAAAATGGTTAGAAAGTTCACAAAAACCTTAGAAACTCACATGTCTTTAGTGGTAGTGTTCACAAAGAGCTTGCAGTATTTCTTATTCCGCATAGTCACATCTCTCCAAACTTTGGAGCTGAGAAGAATGGCTCCTATGACAATCCTCTTCCAGTTGGTTGGGCAAAGGTCTATCTCAGCGTAACTTAAGAGTCTTTCTATGTAAATCTGCAAAATAGAGCACTGGCCATTGATTTAGTTCACTTTAAGTGCTGTGATAAGAACTCTTTAGAATGACAAATTTCTTCTGGTTGTGACCAGAAAGTGTCTTTTATTCTTATGCTCTACAGACTTTGCTTGGTCAGGCAAAGCAAGAGACCACATTACAATCATAGGTCAGATACTTCTGCTGCCTACTCTGTCTATGGGAATTTGCAGCCCAATTTTGGTGACAAGAATGCCTGCATATGTCAGCCAATGCCATCATGAAGACAGGCAGTGTCATCATCTTTACACTCATAAAAGGCAGCACACACACAGGACCAGTGTAGATTAAAGTTGTTCAGGAAATACTCAAGTGCCTACCATATGTAATGTCTCACTCTTAGCTGGGAGGTAGATAGAAATTCTATGGGTATGTCAGGCTTGAATATGTAAAACCCATGTGATAGTGAGCAAATGTTAATCTCCTTTTTCACAAAAACTAACCCTTTTGTGGTGCTAGCTTAAAAAACTGCTGGTCAAGAGAGCCTCCCAGTGGCCGCTGTGCAGAGCAGCATGGCAGGTGCAGGTCTAAGGGGTTGTAAAACATTACCAATATTCAGTTGCTTGATAAAAAACACATGTATATGAAAGAATGGTCCTCCTCTCAGCTCCTATTTTTCCATCTTCATGATCACTTCATGAAAATTTATTCTCTCTTACATACTGCAACTTAGTCAATTCTGTTGGTTTAAAGGTGGAAACAGCTGCCAGTTTCTGCATCCTTGGGATTCCTCTAAGCCTGCCGAGTAGTTTGTGAGACAGTCTCATGAATTAGCACATGTTTGATAGTTTACATCTATCAAACATCTGCTATACAAAGAATTGGGCAAAGTGAACAGCTGAGTGAAGATTAAAGGTGAGCTGTGAGGAGGTGTTACCTCAGAGGGCACTCTGCAGAAGAGTATGTCTGCGAGCTACTTGAACTCTTTATGTCAAAACAAAGGGAAAACGTTTATTTTATATGAGTTTATTTCTTGTCAGAAGGTTGTGATCATCAGCTCAGAAGTAAAAGTGTTCTCCAAACTCACCGGTTTTCAAAAATAAATGGCTATTGAGCATGACATGTTTTACAGAGATTCTGCTCCCTTTCCCCCAAACTCAAAACTCTCAAGTATTTTGAGAATGGACCTCGCTCTCTGTATAGGAATCAGAGAGCACTGAAACAACACTAGCGGGCGCTCAACTTCCTGTTGCCTTACTGCTAAGCTGCTGACTGGCTGACTGACACTCATTGGTATTTTTCCTCCTGGGTCAGTGTGACATAGAATTCTTTTTCCCCACTGATGCCAACTCTTCTCAGGGCAGTTGATCCCATCCCACTTTTGCAGAACACTGTTCCTATAATCAGCTCTTTTTGAAGATTTTATGCCTCTCTAGTAGCGATTTTCCCCAATCTAACTGTTCCTTTGTTCCCATCTCACTCCCCACTACTCCTCCAGCTGTGTCCTCTCATTGGTGCTCACAGCACCATGCCAGCTCGTCATCTTCCGTCTCTCCTTAATGTACACTGCCTGCCCCACTGATGTTACTCTTCCAACAGTTCTCTTGCCTAGGTTTCTGGTGCCTTCACACTTAAAAACTGGAAGTCTCCAGCCCAACAGTCAACTCCATAAGCCTTTTCTAATCGTATACAGGAAACTGCCATCTGCCAAATACCTGCATTTGAGTTACTCTTCTGCAATCTGTCTCCAATGCCTGTTATGTCTGCCTTCACTGGTAGTCTGCTTGGGTTATGAGCCACAATCTCTCATTGCTCACCTCTATCACTCTAATTGCTTTTTAGCCCTTTTCTCTGCCTCCAATCTGCCTCCCAACCATGACTTACTTTCCCCAAAGCAGTCACCATAGCCTAGCCTCTTTATTAACAGCGTTCACTTCCCTGTGCAAGATCTACATGAGTCCCCTATCAAACTGGAATAAAACCTTAACATCTTCCTATGGCCTGAAGCCAAAAGGGCCTGTGAGCTGTGGCCCTGCCTGTGTGGTCTTATCTCCACTGCTTCTCTTATTCCTCACTCTGACCACACTGGTCATCTTGCTGTTTGTTCTGTGAACACATGTGACACACATTCCTGTCTCTGCTGCCTGTAATCCCAGCACTCCTTCCCTTTATTGCTTTGGTCAGGTCACTATTCAAATGTTGGCTCCCTAGAGAGACTCTTCCTTATCATTCTGTCTAAAGTACTGAGCACCCCAACACTCTGAATCCCTTCATTCTGCTTTCTCTTCCTGCTATTTGACACTACCTGAAAAAACTACTTGTCTCTCACTAGAACATAAGCTCATAAAGGCAAGAACTGTGTTCAACCTGTTCTCCCTTCTACCCCAGCACTTAGAAGAGTGACACAGAGTCAGCATCCAGTGAGTGTTTATGAAATGAGTCACTTCTCGGCAGCATTCAGCACTGTGACCACAGCCTCTTTTAACTCTTTTAATATCCTCTCCTGCTTTTCCTCCTCCCACTCTAGTAGCTACTCCTCTGGGGGCTTGTCCTTTACTCACTGTAAGTCCTTACAGATCTATCGTCTGTCAATTTTCTTTATCTATTTAAAGACAGGGTCTAACTTTGTTGCCCGACCTGCAGTGCAGTGGCATGATCATGATTCGCTGCATTCTCCATCTCCTGGCTCAAATAATCTCCTTGTCTCAGTCTACCATGTACGTGGGGCCACAGGCATGTGCCACAATGACTGGCTAATTTCTTTCTTTTCTTTATAGAGATGGGGCCTCACCTTATTGCCAAGGCTATTCTTGAACTCCTAAGCTCAAGCAATACTCTTGTCATGGCCTCCCACAGTGCTGGGATTACAAGGGTGAGCCACCACACCTGGCTTTATTTTTTCTTTTCTTAAGATACGGGTCCTCACCATGTGGACTCAAACTACTGGGCTCAAGTAATCCCCCCCAGCTCAGCCTGCCAAGTAGCTGGGACTAAAGCCATGGACCCACCATGCCTGGCTTGTCCAATTTTATTCTACACACTTACTCTGCATTTGAACAGTTGCTATTACTCTTCATTCTGCATCTCTACCTCAAATTCATACTCTAGTCCCTTATATCCAAATGATGACTAGACACTGCTACTCTGCCATCTAAAAGGCACATCTAGCTTAGCCTGAGTACAAAACTCTCCCTTTTCCAACTCAGCTTTCCCTCCAGCATCACCTATCTCTCTAAATCTGGAAGCACCACTCCTGCTTCCCTCCAGCATGTGCTAAGAGTTCCAAATGACTTGCAGCTCCTTGAAAAGGCCTCTGTCTGGTCCAGCACCCATTGAGGGCTTTGATTCAAGTGCACATCAGAAGCCTTCTCTCCTAAACTCTAATTGGATGGTAAATAAGTATTGACCTAAGTATTCTTTCCTTCCCAGCCATGCAGTTGATTTCCCTCTATAGGTTTGCTGTGAAGAGAAGTAAAATAATTTCAGCAATTTGAATAGAATTTATTATTCAAAATGATATTTTTACAATAGGAATTCTGTAGGAATGATGTAAATGTAAGGAAACAGCTATGGCTTGGAAGACTAATGAGCAAAGCTTGTTGTCCCAGGCCTACTGGAACCATATTCCTGGGCAATTTCATGAGCAGGCACAAGTGATTAGATTAAGACTCATTGCCCAAGGAACAAAGATGACAGGGCAGCAGTTCTCAATCACAGCCTGCATGAGAACTGCCTGAGGAATGCAGCCCGGGACTCAGAGCTCCACTGGAATCCGTCTCTGCCCATGGACTGGATGGTTTTGTTACTGCTCTCCATCCCAACACCTCCGCTGGCCTTGCATGTGTGCACACTGCATATGCACTGAAGTGTGGGGGGAGAAATCAGGAATCTCTCCTGCTTCTTTTAATAGCAATGGTTCTATTATGAAAAATGCAATGGCAACACTGTAAGCCATAATGATGATTCAACTCGAATGTCTGTTTTACTTTGCTTTCATAAGTTTCTCTTAAAGTTTGCATAATAATTTCAGAAGCCAACATTTTGTTTGTTTTTGTTTTGAGACAGAGTCTTGATCTGTCACCCAGGCTGGTTCACTGCAACCTCCACCTCCCGGGTTCAAGCGATTCTCCTGCCTCAGCCTCCTGAGTAGCTGGGATTACAGGCACCCACCACCACACCTGGCTAATTTTTGTAATTTTAGTAGAGATGAGTTTTCACCATGTTGGCCAGGCTGGTCTCGAACTCCTGACCTCAGGTGATCGACCTGCCTCAGCCTCCCCCAAAGTGTTGAAATTGCAGATGTGAGCCACCATGCCTGGCCCAGAAGCCAACTTTTATTTAAAAACAGCACCAGACCTTGTGTACAAATACCAACTTCTAAAAATACTTTATAAATAAGAAATATCTTACCAAAGTTACTATTGCAAATTCAGCTGTTAGGTGTGTGGCTTTAAAAAGAACATGGACAAATCTGTAAATAGACTTGTGTTCAGGAACATACTCAAAGTATTCCTTTGGCATCTTTTCTCGCTGAAAGAAGAAAGGATGTGATATAAATATCCATCGGAAAAAAAAATGAAGTATTCTTAACACAGCAGTATTCATACTTATGCCTATGTGTCTCTTAGAACAATTTGGACTGGGGAGATGTCTTTTAGTTTCTAAAATATGAACAGTGGGATCTTAAGATACCACAATAATTCAATACTCATCAACATTCAGTGAAAAAAATGGGCTGAAGCTCAGAAAATTTTTATGTTCCTTTCTACTCTTTTTCCCCACATAATTCTATAAAAATGTAAACTGCTTTTTAGGCTTTAAAGTCTTACTTACAATAATTCATTCTTCTCTGCAATAAACTTTGAAAAAACACATTTAGTTTTCTGTAACCATAAGTCTCTAAGGCTGCACTATTCAATACAATGGTCACTAACCACATGTGGCTATTATGTACCTGAGGAAGTACATCTTTTAATTTACACACCATTTCTTTAAATTTAAATTTTTAAATTTCTATTCACAGAAATCCTGTATATGTGTTAAAGGCATTTACAAAAATTTATATCATTTGATGTTACTGACAATTATCTTTTTAAAAGATACATTTTCTGTTATTTGGATTATATATTTACTCTCATTAGCTCACTAATTAACCAGAGCTGCAGGTCAGTTCTTATTCCAGCACATCCTTTTTATAACACTTCTTAAATAAGATGATTAGATGCAACATGACATGGGGAAGAAGACTTAAAAATGTCTTTGACTTCAGCATGAAACAAACACAAGTCTGTAAGAAAAATATGGCCTCAATAAAAGTGACACTTACAATAAGTGGATGTAACTGCTCGTCAAATATATCGAGGGATTTATCTGCATCTCTATAAAGTAAAAATATGCATTTAAGAAATTAATTCAGCAATGATTAATATCTTAGTAAAATATCTGTTTAGTACAATAATGCCTCCTGTATGCTTTGGTGTTTGCTTCACCAAGGCAAACCGTTTTACAAATCCTTCTCTTGGAGCCTGACCTTCAGAGGGTCTCCGGAACTCTTATCACTCAGGACATCAAGTCCTGTGAAATCTTTTATTACAGTAACCAGTCAGAATTGCCAGTAAGTACTGACTCTTCCTAACAGGCCATGGTAATGAACCTGTTATATTTTCACTCCTCTAACCTGACATTGGAACACAAGAATGTTTTAGAAAGCAGTAGTAATGGGCAATAAAGTATTTAGAACTTAAATAAACGTGAATATGGCTGAGTGCGGCGGCTCACGCCTTAATCCCAGCACTTTGGGAGGTCGAGGCGGGTGGATCACGAGGTCAGGAGATCAAGACCATCCTAGCCAACATAGTGAAACATCTCTACGACAAACACACACACACACATATCAGCTGGGCATGGTGGCATGCGCCTGTAGTCCCAGTTACTCAAGAGGCTGAGACAGGAGAATCACTTGAACCTGGGAGGTGGAGGTTGCAGTGAGCCGAGATCGTGCCACTGCACTGCAGCCTACTGACAGGACGAGACTCTGTCTCAATAAATAAATAAATAAATAAATGTGAATGCGTTTCAGATTTTGTAGTCTTTTTCTTTTAATAATTACTAATTTAAAAGTATTAATAATATAATAATGACTATCAATTACTGAGAATAGTATAATTTTTCTCTTTATTATCATTTTCTTGGTATTAGATTCTCAAGATGTATTTACTTAAGTAGTTCGAATTAAAAACTGTCTGTTTTTTTATTTTGAAGTAGGCCAGTCTTTGATGAATTTAAGAGGTTAATACAGTGAATACATTTTGCCTGTTTAAGAAACCAATGGTTCTTGCAATGTACTCTGTGGACCTCTGGGGATCCCCTACACCATTTTTCATGAGGCCCAAGCAGCCAAAACTGTTCTGATAAAAATACTAATTCAGCCTGAGAAAGCTGATTAAAAACAAAAAATCATGTAATTTTTAAAAGGATATGAAGGCATTGCCTGCTTTCTTACTGTTTGACACTTGCCATGATTTTATAAAAGCAAGTGGGTGAAATAGCTGGTTTCTCAGCATAAATCAAGGTGATCAAATTACACTAGTAGTCATTCTATTCTCCACAGCCCCTTACAGTTAAAAAAGAGAGTCTGATCTAGTTAAGAATGTCTTTGATGAAGCAGTAAAAATTAATGGTATTATTAAATCTTGACCTTCCTATTTAATACTCTGAAAAAGTGGAAAGTTAACAAGAAGCACTTCTTCTTACTGCAGTATGGTTGTGTTAAGAAAAAGAGCTGGCGATTTAAATGTAAACTGAATAATCACTTTTTTAAATAAAATGTTGTTTTTACTTAAAAGTAAAACAACTATCATTCTCAAAAATGAATAAAGTGAGCCTTTTACATCATGGAAAATAAGTGTTCCTCTACTGGTGAAAGTGTAAATTAGTTCAACCATTGTGGAAGACAGTCTGGAGATTCCCCAAAGACCTACAGACAGAATTACCATTCAACCGACCAATCCCATTTCTGACTATATACCTAAAAGAATATAAATCATTCTATTATAAAGTCACATGCACACATAGGCTTACTGTAGCACTATTCACAAAAGCAAAGATATGGAATCAACATAAATGCCCATCAATGTTAGACTGGATAAAGAAAATGTGGTATATATATACCATGGAATACTATGCAGTCATAAAAAGAACAAGATCATGTCCTTTGCAGGAATATGAATGGAGCTGGAGGCCATTATCCTAAGCAAACTAACACAAGAATAGAAAACCAAATATCACATGTTCCCATTGGTGAGAGCTAAATGATGGAAACACATTTACACATAGAGGGGAACGACACATACTAAAATCTTTTGGACGGTGGAAGGTGAGAAGAGGAAGAGGATCAGAAAAAATAACTACTGGGTACTAGGCTTAATACCTGGGCATGAAATAATATGTACAACAAATCCCCATGACACAAGTTTACCTAGGTAACAAACCTGTGCATACACCCATGAACTTAATATAAAATCTAAACAAGAAAAGACAATAACTGTTCTCAATGATAATAGTCAAGCTTTCAGGCTAAAAACCAGAACTTTGGAAAACACACTTCTTCTACTGTAAACTTGACAGCTTCTCAGTACTTAAAGAACTTTTAATAAGACATGGTGATACTAACAAAAGTGAGTTTTTGACACAACAAGACATAAACCATTATTTCCTAAATAACCAATGCATACTATTATACAAGCAAGCATGGGGAAAAGAGCCATTTACTGTGCAAGAAAAAATCAGTGAGTATTGATGGAATAAATGTATTGATATGTAAAATTCCCCTGTAACTAAGAAACGAGCACTTGTGGAGTTTTGAGGTAGTATTAAAGAACACTCACAATTATCTAAAAGCTTTAAAGATACATCTTTTGGTAGTTACATAATTGCATGAAGCTTGATCATCTGATTGCTTCTCTAAAAATATTGCGAAGAGAATACAGCTGTCTTCTATTAAGCCAAACTTTAGAGGTTTGCAATAATATCAATATATGACACACTTTTTACTCTACTTTTTATTGTAGAGAAGTTATTTTTCTTTAAAAAAATGTTATTTATGTTAACGATATAGTTCTCAGAAAATATTTTTGTCGTCACAACCTGGGTTATTGCTTATTACTGACATCTAGTGGGTAAAAGCCATCAATGCTACTAAACTTTCTGCAATGCACCAATAAAGCATTTATTTCCTCAAAACAAAGCATTATCTAGCTCAAAATATCAATAGTGCTAAGGTAGTAAAATCTAAACCAGAAACAGATTTTTAAAAGATCTCAATATTAATTTCTTACACAGTATATAAACACAGATTCTTTGGGATTCTCAGTAAGTTAGGACTTAAAAGAGTCTTAAGGGTAAAAGAAAACACAAATAATCTGCTTCAATATTTTAGTAGGCACGGGCCGGGCGCGGTGGCTCAAGCCTGTAATCCTAGCACTTTGGGAGGCGGAGACGGGCGGATCACGAGGTCAGGAGATCGAGACCATCCTGGCTAACACGGTGAAACCCCGTCTCTACTAAAAATACAAAAAACTAGCCGGGTGAGGTGGCGGGCGCCTGTAGTCCCAGCTACTCGGAAGGCTGAGGCAGGAGAATGGCGTGAACCCGGGAGGCGGAGCTTGCAGTGAGCCGAGATCCGGCCACTGCATTCCAGCCTGGGCGGCAGAGCGAGACTCCGTCCCAAAAAAAAAAAAAAAAAAAAAATATTTTAGTAGGCACAATACAGCTGATGACGTCTATAGCTATGAACTAACACTGAACTCGATATTATAAAATGTAATCAGTTGGAATAACAAGAAAGGTTTTAAAAGAACTCACCTTTTCTTCATGTGATAATATATTGCTAAGGCCACACTATAGAAAGAGAAAAAAATCATAACAATAGATTTTATCATTTGTTGGGTCTAAAAACTTTTTTAAAAAGGGAGGAGGAAGAAATTATCCCAGTGCCTCTGAAATTTAAATCTTTTACTTCAGAACACTACCATTAGGGCACTACATTCTTGTTTTAGTTTTTTGGTTTTTAACAAAAATATGAGGATCAAAACGCTAGGCAATATACTGTTAGAAGACATGTTTCTGTTGATGGTTATAATATATAAATCATAACATATTTCTCTGTTACATGCTCTTCTACCCACAAAACCTTTCATCCCATGCAATTTATACCCATGTGTACATATGCTTAAATTTAAGACATACACTAGTGCTTTTTAAAAGTTGTTAGGTCTTGCACTTTAGTTGATTTCATTAACTATCTCCTACCCATCCATGTTTTATTATTTCCTAAAAATTAATGATAAAAGTGTTTTATACCAAATTAAATCACTTAAAACCACTTTTGCATAATTAATGTTAGTAAACCTAAGTATGCACAAAATCAATCATAGCTCTCTGAAAATAAGCAGTGCTAACGATAATGCAGCATAGCACTACACAGTATAATATTAAGGGCAGGTACTTCCAATTAGTTTAAATGAAATATTTATGAACAAATAAAACTCTTCAAATATATGTTACTGTATTCTTATCTATAGACACTGTGTGTCAGGAAACATGTTATGTTTTCCCATCTGCCCACAACATCCAAAATGTGGCTCAAATAATTGAAGGAAGGCAAATCTGAATTTTAACAGTAGGTCTATATAACATTAGCACGTTTTAAAAAGCTTGTAATATTAGTATCTAAGATGGCTATGTCTACAGTGCTTCAAGAAGTTTTTAATCTCTAAAATAATTTTAAAATAACAGAATTTGAAGTTACCTGCTAAAAAGGACCAAGGATCTAAATGACATTTACTCCAACACCATTTTAAAGATAAGAAAATCAATGTTTAAAATTGACTTGCCCAATGTCCCACCACATAGGAGCAGTTCGTTTTGTCCTAAATTCAAATCAGGCAGTGGCTCTCGAACTTTGCTACACATTGGAATCAACTGAGGAGCTTTAAAAACTGCCTTCTTTTTAACATGAAACATTTTGATTTAATTAGCATTGTGTATAACTTTGAACACTGGGTTGTTGTTAAAATGTCCCAAGTGATTCCAATGTACAGCAGGGTTTCGGAATGATTGAGTTGGGGTTCAAATCAGAACCTTCTGAGATGCTTTTATCCATATAAGAATGCCTCACATCCATCCCTATTTTCTTAAAAGGCTTCTGAGTGCCTAGAGTTGAAGGAGAGGTGGAGGTAGGAAGAAGCACGTGATTGCAGACATACATTTTAAGAAAACTTGCATAAGTAATCAAATGTGGTCCATGCATTCCATTGAGAACAATGCTCTACTCACCTGTATAAAACATTTTCCAAAATCTGTTCATAAACTCACTTTGTCCTATTAATTTGCTCAATAAACCTTTATTTTACCAATAGTGAATATACTAGGTGATCATTTATCAAACTTGCTGACAAAAAATTAAAATTACACTTAAAGTAGAATTCTAAAAATTAGAATGATGGAGAAAAAAGATAAAATTTATTAATACTTGTTTGAGCAGGATTAATCTTTAAAACTACTTTTGAATTGTATATTAACATATTACAATCTTTTGAATAGAAGCCAGGGACTCTAGCCAAAGTACAGCATTTTTTTTTTTTCCCAAGGATTCAGAGACTTGGTTGAATACAGACGTTTAGTGATTAATTAATAGGTCATAAAGCTTAAGACTTTAGACAGAGTTTGAGTCAAGTTCTTGATGAAACACAATTTTATCTCAACCACTGTTAGAAGTGAGATAGAAAAGTGACATTATTATGAGTGTAAATTTCCTACTTTTAATTAGAATAGAAGTTACTGACAATTGGTTTGGCTAGGAAAGCTAGTGCATTAGAAACAAAATTGTTTATAAGCAGCTATGTTTATAGAATGAAAAGTAAAACTGACAACCATCCTCTTGTGAAGAAAAAGAAGTAAAATGAAAGATAAAGACGTTAATATTCTAAATTAGCACTTTCCAAACTGTGTTCTAAAACTATGTTCTAAAAATTAAACACTCCTAATCCAAGCAGATGATAATGATGTTCTCTAGGCAGCCCCAACAGAGCTGGTGGTGGTTTTGTTGCTTTTAAAATAAACTTGAAAGGCTCATCTTGGGCTGTTCTAAAAGTGCATCTTCATTTGTGCCCTATGAGGTGTTCATGCAAAATGAAGGGAAGTCAAATGCAGATATACCACGGTGCCAGTAGAGAAAAAGTTGTTCCTTCTTCCAAGATTAATGTCAAAAGTAGTACATATTGATTGATTTAGGCCTGTAACTCATAAAAAAACTCTTTTTGGGGGGGAAACATCCTATAAAGGACACCTATCCTACTCATTGTATTCAACATTGTCATAAGGCAAAAAAGCATCAAATAAATAACTACACTTTTCCAGGGATTGATTATTTGCTAACCAATTTTCCCTTCCAATGTGAAGTCTAAAGTTAAAGGAGAAACTGAAAATTAATATTTTTTTGAAAATTAATATTTAGAATTGGAAATCAATATATAATTGACAACAGTTTCTTAGACTGATTGCTGAAAAAGACAATCAAATGACTGAAATAACTGAGGATGGCTGGGATGATTTTAGAAAAAGGGGCTGTGTCCCTTGACATCATAGTTGTACTCACGATTTTACAGTGGTTGTAAAATAAGGCTGGCTGACTGTGCTGTCATCTAGGTATATGGTTGAACACGAGCTGTACCTTTTAGTCAAATGCTTAGTAGGTACCTGAAGGGGAAGGGAAATAGAAGAAAACATCACAGTAAGTTAAACTGATAGAAGTGTATTTTTTCCCATTGATTAAAATGTCAAATGACAAAGTACTAAGGTACTTCTTATACTTCTTATACTTATACTTCGTGAATTGAGTGTGGAATCATGTGCACTCCATGGGAAACCCATTGGAGTCTCTTAAATGCAACAGAGAATGTTTGAAAGGCTGCTCTTAATATGGTACCTATCATCAGACCTGGCAAGCGTCTATTGTGAATTCCCCTTTATAAATAATGAGAAATGTCTAAGATTTCAGTGCTTTTAAAGCAATATAAAGCAGCTGAGATTTTCTATTATTTACTTACTACAATAAGCTGTAATACATTAAATAATATTGGCACAAGAGCATTTTATTGCAATGAATGAAGATTAATGCTACATTACTAAGTTACTAATCCTAAATGTAATCTTCCAGGAGACAGCGGGACAAAATAAGTGTTTTAGATTCAGAAGCTCTGTGTGCCAGGGCTGCTCCATAACCAACAATAGAGAAAGTCATAGCATTCTCAAGTCCTGTCTTCTTACATGGAAGATAAAAAGACTATGACTTTAATATTATCTCACACCCTGAAAACAGATAACAAAGACAACTCTAGGAATTTAACTTTCACTTCATGTTTCAATAAGACTGCCAGGACATCACTCTCATGAATGGATGAACAAATAATACTCTTTCAAAAGTTGATTCATTTTATTCTACAAGTCATTTGACCTGCTCGTACACATTTTCCTGCCACACATTTTCCTGGTGCTCTCTGCCTAGGATTCTTTTTCTTTGTCCCAGCAAGCATGACCCCATTTACCCTCTGAGATTCCTTTGCCAGCAACCACACCACAAAATATTTCCATTTTTGTAAACTAGTCAGTCTAATTCACGACTCGTTACATGATACTAATTCTTAGAGAGTACTCTCCTCATAAGAAAATAGGTCTTTCCAAGGAAGGAAGAGTCCTTTCTTCTCTACCTGAAGATGCTGAGCACAGAATTTTGGACAAGTTTAAAAGTTCAACAAGTGCTTGACAAATTAATTAAATCAGTTCCAATTTGGAAAATAAATCTTACTATATCAAAAACACTAACAGTTTACTATTTATAGGTATTATTTCAGGTAGTCAAAACTAGAAAGGAACAAATTATCTGTATTCAGTCAGCATAAATACCAAGAATGTAAAATTTTGCAAACTTTAACACAAAATGGAAGGTGTTACTTAGTAGTCTTAAGGTTGAATAACGAAGACTAGAAAATCATCATACCTCATAGTTTAGTAAGCCAAAACCCAAACATTACCATCAAAGGTCCAGTATCTGTTGAACTCCTATACTGACATTTTTTTCGTTGTACCTGTTGCCTTTTATTTTAGCCCATTGAAAATTCTGAAGTTTACTTTTGTCTCTCTCCTTTTTGGGAGGACAAATTTTAGGTACGTTTTTAAAGAATTAACCTTTTTTTTCTGAGACAAGGTCTCACTTTGCTGCCCAGGCTGGAGTGCAATGGCACAATCAGAGCTAACAGCAGCCTCAAACTCCTGGGCTCAAGTAATCCTCTGCCTTAGTCTGCTGAGTAGGTAAGACAACAGGCACATGCCACCATGCCTGGCTAATTTGTTTTTTTAATGTTTTTGTAGACATGAAGTCTTGCTATGCTGATCAGGCTAAAAATGAACACATTTTAATTTAATATTTCCAACACTTTGGACATTAATGAAAACAGCTCCATTTATAGTGTGAAGTGATGAAACAATATGACAGGGTATAAAATTTGGATAGGAATACTAAACAAAGGCCTGCCACAGTGGCTCACACCTATAATCCCAGCACTTTGAGAGGCCAAGGCAGGCAGATCCTCGAGGTCAGGAGTCAGAGACTGCCTGGCTAACATGGTGAAACCCTGTCTCTACTAAAATTTAGCCAGGTATGGTGGTGGGCGCCTGTAATCCCAGTTACTCAGGAGACTGAGGTGGGAGAATCACTTGAACCTGGGATGTGGAGGTTGCAGTGAGGTGAGACTGCACCACTGCCCTTCAGCCTGAATGAAAGAGTGAGACCTTGTCTCAGAAATAAAAAGAAAATTAAAAAAGGCCTTGGTAGAAAAGTGTAATAAGTTTATTGTAAATATATATGTTAAATTCTCTGGATTAATATTAATTATACTGAAATTAAATTATAATTTACACTTTAAATATAGGTCATAAATTTGAGTTAAATATAATAGATTGACCATAAATTTATTCCCTCTCCCTCCTGAAATCTCATTAGAATTACTCATAAAAGTTATATGCAGGACCAATAGAGAAGATTGACAGTGATGATTTTTAATAAATGCTGAATTATAAAAAGTAGATAATGGAGTGGTGTCTGGCATGGTAGCACAACTTTGGTGCCTACAAGAAGTGACTGGAACAGAAACAAGCAAGCCAGTTTGTCTTCCAGAACCCAAGGCAGACTTCAACTTGGAGGGAAATGGCACCTTTGAAAGTAGGGTGAAACATAAAACAAAAGCCAGCGAGGTCAGTTGAAAAATCTGTGGTTAGAGCCCCAAGTCCACCTGTCCTTCCATCTTACAAGGAATTTAACTGTGTGTTCTCCGGATATATAAAAGCTGAAATTTCTGGGCTCAGAGATACCATAGCTAAAACCTGAGAGATGGAAAAAACTGTACATCAAGAAGCAGAACTCCACCTCTGCTTCTGGAAAGCAAGTAGCCATGCTTTTATATCCCAGGCAGAAAACTGGGAGATCCTTCTCAGAAGGAACTGATGGTCCCAGAGTAAAGATCCCCAGATAATACACTGAAGTCCCCCAGATGAAATGCTGGCTTCATTTCCAAAATCTCACAGACTCTCCTTAGTGAACAGAAGTCCTGCTTCCAGTGAAAGTCAAGGACCACCATACAAGAGAGATCAAAACAACAGGAAAAAATAATTCATGGGACCAGTAAAAATTCAGAAGCAAAACTTAAAAAAAAATACCCTCAACAAGAGTAACAATAGAAATATTAAAGTATAAAGTAAAAAATATCCAAGAAGTAGAATGAAAAGACAAACTGGAAAGTAGGAGGGAGTGGGGGATTAAAAACCAATGTGGATACACGAGTCTAAGCAGCCCAGCATCTGAATAACAAGAATATCAAAAAAATTAATAGAGAAAATAGAGAAGAAAATAAATTCTCTTGAAGAGACAATCTGAAGACTTAGTAGCCCCAGTAAAGGGAAAAGATCCCCACACTAAGCTGTATTTTAAAATTTCAGAATCCCAGAGAGAAAGAAGGTCCTAAAAAGCTTCTAGAGATATGTAAAACCCAGTTACAAATAATGTATCACACAATGGTAACAGATTAAAAAACAATACTATAATGAGAACAGAATTACAAAATACCCTTAGAACTGTAACATTTAGTTTCAACCTAAAATTTTATTCTGTATCAAGGAGGAAGGGTTTTAAGACTGGCTGGGTCTCTAAACATATTCCCACGTGCCTTTTCCCAGGAAAATGTGCTCTAGTACAACTAGAGAGTATAACAAGGCAGAAGGAAACACAGAATCTAGGACTCGGGGAATCTCTCAGTGGAGGGCAGTTATGTGAGATCTCAGAAGACTTTCAAGAGATACCTTAGAAAAGTAATCATGTAGCATATCTAGGAAAGTCACTCTACATTGAACTAGGATGACAAAAGGCCAAGGAAAGTTGCCCTAAGAGAAATATAAAACAGATGTATTTGAGCTGATGAATATTTTTGATATGCATGTGACAAATGTTACAACACTTGGGGTAAGAATAACTGTTAGAGAACAGGCAAATGAATATAGTCAGACAATTAATTCTATGCTAAAAATTACAGGATGTGAAAGCAGAGAGACCAGCCCAGGACTACTTACTCTTATTACTATGATTACTATAATATTATTATAGAACCCTCATTTATATTCTTGCTGTTGAAATCAACTAAAAACCATGGTTGTGTATGGCTTTTCAATCAAATAAACTAGGATTTAACATAACATTTTAAAAATAGGCAGTAGTACTGGATGTTTAAATTTATATTACATTAACATCCAGCATTTGGCTGGGTAAACTAATGTAGGCGAGGAAAAGGATTATCTGGGAGAAGTGCAGAAGTGCTCAGATGTCAGAACCGTTTAAGTGAATGAAGGATATGTAATGCAGATGCACAGCTGAAACACCATATGACTTAGCAGTAAATAATACTGGCATAAGCAGAATCATGTAAATATTACTGATTTAATAAAAAATGTGCTACAATTGGAAAAAACAGTGGGAAAAAAATAACATCATGGTGTACCCAGAAAGCTGTGCTTTTACCTGCTATACCAGAAAGTCAATAGATAGTGTGGAAAATTAACTTAGCTATTCTAATTTTGTTATTTGATTTATTTTAAGATTAAATAAAGATCTTTATACCACAACCAGATTCTTAAGATTTAACTTGCATGTCACATCCTTTAAAAGGTGGACACACTAAGCTAAAGACTTTTCTGCATAAATCTGATACTTGGAAAGATAGAAGACATTTACAAAGTCCACAAAGAGAGTTCCATGCTAATAGCACTGGGTCCCCATTTTATTTTTAAGGAATCAAGATAGACATTTTACTTCAAGCTATGAATTTCTTAACTTCGTGACTATTTACTTACATGGTTTGTGCGGCTGCTCTTTCTCTTTTCTTGAACTAAGAATAAAAAAAGTTAGTTCTGATATAAATATCACAAAATAAAATAGTTGCTAGCATCTGATTGATTATCCCTACACAAAATGAGACAAAATTCCATTTAAAAATAATTTCCAACTATTTATAATTTAAATTATAGGGCATAATAAATCTCATAAAGTAAAATCTTAAAACTTGGCTTTACTTTTGGTCCTAACAGATATTCTATTACATTCACAACTAGGCATGGTGGCACGCGCCTGTTACTCCAGCTACTTGGGAGGCTGAGGCAGGAGAATTGCTTGAACCAGGAGGCGGAGATTGCAGTGAGTCAAGATTGCACCACTGCACTCCAGCTGCGGGCGACAGAGCAAGACTCCATCTCAGGGAGGGGGGCGAAATATATATATATTATATAATTATATATGTATATATTCTACAGTCAAATGAAATAACCCTCATGTAGAAAAAAATGGGCATAACAAATTAAGCCAGATGAGAAATTTAACTAATAAATACGTTTAACTGTTGCATATATGAGCCACGATTCATTGGTATTTTCTCACTCTGTGTTTACACATAGCTTACTTTAATTACCAGAATCTAAGAGCTAGCGGCTCTAAGAACTAGTTCATGGCCAGGTACAAATCTGTAGATGCACCAGAATCCCTGTAAGCATCTCAAACCACTTATTGGTCATCTACTAATATGTCACTAACAAAAAAAATGTGTCTTTGCACAACTGGAAAGTAACCTATCTTACATTTAAATTTTAAAATGAGTTTGCAAACTTAATTTGACATAGTATCTGCAGCAAAGGAAATCACGTTTTTTTCTAACAAAGGCCAGAATAATAAAAGCTCCAAGAGGGACTTGGGCCATGCTTTGTTTCCTACACTGCCTCCTCCTTTGATGCTGGAAGGCCTTGAAGGCAAACATTCCTACCACTGAAGACTTGAGGGACATGAAATAGCCTTCACTGCTTCCACACACTCTGTGAGAAGCCCATGGCTCTGGAAGAAACTGATAAATACAATTCTGATATAGTTTAGGTATTTTTCCCCCTCCAGATCTCATATGAAAATGCGACCCTCAATGTTGGAGACAGAGCCTCCTGGGAGGTCCTTGGGTAATGGCAGTGGATTCCTTATGAATGGCTTGGTGCCATCCTCACAACAATGAGCAAATTCTCATTCTGGTAATTTACATAAGAGCTAGTTAAGAGTGTGGCACCTTCCCCCTTCCCCTCTCCCTTGCTCCCTCTCTCATGTGAAACCACTTGCTGTCCCTTTGCCTTCCATTATAATTGTAAGCTTGGTGAGGCCCTCAGCAGAAGCAGGTGTTGAAGCCATACTAGTAAAACCTGCAGAAGTAGGAGCCAATTAAACTTTTTAAAAAAATAAATTACCCAGACTCAGGTATGTCTTTACAGCAATGCAAAAATGAACAAACACAAGTCCTGACCAGAAATGACTGACTTAAGGCAGGCAAAATCTACACAAACCATAAAAGCACAATGAGAAACCCATATTTTATTGTGCTGCATTACTTCAAATATTATTATGGAACCATCATTTATATTCTTGCTGTTGAAATCAACTAAAAAACTTGGTTGTGTATGGCTTTTTAATCAAATAAACTAGAATTTAACATAACATTTTAAAAATAAGCAGTAGTACTGGATGTTTAAATTTATATTATATTAACAGGAAAAGTTTAATAGCTTAAAAGTTTTGAGTAGCATAAACTTGGATGTGATAAACTCATATGGTTAAAGCACTATATAAGAGGAGGCTGAAATCACAAATTCATTCCCCATTGATGAATAAATGATTTTTTATTTGTTTAAATAAAAACCAAGCTGAAGCCTAAATTAGATCATTCATCATTAAAATGAACTCTTTGGAGCAAGGGAAAAAGGGCAAAAGACAAAAAATTATGAATATAGATAAATCTATGACTACTCTTAAATCACGACAAATGGTATTGCTAAAAGGTAGCAAAATGTGTGAACAGAGAGTTTACATGTTTTCACTCACACAGTAACAACTAAAGTACATCACACATTAAAACAGGACAATTGAATATATGAAAAGTTGAAAAGTTTTAACTAATATCTGAGTTCCTCTAAATACTTTCTGTAATACATTCATTATGACAGAGAGTTTTCAGTTGTCTTCTTGGTGGAAAAACAATGTCGTCTCACCATATGTTTGATATTTTTGCAGGAAGATTGTGCTTGCCCTTGGATCATCAGAAGGGTTTGGCTCCAAAGCTCTATCTACAGAGAAAAAAAATGTGATAATTTATGTGAACAGAAAAAAATGATTTTTAAAATAGCTACATATTCATTTTAATCACTTTAAATAGTCCTGAAAAAAGTTTCTAGTAATAAATATGAAGGAAATAAAGGCAAAAATATAATAATTCTACTTGGGAATGCAAAATTATAGTCTCTCTGTATATATATGGAATAAAACTGAGCTATGTCAAGGACTTTCAAAGAGACTAAAACTAAATAATCTAATGCAAAAGAGAAGTCATATGACATGCCCTACCCCTGCTGCTGCAAAACTCTGCTCCTTAGTTCAGCTAAAACCAGGTTCTTGTCACATGACCAAGAAAGATTAGGCTCAAGGACACATTGAAGGATGAGTAGAACAGAATTTATTTGGCCAAAAGGAAAAAAAATAATCTCAGAAAAGCGAGAGGGGATCCTTCCAGCGGGCTCCCAACTCACAGACTGAATACCAGGCCACCACACGCAAGCTGAAAAGGCCAGGCTCCTCCCCACTGCACAAGATGCAAACTTCCCGTGACCCCACCCCATTCTGCCAGTGCATAGGCAGGTCACAGATTCTCCAGGGACCCTGCCCCTCATCTGCCTCCTGCATCTACCACTTCTACTTATCAAATAAAAATATAATCACTTGCCTCTCTACTGATATTTGCAGTACATTTTAGGAATAGTCTCAAGCAGTAAGTGATGCTGTGGAAAAATTACTGTCAGAAACTAGTTAAATATATAAAATATGGTAAAATAAAGAGAACTGTTTTTTGGCCAGTATCCCTCAGAAAATAACATGGCTAATTCATTTACTTAGCTGTGATTCATTCAGGGGCAATTCATCAAGGTAGATTTAAGTGGACTGCATGAAAAGTTCAATGCTCTAATCTACAAGGACACTTTCATGTCAGAAAATGATTTTTAACTTTTGCCCTAAATTTCCAAAGCTAAAATCTCACTTCTTTCCAACAGCATGATTCATCAAGAGTACTTTTGAAACAGATCTTACTTAGACCTGCTTCTAAAAAATGTTGGCCCTACATATGTCAAGGTAGGTCTGTTTACAGCCCACCTTGCACCAAAGTGAGATAATTCATTTAAGCAAGACTAAAAATAATAATCTGAATTTTTATTACACAAACTTTGTCATCACATAATACAAGTTGTAATAAAGGAAAACAATACAAACCTATGACACTTCTCAGCACTGTCCATCTCAACCCACTTATCTTAAGCAATCTCGTAAGAAACTAGGTGAAGAGCCACACAGAGTAATAGTTAAGGCAATATTTTCCAAATCACATATTAATAACTGTTCTACTTTTTTAGAAGGGGTTTAGTGGGCAAATTGCAATCCACTCTATCCCTTGCTTTTACAGAATCAAAGTGCACAGTGATATAGTAAAAACTAATCAGTCTATTAGTGAATACTGTCCAACTCATCAATTCACAAATTTATCTACCCAGGATCCTTTTCTTCCCTCCAACTAAAGTGGTTAGAATCTAGTATAAAAGTAATTTGGGAGTTTCTGATTTAGCAGAAATCCGAATCATCCATTTTAATAATACTGCCATCTCACAAGAATATTACATAGCTAAAAAATCTGTTTTTTCTCCATGATTTGAAGTTCATTGGGAGAAAACTATTCTTATGTAAAAAATTTACACAAAAGTCATTTTCAAGCTTTTTCCCACATATTTGAAAATCTGATGATATAATGATGATATAACGTTAGTGGAAAAATAAAAATCGTTTGTGCACAACATGACAGAAAGAAACTTGTATACCTGTCCCTAACCTAAAGCTTCTGAAAGAGTCCATGACTACTTTCTATCAAGAAAGCAAATATATTATCATTTCAGTGTGAAACATAACAAGTAAAGTTTGCAGAATTCATATTATGTTTCAGTACCTGTGTCATAATGTTTAATTTGGAATTTTCCATGGAAGCCCAGGAAAATTATGTACAAGATTCCAAAAGTAGCAGGCTTATGCCCATACACATATACCCCGCACATAAAACCAAGACGTGCTACTGTGTATTTCAATATGAAAATCAAGAAGAAATGAGAACATACAGGAAATAAAATAAGATCACCCAAGTAACAACCCCCATTCCTGGGGTTTTATGCTGGGCATCTGACCAAGGGGTTGGCCAGTCAATCACAGGTCATCTGGGACTTCCCAAGAACTAGAGGAAAAAGGAAGAACTGACTCACAGGACTGGTAGCTGACCAGGACTTGCCAGTGGCTCCACTGCCATCAAGAGAAGGGCATTTTCAGGAGAGATCAACAGAAAAGAGCATAACTGAGAAGGTTCTGAGGATATCATTTGATTCCTTGGTCAAGTAGTGCCTCACTGACTCCTGTTAACTCCCTGGCTATATAAGTTAATTTTTCAATAAACATTTTTAACTATTGTGAGGTGGATTTTCTTCAACTGGCAACTGTAAGAGACCTGGTTAGTCAGCACTATTGATAGTATTGATGGTTACACTAAAGGTAGGAATAGGCAAAAGTCTCTTGCTTACTTCTTTAAGAAATGTCTTATCAAGAACACAAATTTGCAAGAGCCAAGATAATGCCTTGTTTAAAACTCACAACCGTTACTTTTCGTTTTCCTTATGCATGGTAAAAAAAATAGCTCTAAGCAGTACACGCTTTATGTTTTGTTTTCTTACAAATGACCTCGACCCCTTTGGAAAATACTGGCTCATCAAGTGTTGTTCCTATACTTTACTTAGCCAATGCCCTATTGTTGGTGATTTAGGCATTTACAAAGTTTTGTTCTTATGAGGAAAATCTTCATGTATAGTATCTTGTACTTTTCTTAGAGATCCTTAGGAAAGATTTTCAAAAGTGGAATGACTAGAACAAAGGTGACATTGTTTTCATGAATCAATATACAGCGCTAAGTTGCTTTCTAAAGAAGATATGGGCATATTAGGGGATTACAAATCACACCAGTTTTAGCTTCTAGTTCAGCTTCGGATACTTAAAAAAAATTCTTACTGATGTGAAGGAGGAACACTATTGGGGCTCTAGCTTATATTTGTTTATTAGACCATTTTTCCATAGTTAACAATGTTATTTCAACTTTCATGAGTTTCATATTATTTGTACACACTGTATGTACTGAATTCACTAGGAATTTACTAGTGTTTATTTGTATGGGGTTTACAGAAAATATTCATTTTATGTCTATAGCCTACCACAATTTTCTATATAACTTGTCATTTCTGCTGATGGCAAATACCACATATTGCTATTTTATAGAACGGACACTTGAGTCATTAGACAGTAAACTTATACACATACACTGTTATTTCTGCATTCTCCATTAACTCTTTTCCCAATAGCCTAAGAAGACTCTGAGAAATCACACTACTCGTTTTTCATTGTCACAAAAGGTGGCCAACCATTAAATAAAATATTAGACCCCATAAACAGGCACATGTAGAGATTTAGAGACATCCAGAGGATGAAAACACAATAACTACACAACTTACATGTGAATGCCTTCAAAAATTATTTTTGTAACCTCCTAAAATGTTTGAAACTAGGAAAATATTTGTGATCTCATGATTAGGGATTATAACTATCACTGTATTTTAAGACCCAGCATTTTTGTATCATCAATTTAAATTACAATGTAATCTGGCAGCATAATAGAATGATGGGGAAATGTATGACTTAAAAAAGTTATGCTCAGGTCTAAATGTAAACATCCCTCAGAAGAGGGAATCTGTAGACCCACTGACCCTGAATACTGGTTTTTCTCTAAGATTCTATTAATCATAAGATCTATCTCAATTGTAAAGATGTTAAAAATGTAACAAACAATGTATGCAATTAGAATAAGTAAAATGCATTATTAAAGGCCAAAGGTGTTAAAATTATGCAACTGAAAACTGGCAAGAAATAATTTTTCTTGTCAAAATATTAAAGGGAGAGGGCAGTAATTAAGGAATTGATGGACAGAAGGAGAATATTCAGAGAAAGAAGTTAATTTCAACATATTACTTTCATGTATCCAAATTAAATAAAATACATCAACACTTTCTAGCCAACTGCTGGGCATCTGTTTATGTAGAGGCTTACTGCATTTACCGACCTGCTCTATCATCCCTATACTGTACCTGGTATTAGTTTTATGGCCCATAAAAACATTCCAAGACTCTCAATTATGATGCAGTTTGAGATTTTATCTAATGCCAGACTTTTCTCACTTCAGATGCTATCTACCTGATAGCCTTGAGCTAGCCTGCCTGTATCACCTGAGGGCACACGTGGAGCTCCTCTGTGCCCGTCTCAGGCTCATTCATGCCTTGATTCTGCTTTCCCAGGTTGGACAAACCCACCTCCGGCTTCCTAACCACTGCAGTTCCTCCATGTCAGTTCTCAGTCTTGCCATATCTTTTTAACTCCTTGATCTGTTTTAGTGACTGTGACTGAGCTGTGACATTTCATATTAGGTAGTATACTTTCCCCCTTTATGTATTTCTTTATTTTTATTTTTATTTTTCAGAGTCTTGCACTGTCACCCACGCTGGAGTGCAGTGGCGCGATCTCGGCTCACTGCAAGCTCCGCCTCCCGGGTTCAAGTGATTCTCCTGCCTCAGCCTCCCTAGATGCTGGGATTACAGGCGTGAGCCACTGCACCTGGCCTATATATGTCTTAAGAGCACTTAACTCTACTTCTTATGCATTTAAGAACATTTCTGGGCCAGGTGTGGTGACTTATGCCTGTAATCCCAACACTTTGGGAAGTCAATGTGGGAGAATTGCTTTACACCAGGAGTTTGAGACCAGCCAGGACAACACAGTGAGACCCTCATCTCTATAAAACATATTTTGAAAATTAGCCAGGCATAGTGGTACACGCTTATAGTCGTAGCTACTTCAGATGCTTTGAGGTGGGAGAATAGATTGAGCCCAGGAGTTCAAGGCTGCAGTGAGCTACGGTCATGCCGCTGCACTCCAGCTTGTGTGAGAGCAATAATCTGTCTTTAAAAGAAAAAGAACACTTCTGGTTTATAAGTACCTCCTTTTCATTTCTCACCATTGAATGTTACAGTTTTAACTCTAAAGCCTAATTATTTTAATAAACGTTAAGAAGGTAAAATAAAAAGGGTATTCAATTAAATTCATATGAGTCATTCTATCTAGTCTTACGTAGAATTTACATTCTTGGTTTACCAAGTCTTATATATCCAAACCTTGAAAAATCTGATTTGTACTTCTCAAAGGCCTTGTCCTAACATGTAAAACAAGTATAATTCTTATATCAAACAAATTCAAAACTTTATGAGGATCAAATGAAATGCAAGAGCAATCTATATACTAAAAAATGCACAATATATTACAAAGAAAAGCTTTCACGGCTGGGCGCGGTGGCTCAAGCCTGTAATCCCAGCACTTTGGGAGGCCGAGACGGGCGGATCACGAGGTCAGGAGATCGAGACCATCCTGGCTAACACGGTGAAACCCCGTCTCTACTAAAAAAATACAAAAAACTAGCCGGGTGAGGTGGCGGGTGCCTGTAGTCCCAGCTACTCGGGAGGCTGAGGCAGGAGAATGGCGTAAACCTGGGAGGTGGAGCTTGCAGTGAGCTGAGATCCGGCCACTGCACTCCAGCCTGGGTGGCAGAGCGAGACTCCGTCTCAAAAAAAAAAAAAAAGAAAAGCTTTCACAAATTAACTCAAAAGCAAAAATGAATGGTTAGCATTCACTGGAAAACCAATGCCAAAATAACATCTTGAGCAAATATGTACTTTGTCTACCCACTGAAGTTAAGGGAAAAACTGTCACACATCATCATCAAGAATCCCTTCCAGTGTTTTTTTTTTTTTTTTTTTTTAACAATAAGCAAATATATATCTTCCCTGCCTGCTTTTATGTATATTACTGTACATTCTCCTCCTTGCTTTTTGTTTGTTTGTCTTGTTTGAGATGGAGTCTCGCTCTGTCACCCAGGCTGGAGTACAGTGGCGCAATCTCAGCTCACTGCACGCTCTACCTATTGGGTTCACACCATTCTCCTGCCCCAGCCTACCAAGTAGCTGGCATTACAGTTGCCTGCC
This sequence comes from Colobus angolensis palliatus, assembly GCF_000951035.1. Classification (NCBI taxonomy): domain Eukaryota; kingdom Metazoa; phylum Chordata; class Mammalia; order Primates; family Cercopithecidae; genus Colobus; species Colobus angolensis. The sequence goes on along the minus strand of NW_012116166.1, from coordinate 143,583 downwards.
ACCACGTCCAGCTAATTTTTTGTATTTTTAGTAAAGATGGCGTTTCACTGTGTTAGCCAGGATGGTCTTGATATCCCAACCTCGTGATCCACCCACCTTGGCCTCCCAAAGTGTGAGATTACAGGCATGAGCCACCGCACCCAGTCCCTCCTGACTTTTTTTACATAATATAACCTGGAAATCACTCCATAGCAGTAAAGAGAGATTTCTTTCTTTTTTACAGCTCCATAGTTCTCCTCTGCATGGTTTTATCAGTTTATTTTACCAGTCCCTTTCTAGACATTTGAGTTATTTCCAATATTTTGCTATTGAAAACAATAGAACAAAAATTTTGTGTTTATGTTATTTTATATTCATGGGTACACCTTCAGGAAAAATTATTCACAGTAGAATTTCTGGATTTAAATGTGTTTACAGGGGATCCATTCCAAAATGGTAGAATAAGAACAGCTCTGGGCTGCAGCTCCCAGTGTGATCGATGCAGAAGATGGGTGATTTCTGCATTTCCAACTGAGGTACCTGGTTCATCTCACTGGGACTGGTTGGACAGTGGGTGCAGCCCACGGAAGGAGAGCCGAAGCCGGTGAGGGGTATCGCCTCACCGGGGAAGCTCAAGGGGCCGGGGGCTTTCCCTTTCCTAGCCAAGGGAAGCCATGACAGACTGTACCTGGAAAAATGGGACACTTTTGCCCAAATACTGTGCTTTTCCCAAGTTCTTAGCAACTGGCAGACAAGGAGATGCTCTCCCATGCCTGGCGTAGTGGGTCCCACACCCATGGAGCCTTGCTCACTGCTAGCACAGCAGTCTGAGATCAAATGGTGAGGCAGCAGTGTGGCTAGGGGAGGGGCATCTGCCATTGAGAAGCTTGAGTACGTAAACAAGTGACCAGGAAGCTCGAATTGGGCAGAGCCCACCGCAGCTCAGCAAGGCCTACTACCTCTATAGACTCCATCTCTGTGGGCAGGGCATAGCTGAAGAAAAGGCAGCAGACAGATTCTGCAGGCTTAAATGTCCCTATTTGACAGTTCTGAATACAGCAGTTGTTCTCCCAGTACGGCGTTTGTGCTCTGAGAATGGGCAGACTGCTTCCTCAAGTGGGTCCATGACCCCTGTGTAGCCTAACTTGGAGACCCCTCCTGGTAGGGGCTGACCGACACCTCATACAGCTGGATGCCCCTCTGAGATGAAGCTTCCAGAGGAAAGATTAGGCAGTAATATTTGCTGCTCTGCAATATTTGCTGTTCTGCAGCCTCTGCTGGTGATACCGAGGCAAACAGGGTCTAGAGTGGACCTCCAGCAAACTCCAACAGATCTGAAGCTAAGGGAACTGTCTATTACAAGGAAAACTAACACAGAGAAAGGAATAGCACCAATATAAACAAAAAGGATATCTACATCAAAACCCTACCTGTAGGTCACCAGCATCAAACATCAAAGGAAGATAAAACCACAAAGATGGGGAGAAACCAGAACAGAAAAGCTGAAAATTCTAAAAACCAGAGTGCCTCTTATCTTCCAAAGGATTGCTGCTCCTTGCCAGCAATGGAACAAAGCTGGATGGAGAATGACTTTGATTAGTTGACAGAAGTAGACTTCAGAAGGTCGGTAATAACAAACTTCTCTGAGCTAAAGGAGCATGTTCAAACCCATTGCAAGGAAGATGAAAAGCTTGCAAAAAGGTTAGACAAATGGATAACTAGAATAAACAGTGTAGAGAAGACCTTAAATGACCTGATGGAGCTGAAAAGCATGGCACAAGCACTTCATAACACATGCACATGCTTCAACAGCCAATTCGATCAAGAGGACAGAAGGGTATCGGTGACTGAAGATCAAATTAATGAAATAAAGAGAGAAGACAAAGTTAGAGAAAAAGAGTAAAAAGAAATGAACAAAGCCTTCAAGAAATATGGGACTATGTGAAAAGACCAAATCTGTGTTTGATAGGTGTACCTGAAAGGATGGAGAGTATGAAACCAACTTGGAAAACACTCTTCAGCATATCATCCAGGAGAACTTCCCCAACCTGGCAAGGCAGGCCAACATTCAAATTCAAGAAATACTGAGAACACCACAAAGATACTCCTCCAGAAGAGCAATCCCAAGATACATAATTATCAGATTCACGAAAGTTGAAATGAAGGAAAAAATGTTAAGGGCAGCCAGAGAGAAAGATCAGGTTACCCACAAAGGGAACCCATCAGACTAACAGTGGATCTCTGTCGGCAGAAACTCTACAAGTCAGAAGAGAGTGGGGGCCAATATTCAACATTTGTGAAAAGAATTTTCAACCCAGAATTTCATATCCAGTCAAACTAAGTTTCATAAGTGAAGGAGAAATAACATCCTTTACAGACAAGCAGATGCTGAGAGATTTTGTCACCACTGGGCCTGCCTTACAAGAGCTCCTGAAGGAAGCACTAAACATGGAAAGAATCATCTGGTACCGCCTATGGAAAAAACATGCCAAATTATAAAGACCATTGAAGAAACTGCATCAACTAATGGGCAAAATAGACCAGCTAACATCATAATGACAGGAACAAATTCACATGTAACAATATTAACCTTAAATGTAAATAGGCTAAATGCCCCAATTAAAAGACACACACTGTCAAAATTGGATAAAAAGTCAAGACCCATCAGTGTGCTGTATTCAGGAGACCCATCTCACATGCAGAGACACACAAAGGCTCAAAATAAAGGGATGGAGAAAGATCTACCAAACAAATGAAAAGCAAAAAAAGCAGGGGTTGCAATCCTAGTCTCTGATAAAATAGACTTTAAACCAACAAAGATCAAAAGAGACAAACAAGGCCATTACATAACGTTAAAGGGATCAATTCAACAAGAAGAGCTAACTATCCTATATATGCATCCAATACAGGAGCACCCAGATTCATAAAGCAAGTCCTTAGAGACCCACAAAGAGACTTAGACTCCCACACAATAATAATGGGAGACTTTAACAGACCACTGTCAATATAAGACAGATCAACAAGATAGAAGGTTAACAAGGATATCCAGGTCTTGAACTCAGCTCTGCATCAAGCAGACCTAATAGACATCTACAGAACTTTCCACCCCAAATCAACAGAACATACATCTTTCTCAGCACCACATGGCACTTATTCTAAAATTGACCCCATAATTGGAAGTAAAGCATTCCTCAGCAAATGTAAAAGAACAGAAATCACAACAAACTGTCTCTCACACCACAGTTCAATCAAATTAGAACTCAGGATTGAGAAACTCAATCAAAACCATACAACTACATGGAAACTGAACAAACTGCTCCTGAATGACTACTGAGTAAATAATGAAATGAAGGCAGAAATAAAGATGTTCTTTGAAACCAATGAGAACAAAGACACAATGTGCCAGAATATCTGGGACACACTTAAAGCAGTGTAGACAGGGAAATTTATAGCACAAAATGCCCACAAGAGAAAGCAGGAAAGATCTAAAATTGACACCCTAACATCAAGAACTAGAGAAGCAAGAGCAAACAAATTCAAAAGCTAGCAGAAGGCAAGAAATAACTAAGATCAAAGGAGAACTGAAAGAGATAGAGACAAAAAACCCTTCAAAAAATCAATGAATCCAGGAGTTGGTTTTTGAAAAGATCAACAAAATTGATAGACCACTAGCAAGACTAATAAAGAAGAAAAGAGAGAAGAATCACAGATGCAATAAAAAATGATAAAGGGGATATCACCATTGATCCCACGGAAATACAAACTACCATCAGAGAATACTATAAACACCTCTACACAAATAAACTAGAAAATCTAGAAGAAATGGGTAAATTCCTGGACACATACACCTTCCCAAGACAAAACCAGGAAGAAATTGAATCCCTGAATAGACCAATAACAGGCTCTGAAATTGAGGCAATAATTAATTGTGTACCAACAAAAAAAACTCCAGGACCATACGGATTCACAGCCGAATTCTACCAGAGGTACAAAGAGGAGGTAGTACCATTCCTCTGAAACTACTCTAATCAATAGAAAAGGAGGGAGTCCTCTGTAACTCATTTTATGAGGCCAGCATCATCCTGATACCAAAGCCTGGCAGAGACACAACAGAAAAAGAATTTCAGACCAATATCCCTGATGAAAATGGATGCAAAAATCCTCAATAAAATACTGGCAAACCAAATCCAGCAGCACATCAAAAAGCTTATCCACCACAATCAAGTTGGCTTCATCCCTGGGATACAAGTCTGGTTCAACATATGCAAATCAATAAATATAATCCATCACATAAGCAGAACCAATGACAAAAACCACATGATTATCTCAGTAGATCCAGAAAAGGCCTTTGACAAAATTCAACAGCCCTTCGTGCTAAAAACTCTCAGTAAACTAGGTATTGATGGAATGTACTGCAAAATAATAAAAGTTATTTATGACAAACCCACAGCCAATATCATACTGAATGGGCAAAAACTGGAAGCATGTGAAGAATCTCTTCAAGGAGAACTACAATCCACTGCTTACTGAAATAAAAGAGGACACAAACAAATGGAAGAATATTGGGGGAACCTACCCCAAATATTTTAACATAGGTCCTTTCTATTTTCCATAAGTGTCGGCCAGCTGAGAAATAAAGAGAGACAGTAGAAAGAGAGGAATTTTATAGCTGGGCTGCCAGGGGTGACATCATATATCAGTAGGACCATCATGCCCACCTGAGTCTCAGACCAGCAAGCTTTTATTAAGGATTTCAAAAGAGGAGGGGTGTAAGAACAGGGAGTAGGTACAAAGATCACAAGCTTCAAAGGGCAAAAAGCAGAACCACTGATAAGGATCCGACAAAGATCACATGCATCTGAGAAAACAGGACAAAGAGCAAAAGCAGAACCACTGATAAGGATCTATGTTCAGCACTGCACATATTATCTTGATAAACATCTTAAACACCAGAGAACAGGGTTCAAGAGCAGAGAACTGGTCTGATCACAAATTTACCAGGGCAGAGTTTTCCCAACCCTAGTAAGCCTTAGGGTTTTCCCAACCCTAGTAAGCCTGAGGGTTCTGCAGGAGACCAGGATGTATCTCAGTCCTTATCTCAACTGCACAAGACAGACATTCCCAGAGCAGCCATTTATAGACCTCCCCCCAGGAACACATTCCTTTCCCAGGGTATTAATATTAATATT
>NW_012116166.1:95160-137925 GCF_000951035.1 Colobus angolensis palliatus | reverse complement strand
AGTTAGAATGGCAATCATTAAAAAGTCAGGAAACAACAGATGCTGGAGAGGATGTGGAGAAATAGGAACGTTTTTACACTGCTGGTGGGAGTGTAAATTAGTTCAACCATTGTGGCAGACAATCTTTGTTGTTCTGCAGCCTCCACTGGTGGCCATTCCTCAAGGATCTAGAACTAGTAATACCATTTGACCCAGCAATCCCATTCCTGGATATATACCCAAAGGATTATAAATCATTCTACTATAAAGACATAGGCACATGTATGTTTATTGCAGCACTATTCACAATAGCAAAGATTTGGAACCAACCCAAATGTCATCGATGATAGACTGGATTAAGAAAATGTGGCACATATAACCATGGAATACTAATGCAGCCATAAAAAAGGATGAGTTCATGTTCTTTGTATGTACATGGATGAAGCTGGAAACCATTATTCTCAGCAACCTATCACAAAGTGAGAAAACCAAACACCACATTACTCACTCATAGGTTGGAAGTGACCAGTGAGAACACTTGGACACAGGATGGGGAACATCACACACTGGGGCCTGTTGAGGGGTGGGGGACTGGGGGACGGATAGCATTAGGAGAAATACCTAAGTAAATGATGAGTTGATGGGTGCAGCAAACCAACATGGCACATGTATACCTATGTATCAAACCCGCATATGTGCACATGTACCCTAGAACTTAAAGTATAATAAAATAAATAAATAAATAAATGCATTTACAATGCTGTAAGATTATGTCAAGTTTTTCTTCATGGAGCCAAACCACTTTGCATTTCCACCAGCAACATATAGACACAACTTCCTTCACAGCCACATCAAAGAATGTATTGGAAAGTTTTTGAAATTTCTCCCAATAAGAGAGAAACTGCAGCATAGTTTTCATTTGCCTTTCTCTTATGTGTTAATATGTGTTTAAAGATCATCTGCATTTTTTTGTGACTTGCCTATTGATCACTTTGTTACCTACTTCTGGATTCACTTAATTTCTTCAAGTCAGCCTATTTTAGGTGCTTCTCATTTTTCTGTTCACTGTTGACTCTCATCTGAACCACTCCATCAGCCTCCTAGCTGGTCTCCCTGCTTCCACCTTCACCTGCATCCCAGCATATTCTCACAAAGCAGCTAATCTGATCTTTTTCTTAAAGAACTAGCAGTATTCCCTGGGCTGTATTCCTCCAATGGGTTCTCATCACAAAGTCTATAATCTTTGTCAGGGCTCACATTGCATACAAGGTCTTAACCCACCTGGCCTGCCTTTCACTCAGCTGCAGCCATCCTTGTGTCTTTCTATAAGGTCTTAATCACCTGGCCTGTCTTTCAATCTGCTGCAGCCACCCTTGTGTTTTTCTGTCCTTTGGTCAAACCAAGTTTGCTTCCATGTAAGGACCTCAAAAGCAGTTATTTCTCTGTGTGGAAGCTCCCCACATCCTCACAAGGTTCCCCTCACTTTTAGAACTGATCACATGTCACCTAAGGAAAGCAGCCAACATCCGCCTCCTTCCCTAGTGTAAAACTGCCCTCCTCCTCAATCTATTGCTCTGTTTTACTTTCTTCTAAACATTTCACCACCTCACATTCTTGATTATTCATGTGTTATTGATTCCTAGCTCCCTCTAGAATGTAAGGTTCAGAGTTAGGATGGGGAGTCTGTCTTGTGTAGTACCATTTGCCCTGCATCTGGAACACATATGCTCATTAGATATGTTTCAGCGTACCTAAAACTAGTTAAGCTTCTCCCAGTTTTCCCACATCTTCTAAGATTTCTTCTAGTGCTGTCTCTTGATTGGTCATCTAAGATAGCATCAGAACTCTTAAAGGGGCAGCTATTCAGAACGTCCAAGAACCACAAAAGAGCTACCAAGAATCACAAAAACTTTAATGAGAATTTCTAATGTCCAGTGAAAAGTCAATGGCTAACTTCAGTTTGGCAAAGGAACATTTAATACTAAACTACCTTAACTACAAAATGACTCATCCCATTGATTCATGTTCTGAGACAAAAACGTACATCTGAATTTTATAGAGAAGTACAGTGCAACAATTATCAAAGTACATTTTTTATTTGTGTCCCCAGGATCAAAAAAAATGGAACTGTGTATGATGTTACTATAAAAGATGTCCAATCATAAATGACAGGTAAATAAGTAATGTTCCAACCAGTCCATGGTATACCAAGATTCTATTAGAAGGCATGAGGTAGAACAGGGTGCAGGTGCACAGGCATGGAAAGATATCCTGGAGTGCTCTCTAGGTGTCAAGCACTGTTTCAGGAACCTATGTCATTACTTCACCATGTTAGGTAAAGTTAGGAAGCAGCACATCTACAGTAATCTTGTTTTTGAAGAAATGTTATATTCACATGCATAAAGATTAAGAAAGAATTAATACCAGAATCATAATGAATGTTAGCTTTGAGTATTCTGAGTATAACAAATTACTTTTCTGTATTTTCTGTATGTTTTCCATTAAACACAATGGAAAGGAGTGCTTAAAATAGCTACCAAAAAGAGGACAAGTCTGTTGCTCAGAGGCTTTTTCACTTCATATTGTCCATTCTTTCCTTTGCTCACCCCCAGGGTAGGGGAAAGAAATGGGTCACTGGAGAGCACCTTTACCCCCCAAATTAGTAATGCTTCTAAAGTCAGAACATAAAAGGTGGTATGAAAAATTGGTGAGTAATAGTGAAACTGGATAATAAGATCACAGTACCTTATTTTGTGTTACAGTTACTACCTTGAGTTACATTACCTATGCTGCTAAATGAAGGTAAGGTAGTAAAAAACACTTCTGAGTTCTTAGAAACAGCTATTTGAAATGCCTTAAATAAATCATGTTCTTCTGAAATGTTTCAGGAGAGAAGACAAAAGTAGAGCATAATTTGTGTCTATTTTTTTCCTAAACAACCAAAATAATTCAATTCCTCATTATAAAAAACCAAGATGTTTCACATCTAAGTAGAAATTTCTCAGTTTCCAGGAATACCAATATAAAATTGTTTCAAATAAAGATTTTAAAGGCAACCTTTCAATGTGTCTATACTTTTATCATTTGGTGTTCAGCTGTGTTTCTATGAAAAGTTAATAGGCAAATGCTGAAATTGAGATTTTGCTTATTGTTTTATCGAATTCCCCACAAATACAATTAAAAAGACAAATTGAAATAAAAATTTAATGGTCATGGTAATCAACACAGAATGAGAAATTCTGTGCTCAAACTTTTTTTAAGAGCTATTCTGCTGTAACACTCCTTATCACCCTACGCTTAATGCCTGGTCCCTTACCTGCCTCTTGCCACCTTCTCCTGTCCTATGCACCCTCAGCTTCAATTCACAGTAACCAAGAGAAATTCTTTAGAATTTATCAACTTGTTTATTTGAATGACAAACCTGGGCTATTTCACTACCTCTACTTTTATTCTTACCCATTGAAATAAATGTATAGACATGAGATAGGGCCAGGCAAGGTGACAGATGCCTGTAGTCCCAGCAACTCAGGAGGCTGTGGTGGAAAAATATATTGAGCCCAGGTCAGCAATTTGAAGCTAGCATGGGTAACATAGTCAGACTCTCCTTTATTTAGAAAAAAAAAAAAAAAAAAAAAAATGAAGAGGTAAATGTTGTCTTTGAGTTGTATAAAATGAAGTTTAAATGGAATAAATCATTTAAAAAATCATTTTAAAAGACAGGTCTACTTTACAGGTAAAATATAAGATGTATTCTGGAGTTTTAAAAACTTTAAAGAACTAAATTCAGCATATCTATCATTTCCATGTCATTCTGAGGACTTAAAAACCTTAGTTCTGTTTAGTAGCTGTCTTACTAGTCATTTAAGATCTTTTTGTCTCTTCATTAGCCATATAGGGAGAACATACACAGGCCTTATCTATATTTGGAGGGGTCAAATGAGACATACGTAAAATGTGTTGTAGGCCAGGTGAGGTGGCTCATGCCTGTAATCCGGCCCTTTGGGAGGCTGAGGTGGGCGGATCATGAGGTCAAGAGATCGAGACCATCCTGGCCAACATGGCGAAACCCCATATCTACTAAAAAATGCAAAAATTAGCTAGGCGTGTTGGCAAGGTGCCTGTAGTCCCAGCTACTTGGAAGGCCAAGGCAGAAGAATCACTTGAACCCGGGAGGTGGTGGAGGTTGCAGAGCGCCAAGATCGCACCACTGCACTCCAGCCTGGTAGCAGAGTGAGATTCCATCTCACATGCAGAGACAAACATAGGCTAAAAATAAAGGGATGGAGGAAGATCTACCAAACAAATGAAATCAAAAAAAAAAAAAAAAAAAGAAAGGGTTGTAAATCCTAAAGAATGAAAAGAGAGAGCCTATTTTGGGCTCTCACCCAAAACTACCCACTTACTAACTCGTGTGTAAAATCACTTAGAGTCTAACCTTACACCTCCAAACAAAGTTTGGAGAAGTTGCACAAGTACTTACACGCTTTGCAGATAAAGGTATAATCAATTAATTCACATAACATATTGATTTATTTTAAGACAATTCTGAAATATCCTGAAAAGTGAGTATAGTACATCCCAGTTAAAAAGTCACATTCATGATGAGTCTTAATTATTCTACCTTTATAAAAACTTAAGAGCCCAACCAAAGTTTATATAGAAGAGTTGTAAGACATTTCCTCTAAATTAATGAAATCTCTGACATTTAAATGAAACCAATGAACCAACTGGATTTAAATATCTTTATGATACAGTGTTTTCTATTTTGGAAGATTTACTTTTTATTCAAGACATATTGTTACCCAGAATTATTTTTACCTAGATTTATCTCTTTCCAAAATTTTAGAGGCAAATTTCAAATGTTTCCTCTCTTCTACCTCCTCCCATCCCCCTGCCTCTCCCAGCAGTTTAAAATCTGAAGAACTTCAACTCTCTTATCTTTGAACAAGATGCTTCTGGCAGGAGGCGGAAGGAGGAACCATGGCAACAAACACTGTCGCATAGTTAAGGTCTGGCATTTTAACTTTCAATCTTTACATTACAAATTGAAGTCTAACCTTATGTTTCATCTCTTTGAAACTTTTGACCATGAACCACCTCACCTCTCTTTTAGAACAGGGAGGTAAACAAAGTCTGTTAAGTCACCAGAATAAATCTGGAGACGCATTTTGTGTTAAACTGGGAATTTTCTTTCTTTCCTTCTTGAGACAGAGTCTCGCTCTGTCACCCAGGCTAGAATCCAAAGGCACATTTCAGCTCATGGTAACCTCTGCCTTCCAGGTTCAAGCGATTCTCCTGCCTCAGTCTCCCAAGTAGTTGGGATTACAGGTGCCCACCACCATGCCTGGCTAATATTTATTTATTTATTTTTAGTAGAGACGTGGTCTTCTCATGCTGACTAGGCTGGTCTCAAACTCTGGACCTCAGGTGATTCACCTGCCTAGGCCTCCCAAAGTGCTGGGATTATAGGCATGAGCCACCACACCCAGCATAAACTGGGAATTTTAAAGTAAACAGAACTTCATGAGTAAATTCCTTTGGAGGGAAAAACACGCTAATTTTTCTGCAGCCCTGGCAGTAACATTTCACATCTTTCCTAATTATTTTAAGCACACTCTTCTTTCCTTCTGTGTTCAAATTATAGTTAGAAGGAATTAACAGCTTCTATCAAGGTGACTTAAAACAACCTGTTAAGAATACCGTGGCAACCTCTATTTTGAATTTAAATAAGAAATTCCAAAATATTTGGGTATGAATTGTCCTGAGTATTAGTATTATTTCTTCCATACTCTAATAAATGGAAGGAAGGGAACACTTGGGCACTTACCTGGTTCCTTTATTTAGATACCAACTGAATAGGTAAAGAGAGAGAATGTGATAGGTACTGGAACACTGGGGTATTTGAGACATTATTTAGAAACAGGAAAGAATGTACCAAAAAAAAGCCTCAAATAATGCTTATTATGCCAAAGGATAATAAATAGAGACGCAAACAGGAAGAGGCACAAAATGGAGCGTCCCATGCCAGCCTGGAAGAATGAGATGAGAGAGCAAGAACATTTAGGGAGGGAAGAAAGAAATTGACTGGACCCTGTGGGGAAGAATGAAGGAGTGGGAATGCAAGGCAGAGCCAGACTTTGTTCCTGGTGCCCAGACATGAGAAAGCTGGCTACAGACATGAAGGAGGCCGATGTGAAGGATACCTCCCAGGGGACCCTGGGGACAGTGGCAGCCAAAGGTGTGCCAAGGGCAGATGTCATCCATCACCTCCTTACCTTCTGGCATCTCTCTGTCATGGATGTGGTGTACGTGGAGGCTCTCAACAGCTTCAAAAGCAAATTCGGTAGGCTCTACAGCAGCAGGCACTGGTGCTACTGGCGCTGTGTTCCCAGTTGCTACCTCACAGATCTCAGACTCACAGGGCCACACACGTCTCCGGTGCCAGCTCCACTTGGGGCACCCAAAACAGTTCAATGTGTTCCCCATGGGGTGCCTCTACTCCTCTCTGCCACTACCTGTGCCTTAGCTTGAAGGTTTGGCCTCTCACACCAGCTGTTCTAGGCCAGGGCTTTGCTGCACCTACAGAGATGGTCTTGCCTGCTGCTCTCCTGCCTGCCCCACAGCTCAGCCCCAGGTGGGGCTCAGGCCAAGGCCCGCACCCCACCGCCTCCCCTGAGCTGACTTGTCTGGGAGGGTGAAGACCAGCGGTTTTAAATAGGTTGTGAACCCAACAAACGCTGAAGAGACACAACTACTGCCTGAAGAGACTACAGACGGAGCTGCTCCTCCTTCTGCAATCACCTCCAGACTGAAACCCACTGACCCAGGGGGAGCCCAGGCATGTGACTCACAATGCCCCATCCCACAGGGCATTGTGATGCCCTGCCCCGCAGCTCACAGTGTCCCAGCCTGGGCTACCCCACCCTGTGACTTATGATGCTGCTGCTTTCCTGGCCCCTTGGTGCAGTGCTGTTGGGGCTAAGGCTTTCATTCATCATAGGCTTTCTGAGCTTTTGGGTCCTAAGGAAAGCACAGGCCAATTTGTTACTCGAAGCCATCTTCCTCTGTGAGTTCTGCAGGAAGTCCCAGTTAGTAGAATGGGTCCCATTAGCAAGTCCGTTTTGCCAAGTAGAACATTTTTCATTTGCTCACTGAATTTAGATATGCCTAAATTGTTGAATGTTTTTGTATCTAAACACTGCCCTCCTGTCTTCCAAGGGGTAATTTTTGTCAGAACTTTGTCCATATCAATTCCTGGGACCCTAGTTCTACTCTTAATAAAGACTTATTGCTGTGTATCTTGCATGAGATCCTCGGACACATACTGCCTCCACTTCCTTATTTATAACATAGGGACCTAACTTGTCCCCACAAGCTCTGAAATACTGAAATAAGCCAACTCCCTCCTCCCCCTATGTTTCTTCCTTCCATGGCAGGGATTTTCTGATTTCCTTTCTTTGATTAACAGTGCACTAAGCATGATTTTCTCATACAAACTTGAGAACCATAAAGTAGTCCTTATTACTCTTAGGACCATAGTCCTAATTCAATAAAGATGAATAGTCAACAACTGGCAAGCAGCAGATGCCTTTCAGTGTTCCAACTGTGGTATGCTCATTTAACCCTCAGAAATAATTGCATTTTACAAATTTTACAGAAGAAATTGAGATGAAGAAGTAAGTAAGCTCCCCAAAGTCACACGACTGCTCAGGGGTGGCCAGGATTTGATCCCAGGTAGTCTATATTCCCCAATTCCCCCAGCCTGATTATCAGAAAGTGAAGGTGGAAGTCAAGCTTTTAGAGGAAGTGATATTGTAGGTTAGTATAATTTTTAGAAGAACAACGATTTTTTCATCTGGATTTTAAAATGTCTCCCCTTCATTCTTCATTCAGTGGCTGCCACTGTCTCCAGGGTCCCCTGGGAGGTATCCTCCACATCGGCCTCCTTCACGCCTGTAGCCAGCTTTCCCAGGGCTGGGCACCAGGAACAAAGATTGGCTCTGCCTTGCATTCCCACCCCTTAGTTTTTCCCCATAGGGTCCAGTCAGTTTCTTTCCTCCCTCCCTAAATGCCCAGCTCTTGCTCTCTCATCTCATTCTTCCAGGCTGGCATGGGATCCACCACTTTGTGCCTCTTCCTGTTTGTGTCTCTGTTTATTATCCTTTGGCATAATAATAATTGATTAAGTCCCTTCTACGTGCCAGGAACTGTATATGTGAAACAGTCCCCACTGTCAGTGAGTTTAGGCAGAGAAGCAAACAAAGGCTTACAGAGTTCAGTTTCTGAGACCACACTTCTGGACAGTGCATGAACCTGGGATACAAACCCAGGTCTATTTGATTCCAAATTTGGTGTTGGAGTGGTTTTAATTTTATTCTGAAAACATGAGAATCTTTGAACCATCACTGGTGAGGCATCACTGTCAGATGTGTGTGCAGTGTGGTCACTCTGAACAATAACAAGGGATTGCGGGAAACAACAGGACCAACTAACAGGCTTCATCTTAAAGAATAGTAATGTTAAAGGCAGTGGCAGTGATTAAAGCGAAGGGAAAAGTTTTGTGATCATTTGGGAGATAGAACAGGTAATGTTTGGTAATTATATGTGAAGAGGGGAGATAGAGGGAAAACAGAGCTGCTAAGGCTCTGGTGTAGGGGACTGGGGAAACAGTGGCGCCTTTCTCCTAGCAGAGAATGTAGGAAGAAAAATAGGTAAGAAAGAAAACATAGGATGTTAGTCTCAGCATCACATTAAAATGGAGCTCTCTAGTCAAGAGTTGGATATAAATCTCTGTAAGCTAAGTCCATTTGTGACATCCCAACATGTGTTTTCAAAAATAATACACATATTAAATCAAACCATTAAGAGTAATTTGGGAAATTCCCTAAAATTTGCATGCTAAAAATATCACCGTATTTTAGCGATTACTTTTATGGAGGAACTTTGAATCTGTGTTTATAGCAAATGAGGCATCTTGTATAAAATAAAGCTATTAAATAAAAACATTTATAATTGTATTGTCCTCAGAGAATAGAGAAAACAACTGAAGCCATGAGCATGGAGATAATTGCCTTGAGAAGTTGTGTATAGTAGGGGGAATTGGAAAGAAAGACTTGGAGAATAGGGAAATTTACATAGCATTAAGTAAAGCTTGCAAAAGCTAGGCCAAGTCAAGGGACCTGTATGTGAATCAGGAATAGCTGCTCCATTGAGTCTCATCAGAATGGAGAGGATGCCTGCTTCTCATTTCTATAACAGCAGGATTTGACACAGTGCCTGGTCAATAGGTACTGAATACATACTATCCCAATGCACAGAGTCAAATTTTGCCAGGAGGACAAGAAAGCTAAATATTGTCTATGGCAAGTTAGTGACACGGGATGTGTGTGAGTGAGCTGGATGTCAGGCAGTGGGGAAAGTGAACTGGAGGTGAGAAAATGATGACATAAACTGAGGACTTCTCTTCCCAAATATTTCACTGAGAAGAGAGATGAGGTAGTAAAGGAGATATATGGTAAAGCAAGCCTTTTTATTCCGAGATTTTTTAGAAGGGTGAGTATAGTTCTATGTTAAAGGGTTAGAGCCAATACAGAAGCCTCATTTTTGAGGTCAAGAGAGAAGAAAAAACACAAAAGAACCCTGAGAAGGCACAAGTGCATGAAATGCAGATCAAGGACAGATTAGTTTTGGACTCAGACAAAAGCAAGAAGGGAGAAAGGACCATGCGACTATAGAAATAGTTCTGGTAGAGGGGAGGTTTAGGAAGAGTTATTTTTGAAGACTTCTATTTTTCTCTATTTTAATAGACTTTTCAAAAATCTACTCCGGAAAAAGAAAATTATGTACAGAGAAGTCTACACTTGTTGATACACCTATCAAGAAAAACTTGATACACCTAATGAAAACCAAATGATGTCTTCTCTAAAAGGAAAGTAACTTGAAAAGCAATGTGAGCAAAAATCAAGGAGCTCAAATATAAATAAGTATATAACAAAAGTAAAACACGAATTAATTTTTCTCACGAAGAGTTAAATAGCAACAACTTTGGAGGAAGAGTAAAACATAATTAAGAAACTTATACGCATTTGCAAAAAAATGTATTTACAAACCCTATAACCACAAAAGTGGCCATGAAAAGGACCCAGAGGAATTGTTATCATAGGAAGAAAAGGATCACTTCAAAAAACAGGGAAGGAGTGATGATTAATATTTAATTTAATTCTGTTGAAAAATTTAAATAAAATTTGAGGACAAGTATAGGTGATATGTTGAAATGCGGGAGGCCACAGTGGAAGGAAAAGAATTCAAGAAAGTTCAGTTTCAGTAACTAATGTCTAGTGAAATCCTCAGGATCCAGTGGCTACATTCTGTGTTAAGAATAATATCGTCTGAAGTCCTAGAATTTTAAACTTGCTAAGCAGGAACATATTGGAAAGCATTGTTATGAAAATAGCTTTCAAAACATTTTAATGGAAAGGAATATTGATGTACATTTTTAAAAAATCTTATCTTTCTATAACATTGGCAAGGCTGGGGCAGTAAAGAGAAAAATAATAGAGTGACGTGATTTGAAATAATCAGGAGTTTGATTATGTGAAATAAGCTGAGACCTTGTTTACTCATGACTCCAGAGTCAACTAATTAATTTATTCATTCATTCAATACTCATTTGATACCTGAGCCCTTAGCACATGCCATACACTTTGTGTGAGTGCTGGGGATATTGCTTTGACCAACATAAACAAGATTCTTATTGTTCTGAAACTTATCTTCTAGTAAAGGAGTTAACAGACTGTGTTGCCATCACTCCTGCCTGCATTACCTAGGAGGGCTACTGATGTGCAGCTATTCCATTTTCATTTCAGATTGCTTGGTAGATGAAGAGAAGAAGGCGGAAGGATTTTAGAAGGTACTCATAGCACAGTGCTTACAAATCACTGGCTTAAAGCTTAGTCGAATAGCCATAACAAGCTGCAGGGAAGCTCAGAAAACATAATCACATAGCTAGGGTGACAAATGCAGAAGAAACAATTGGCTATGAAAAGGAAACTAGCATGCTATGCCACAATCTCTAAGGGAAGATTAGGGAAGTTTCAGCCTAAAGCAAGAATAATCACAATAAAATTGTATAATCTTTTGCAAGTGCATATGAAAAACATACAAAGAGTTTGTCATAATCTTTTCTTAAGCTAAGAGAACAGAAAAAGTGGAAAGAAGATTAAACTATAGAATGAAGTGTTGGTTTAGAGGCAAGAAAGATTTTATGGCAGTCAAAAGATCAGTGTAATATTGTTGTGGGATTTAGGAGGACAAGAGAGACCTCCAGTTAAAACAGGAGAATCTTTTATTGACTGCACTCAGGCCCAGCAGACTCACATCCAAAGACTGGGCCCAAAACAAAGACAGCACTTGACTTTTATACATGCTTTACAAAAGGGGGTAGGCTAGCTTGAAGCAAGATTACAGTGGTGTGAAAGCAGGATACAGAGGCAGGACAAAGACAGTTAATCAAATTGTAACAAGTTCATAACTCAGGATTGCACATAACCATTGCTATGTAACCCAGATGTTTGTTATCTAGATTTGCCTAGGCTTATCCCATAACCTTCACTATGGTGCCTAGACAGCTGTAGTTCAGGCCTGCTCAGGCTTCTCATGACCTTCGCTGTACTTTTTAGATAAAACAGACTACTTGACGTTACTAATTCAGAGAAAGAATCTATAAACTCATACCTTAAAACAAAGGAAAATTTGTTTTTCTTCTGCCTAAGTTGAGGGAGTGCTGGGAGAGTCTCCAGAGTACATTAGATAATATTATCAAGACTTTTCCTGGGTCTGGGCTGTGCCTGGTGCTGCCTCTGGGGCAAGTCAGCCTATTACAGGAAAGCTTATTTCTCTTTCTTTTTAATTTTATTTTTCTTTAATTTCCCACCTCAGTATGGTATATTATGTGTATGTTGTGAGTAATTGGATTTATCTTGGATATAATAACTTGACTTTTTAAAAAGTCATTTTTGATGGGAAATTTCCCAGGTATTCTATAAAGTACTGTCTCATCAGACATTAATAATAATCTTCCATATTCTTGAGATATTTTAATGGCTTCTTCTAAAATCTTCCATTTTTTAGTTTAGATTAACCTGGGAATGATGTTTGGGTATTGTCTCATCCAAACTGCTGCTACCCGTCCCTATCATAAGTCAGAGATGTCTTGGTTATTTTGTGCTCTAGCAATTAACTCATCTTGAACCCTGGAGTTATTGGCTATTCCAATCATTTGTGCTAATTCACTTCTCATACACATAGTGGATTTACCATTGTTAACCCATAAACCGTATAGAACTTATACATCTGATTTGACTCCGTGTGCTAAAGTTTTACATATACTCTGTAACTCTTGCCTAGTATAAAACTTATTTTCAGTAGAGATAATATTTCTGCACTCACATCCCTATGTAATTTTTTACTCTTACTACTGGTCAGGCTTTCCAGGGATTATCATAACCTCCTGGGTCCTCTGAATGAGGGACATATTCTTCAGGATAACTTTGTAATAAGTCTTTTATCTATCTAAAGCAATAGTACCTAAAGTCTTGAGTAACAAGGTTAGTACTTGATTTTTCTTAGCTCTGTGAGCTAATGTGACCAATGCCTGAGGTTGGGTGATAAGGCCAACAATCAGCCTGGTCTTTGCCAGAACTTTTTTTCTAATACATTTCTCTACTGATTTCCAGGAGTCACTTCATGTCAATATATGAGTTCTGGCATCGCAATTTGTTTAAATGTTTTGTGACTGACTAGTAACATAGTAACAATATAATTTTAAAATGCAATTTGCAAGTAAAATGCTGATATGGTTTGATTGTGTACCCATCCAAATCTCATCTTAAATTCTCACATGTCATTGGAGGGAGTCGGTGGGAGCTAATCGAATCATGGGGACAGGTCTTGCCTTTGCTGTTCTTGTGATAGCGAATAAGTCTCACGATATCTGATGCTTTAAAAAGGGGAATTTCCCTGTACAAGTTCTCTTTTCTTGTCTGTTGTCATGTGAGATGTGCCTTTCACCTTCTGCCATGATTGTGAGGCCTCCCCAGCCACATGGAACTGTAAGTCCAATGAGCCTCTTTCTTTTTGTAAGTTGCCCAGTCTATATAATCACTGTTTTCAGATTCTAAAAGTAATTTTGGGTAGTTCCACTAAATCAAAGCAAATGAACACTTGAATTCAGTTCTATTCCTACCCAAATTCCATGAAAATAACTAAATATAAACAATTGAATAAGAAACACAAAAACTGAGCACAAAATACTAAAAGGAATTAAAAAATAAAAAAGGAATGAAAAAAGCAAACAGATGATGGCTTCAAAGTTATAGAAATTGGAAAATGGATGGTCTAATTGTTGCTGACATAAAACAGAAAAAGTTGAAATCCAGCTCTCAGACTTGAGGGACTCCCATAAAAGAAAGCTACCTAATGCCTTGGGATAGAGTGAAGAGAGCCACCATAACAACAACAACAACAAAATGAAGTAGGCAATACAGAGTAGCAATGGCAAAGCTTAAATATTATTAGCATAAGTAAGTCTGAGAATGCTTAGTGTGTACATTGTCTAATCAGCCCACAGCATTCTGATTGCTCATGTAACTCAACACGGTGAGCTAATCTCATTAAGCCTAATCCTAAGCAAAGCCAGAAAGTCACTGATGCTGTTTTTGGACTGAGAGTTCTCAAGCTGTCATTCTTAGTTGAGGGTGGCTAGATAGCCATGACAATTAATGCTTCTTAAAGCAAACAAAGAAATGTCTTAGAGAACAAGAGAAGAGAATAGGAGAAGAACAAGAAACAGAACAAGAAGAGGAAAAGAACAGGAAACACAGAGAACAGGAAGAGAACATCACTATATAGTATAGGGATGCCTGTTTAAAGATGTTGTTCAGTAGCTGCTTAAGTCCTTCTTGGACCTGTAAAGACTATCTTATGTGTTTAACTTCTCAATCATCTGACCACACTCTTCCAACCACTGAGCTCCATTTTTCAGCGTAGTGCTGGCTTCTTGATAGCCTTTCAGCCACTCCTCATAATCATCCTTAGAGAGAACAGCGTAAGCCACAGAGTGCACAAGCCAGCAAATCAGCCACTGGTGAATGGAAGCAAGCAGAATGTTTTACCTCGCAGGGGACATCACACATGCTCAAAAGTTAAAGAAACCACTGCTTTTTAAGGACACTTTAATTCAACATTTACACAGTTCCAAAAGGATATTTAAAAACAGTTCTCCTATTTTTTAACTAAACCACTTCTACTGTAAGATGGAGAGTGCACAGGAAGTTGCATGAGTTAATTCCCCACAGCAGAGAGATACAGGTGCTGTGCATTATCCATGTGTACATGTATGGTAAGCAGGTATCAATACGAGGAAGTAGGAAGTATGTTTCAACATAGCAACATAACGTCCAATGTGCCTTGAGCTCAGGAGTTTGAGATCAGCATGGACAACATAGGGAGACTTCATCTTTACAAAATAAATATAAAAGAAAATAACCAGTCTTGGTGGCATGTACCTGTGATCCTAACTGCTTGGGAGATTAAGGTGGGACAACTGCTTGAGCCCAGAGGTTTGAGGCTATGGTGAGCCATAATCACATCACTGTACTCCAGCCCGGATGACATTATGAGACCTTGTTTGGAAAAGAAAGCCTAATGTGCTGTCCTATGAAAGATCCAGCCTTTCAAGCAGCTACACCCATGTATGTGCATGGATTCACAAGTGCACGCATCGTGTATTCAGCAGAACACACTAAGGCAAGAAAGCAGCCAGCATCTGAACATATCTCCAGCTATCATCACTGGCAGGAAAACCTGACATCAGCGTCGTTTAAAGTCTTTCAGATAACTCCTTTCCTGCTCACAATGGGTTCCATGAATTATTTGTTCAAGTCATAGATCAACCAATGTCAAAAGGATAAGACAGGGATAAGAAAACAGTTTTCTTTTTTTTTTATTATTATTATACTTTAAGTTCTAGGGTACATGTGCATAACATGCAGGTTTGTTACATATGTATACTTGTGCCATGTTGGTGTGCTGCACCCATCAACTCGTCAGCACCCATCAATTCATCATTTATATCAGGTATAACTCCCAATGCAATCCCTTCCCCCTCCCCCACCATGATAGGCCCCAATGTGTGATGTTCCCCTTCCCGAGTCCAAGTGATGTCATTGTTCAGTTCCCACCTATGAGTGAGAACATGCGGTGTTTGGTTTTCTGTTCTTGTGATAGTTTGCTAAGAATGATGGTTTCCAGCTGCATCCATGTCCCTACAAAGGACGCAGACTCATCCTTTTTTATGGCTGCATAATATTCCATGGTGTATATGTGCCACATTTTCTTAATCCAGTCTGTCACAGACGGACATTTAGGTTGATTCCAAGACTTTTCTTATGACAGTTATGACATTGTTTGAGTTTTCTAAGAAAGAGATCAGTAACTAAAGTTGATTCTACATGTGATGCCTCCTCTTTCTGCACTACTGGTGATGAGTTACAGAGGGCTATACAGGTAATTGACGTTTGATTTGGCTACACATCTAGTCCCTACCATGGGCACAGGAGGAGTAGGTGGGAGGGGAAAGGGGCAGGCAGTAGAAGAATATGCTCCTGTGAAGCCAGCCAACATACCAGAAAGTATAACTCCAGTGGTCAAAAATAGCATTTTCACATTTCACTTACCTTTTGTGGCAAAATATCCAGATGGCATAATGTTTCCCCCATGTATTTTAATACTTTTAAAAGTGTCTCACAAAATACACTATCCTATAAAAATATGGAAACACTGTGGCTGGAAAACCTTTCAACAAACTTTGTAGCCAGCGTGCTTAGCATGGCTTTGTATTATTGTTTTTCCAGTGTCCATGAGAATACTCAGTGGTCAAATAGGAGTACAGACTTCGGCTGGGCTCAGGCATGAGCCTTGGAAAACCAATTGGGTATAGATGTGTCCAAACAAGACTAAAATCTGTTCTTTACATAAAAGTCAAACAAAAACAACACTGGGAAGAACCAAAGTTGCCAGGAGAGTCATCAGAGAAACATCAGTGACTACATGCACCCAAATCTGTAAAACTCATATCCCAACATTTATATTTTTGTGCAGAAGTGGAAAAAGTAAAATGCACATTCTAAATTGCTCAAGTAGAACTTTGCTTCCTGATACTGAAGAAGCTCCTAATCAGGTAAGACACAACCCAGTAGGTAGCCAACCCATTTCTGCCCAGAAACACGTGGGTGTACACAGTTCATTGCCCTGTGACTATTTCCATGATGACAAACAGGGCTAGGGTACTGGATTCCACAGATAATCTAATATGCTATAAAAAGTAGAGGAGCCTAGCTTGAATTTTGGAAAAAACCAAATCCTGTAAAAATAAAATAACCCTATACAAATAGAATATGCCTCTGTGGTGTTTTCGTACATACACTGTTCTATATTTACAGCCTTCATCTCTCCATTGCCTCACAATTATACTTTTTGTACTTTCTGTAGTACTTAGAATTCGATGTCAAATCAACAAAAAGTTTAAGAAACAGATCACGTGAGAACAAAACCTAGATGAAATTAATTTAAGTAGCTATTACTAAAAACATAATTATTTCATGTGTAAAATATAATGTTAAATAAAAAGCTTAGGAAACAGATCATGTGAGAACAAAACTTAGATGAAATTAATTTAAGTAGCTATTACTAAAAACAGAATTATTTCATGGGTAAAATATAATGCCCCGAGAATTCCCATGTATTCCTCATTTTTAAAAGCCACTAGTCATACTGTACTCAAATGAAACCACCGTTCTTCCCACAATTGGTAAAGATTACTAAGATTTTCAACTAATCAGTAATCCTAGAATAGCTTTATATTTTTGACCGTCAAATAAAATAAGCTTAATAATTATTTTCCTCAATACATAAGATCACGATTTAACAAATAAGATTCACAAATAAGATTCACAAATTCCTTAGGGAATACATTTAGATTTGGGTACCAGGGAGCAGACAGGACAAAAAGCTTGACGAAAAGGAGCAGCAATAATGCAGTCACAGTTGGACACTGCCCTCGTACCCACAACACAGCTCTTGGTGATGAACAAAAAATAAACCACAACAATTGAGAAGAATAGCTACTAGAGAACATATATCTATATATTAGAGCACTTAAGGAAGATCATCACAGGCCAACCAAAATTCTTTATCTTCCCAAAGTCACAACACAATGCTGGTAAAACTGGAATCAGAATTCATACTCTAAGGACTTTGCCTGACACATTGAGTTGCTGTCTCTGAAACAACTATTGGCTGAAACTGACCATCTGTGACACTCTGCCTTGAACCACCATTATCATCCATGGGCTTTTACTCCTAAGTCAACTTGACAACCTACCTGAAAGAGCCTTTCAGCTTTGGGCAAACAATAAGAAAATTATGAGGACCGCAGTAAGGAAAAGCAGCTGATTGACAAAGTGGTTGCCAAGAACTCTCTGCTATACATGACACCGCACCAATACTTACAGCCCCTTTACAGTAGAGTTAAAGTTGCACTGAAAGACTTTGAACAATTACATCCTTTCTCTGTCACTGGGAGAGTAAAAAATGAAAGGCCACCATTGCTCTGTTGATAGAATGTGTGTCCTACAGCTAAACATCAATAAAAACAAAAGGTGGCCTGACACTCCTAAAAACGGTCAAGTTTTATCTTTCCCTACTTTTTTCCTCAAAGTTGAACATAACTGTGTATATCCTAGTCTTTTCATTTACATCTAATGGACATAAACCTATTTATTCCCCTGCCATAAAAATATACTAGCAAAGCTATTTGCAGTAGGAAAAAAAGAAAAAAAGAATTCTGGCACTGGCTGTGTATGTGATTGACTTCTGGCTCTACTCTCTAAAAGTATTCTTTACTTTTTTAGCTCAGAATTATCAAGTAACTTGATCTTTAGGTAGCAAACTGGAAGATTCAGTATAGATCCACTTGCCTCAAAAGCTCCTTATTGTTTCATCTTTAAACTGGAGTAGGAAAAAAATTACAAACCTCTAGAACATTCCCAATTCAGCACCAATAAACTCTTCCTCCCTCCTTTCCTCACCAAAGCATCTACAGTTCCTCACACATCTTTCATCATGGTCCATCCTCACCCACCAAGGCTTTGGTTAGTACCAATCACCCATAAATTCTTCTTACTGCTCTCCACCACTTGTGCGGCCTCCTCTCATCTCCCACTCATTCTTCCATGCACAACCTCCAGACTTCAAGTGCACACAAGCCTCGCCATTCTCCTTTTCTATACATTCCAATCCATGCCTATGTCAACATGTTATCCTTCTGAGATATGCCTCAACTACAGCAGGCCCTGGACCACCCATCTCTGTGGCTCTTCAGTTTGGTGCTTCCGAATCAACTTTAAATGCCTAAGAGTGGGGATAGTCTTTCCTCAGCTCTGGATAAATTGCTGCATTCTCTCTCAACTATCTAGGGGTTGTGTGTGCTTACCAAAGGTATCAAATCCATGTCTTAGTTTCTCAATATGTAAAGCAATTGCTTGAAAAGAGCGTTATCAAAATTAAGAGAGGCCAGGCATAGTGGCTCACGTCTATAATCCCAGTACTTTGGGAAGCTGAGGTGGGTGGATCACCTCAGGCCAGGAGCTCGAGACCAACCTGACCAACATGGTGAAGCCCCATCTGTACTAAAAACACAAAATTAGCTGGGCATGGCGGTGCATAGCTGTAATCCCAGCTACTTGGGAACCTGAGGCAGGAGAATCGCTTGAACCCAAGAGGCAGAGGTTGCAGTGAGCCAAGATCACGCCACTGCACTCTAGTCTGGGCAACAAGAGCGAAACTCCATATCAAAAACTAAAAAACAACAACAAAAATCAAATCCATGTCTTAGTTTCTCAATAGGTAAAGCAACTGCTTGAAAAGAGTGTTATCAAGATTAAGTGAGGCTGGGCGCAGTGGCTCATGCCTGTAATCCCAGCACTTTGGGAGGCCAAAGCAGGTGGATCACTTGAGGTCAGAAGTTCAAGACCAGCCTCGCCAACATGGTGAAACCCCATATCTACTAAAAACACAAAAAGTAGGTGGGCATGGTGGCAGAAGCCTGTAATCCCAGCTACTCAGAAGGCAGAGGCAGGAGAATCACTTGAACGTGGGATGAGGAGGTTGTAGTGAGCCAAGATGACACCACTGCACTCAAGCCTGGGTGACAGAGTGAGTCTCCATCTCAAAAAAAAAAAAAAAAAAAGATTAAGTGGCATCAGGTAAAAGATTAACTAAAAAGAGATGAGACCACAACTATAACCACAAATGACCTGTTCTTTCTTATTCTCCCATATAATTTAAAATTCATCGGCCAGATGAGGTATTACATCATGCCTGTAATCTCAGCACTTTGGGAGGCTGAAGCAGGCAGATTACCTGTGTTCAGGAGTTTGAAACCAGCCTGGTAACATGGTGAAACCTTGTTTCTACTAAAAATACAAAAAATTAGCTGGACGTGGTGGCGCACACCTGTAATCCCAGCTACTTGGGAGGCTAAGGCTGGAGAATTGCTTGAACCCAGGAGGTGGAGGTTGCAGCGAGCCAAGATCATGCCATTGCACTCCAGCTTGGGCAACTAGAGCAAAACTCCGTCTCAAATAATAATAATAATAATAATATTCACATCTTAATCCATATTCACCCAATTTTATCTAACTCCCTTTTCTCCTTCTTGCTTGTCCATTAACCGCTGGTCTTAGTTAATGCAACTAGAGAGTAATGGACTGTCTCCAACAAGAGATGGGGCATAAAAAAGTCTGGAGAGCTGCCTAACACGTCCCTCACCTCCATACCCAGAACACCATCACCACCCAATCCATGAGCTATCACAGTCATCAACTATCCCCAATCTCTCTCGTTAAATATGTAACACCAAGGGTTGTTGTCTAACCAAAGTTCACACTTGCAAACCTTAAGGCTAGATCTGAAAGGTATTTCCTACGAGCAAATGCAGTACTGACCTTTATCCAATAGCTTATAAAGCAGACAGAGCAAACAATTCATGAATCATTTAATAAAGGTTACAAAAAAACTACCCTAACTTTAATAACAGGAAAAGATGCGATTCAGATAGCAACAGAACCCTGTTTTAGCATTGACCATCAAGGTTAAAGAGGCAGAAAAAAAAAAAAAATTAAGATGCGTTTTCTCATAAAAAAGTGTAAATATCCTAGTGGAATAAAATAATTTAATAAATATGTATGGGTCTTAATTTTCAAAACTGCTCTGGGGGAAAATGCTTACACACATGTGCAGGAGAACTGTCCTACATGGACCAACCCTCTAATGAGATGCATTTATCTCATCTGTCATCATTTGTCACTTTTTCAGATCTCCAGAGGCATGCTCAGATGCAGCTAGGAGAAAGACTTCACAGGACGTGGGAAATGCCAATGAAAATAATGCCCTCATCACACATATAAACTATTCAGACTCATCTGCAGCTGCTGATGCAAGAACATCAAACTCTAGAAGTATAAAGAAAAGGAGTAGATGAAACTTCTGTTAAATAAAACAAAGAAAATAACTTACTTCATTTTCTTTAAAAAAAGTCTCAAATTCCAAGGAGAAGAAGAATTGGAGAGATGTTTGCTGTATTTAATGCTTAAGTACTATATTGAGTCATGCCATACAATCATACAAACGAACTGAGATAAAGCTTTTAAAAAGATACATTTAAAAACTTTCATACACTTAAACTTTCAAAAACTCCTTCATACACTTAAAACATATTTTATTTTAAGTGTATAAAAGAGACACAGGCCTAGAAAATTCCAGGACTTTAAGGATACCTAATGTCTGTTCCTGTACCATCTAAAGGAAAAAAATAAATAGACTCTTACCTACTAAAAGTGTAAAGTATTAAAATCTCAAAGAAATTTTCTCCCACTCATAAACCCACTTTTTCTCTCTGTCTCTTTGTGCCCCCATCTCTTCTGCTTTCTCTCCCCTTCCCAACCTCTAGCCTCTTGCAACATGTACTATTTTCTGACAAGTCTTCTAGGGTTATAGCTTGCTCTTCTGGTAAAATCTTCTCATTTTTCTTCACTGATATGGCTGTCCTAACAATTGGCTGGTGTAGCTACCTCCAAGAAATGAAGATGAAGAACACAAAGCTGCATGGGTCCATCAGAAACCTTGGGGCTAGTTATGCTTCTGAATTCAGAATTTTCCAATTTTATATAGGTATATGCACATTCTAGACCATTTATCATAATGTTCCAAGCAGGGTCTGGGGTAAGACTGTTTGCTATAACATATCCACTTTCTGCAGCAAAATGTATGAATATCACATGTAATGAGATTCATAAAGATTATAATAGCCTCATGTCAGTTCTGATTAGGTTTTGCTGCCAAACGACTATTCCCCAAACTTAGGAAAAAACTTTTGGAATTCAAAGGCTTTTGGATCTTGGTGCAAATAAGAGATGATAACCTGGTTTTAGGGCAGTTAATCAAATGCTATTCTTCTTTGGTTTCTTTCAAGTTAGACAGTCAAGAATCACAATTTATTTCCATCTACAAAATCCCAGATGGTGTGTATGCTGTTTCCAAATGTTTCTGTTTTTGTTTTTAAACATGGTCTTACTCTGTTACCCAGGTTGGAGTGCAGTGGTGCAATCACATCTCATAGCAGCCTCAACCACCTGGGCTCAAGTGATCCTCTCAGGTAGCTGGCACTACATGTGTGCACCACTACACCCAACTATTTTAAAATTGTTTTTTGAGAGATGGGGTCTCACTGCATTGCCCAGGCTGGTCTTGAACTCCTGGGTTCCAGTGATCCTACTATCTCCCAATTTCTGGCATTACAGGAGTGAACCACCATACTGGGCCTGCTTTCAAACTTTTTAATCTAATCTAGTATTTCCCTAACACATCACAGTAGAAAGAATGTAGCCGTCGGAGCCCAGTAGAGGTGAATTTAAATTCAGTTTCTTCCACTAAGTGTTTGACTTACTGATGAATAGTGATAGCACTCACCTCTTGGGGTGAGAGAAATAATCAGTGAAGTAATGTGTTTGAATGACCAAGTACATGACTGAATAATCATCTCCACAACTCTTTACTCCTCACTGCATCCTAAAATACAACTAATAATCTACTTCATCCAGCCTTCACCACCTTTATTCACCTCTTTCTGGATCCACCAGTTCCCTTTCTCCTCAGCCTGTCTCATCTTCTCTCAGATCTTGGTTCATAAAGGTACTCAGTGCTACTATCCGCTGTCCAGCAGCAGGGCTTCCACTCCCAGGAGCCACATCTCTCGGTACCATGGCTATGTCAACCACTTCCTCGTGCATCCACGGACTCAGCTCTTATGATGACTAGTAAGGTCATCATAATACCTGGTAAATACCTGATATCTAATCTGACAATTTGTGGTTCCACGACACCCCAGTATTAATGGTTTAATAGGATTATATTTATTATGATTATTTACAAGTCCTAATGAATAGGGTATTTTTTTTTTACTCCCAGAAATATGACCTAAACACTTCAATGAAATAACAAAGTGGTACAATGTGGCATCTAAAACCAAGAGGACGGTATCAACAGGCTCTCGAGAAGCTCATCTTTCTTTGGCATGTGAGTGAGGCAGAAGCCGCTATTCTTGTCTGTCTCTCCCACCACCCCCAACCTCCATTTTTTCAAAGCAGATAAATGTTGCAGCACCCATACAATTGAAAGTTCTCCAGTTAAGGTTAGAAGCCTCAAATGGAAGAGGGAAAGGGCTCATTTTTAAAAAGCTTCTGTAAAGGAAATACTATACTCAATCAGCACTTTGTTTTATTATTTTTGCACACTTCCCTAAGCTAAATTCCCTCTGTTGGTTAAAATAAAAATAAACACAATCTGATCTTTGTACTCCATAAGAAAAGAAACTGCAGATGCTAAGAAATAAGCACTTTGTACAAGGTCTGATATTTCACAGGTTTTGCACAGAAGCAAAAGCAAAAGCGGACTACAGTACTAAACAGTCAGAAACAATATCACTCTATTATAGCTCTTGGAAGTGAACTTTGAATGCATGATAGCCCTTCTAACTGGTCATCCTGACAAACTTCCCTGCCCTGCTTATCCTCATCATTTTACCCTGTTGCCCATCTCAAGGGTCCCTATTTGATCTTATTCTTAATATAATCTTTTTTCTAGCACTAAGTTTCTTCCTCTGGACCATAGGGAGCAAAACTAAAAAAAATAAAATCAGAAAATACATGATCTCCCTTTACTTTAGTGAAGAAAAATCCTCCTATATACATTAGAGATATTAAGCTTTGACCTCTTCTTTCTCAGCCAGCCAGCCAGAAGCCAAGGACTGTGAGGCTTCACTGAGTAAGAAATCTTAGGTGCTGAGGCTATAAGAGACATAGAATATGCCCTTATGCGCAGCACAAAATTAATTTTCCAACTATTGTAGAATGAAAACTAGACTTTTGAAGTTCTTTGCTACTAATATTTTCACACCAACATAAAAAGATGTGTGGGGAAGCATCTTAAAGAATGAACAAGTATTGTAATGCAAATAACACTAATAATATAATTACATTAACAACTTTTCAACAGTTCTGTTTTTTCACAGATAGAAAAATAAACATTTAGCTATCATTCTTGCAATACACATGGTATGTCCAATACACAATCGTCAAGAAAGTAGCTGTTCTAAAATGTGCACAAGTTTGCCACTTACTGCTTCCATGATGACTGAGTATGGTGTTCTCACTGCACAAAGCCCAGCTTTTTAGCACCTTCCACCAAAGCAGCTTCATCTGTAAATAAAGAGTTGGTGAAACATTGACCATCACTCATAATGGTAAAATTCTGTTTAGTGTCATTTTTCAAATTAGCAAAACTCACTCTAGTTAAAGAAGCCTGGCATTATCTGCATAGTAGTAAGGACTCAGGGTATAGCAGCACTCACACTTCCTACCACTGTGGTCCTGAAATAAACACTTCTGTTAGATGGGAGCACATGGTCCTAGAGCTAATTCACCAGGAGAGTGATTTACATTCCTGCTACTTTCACAGGCAAGTTCTCTCTAATTAACCTAAGTAGTATTCCCACAACTTTCTGACCAAACGTCACCTCTGAGCAAGGCCATGTTTAATAGTGTGCTGTGGGACTGCCAGAGCCCCAGAAAGTGGGGAGAGTACTTCATACACAGCTTCCACAGCAGTTGGAAAGCCCTTGGGGGCTAGGGGATGAGAGAAGCTGGCCCTGCTCTCTCTTCAGAGACTTGCCTAGCCCAATAGCCTCTGCTGGGAAAAGCAAGACAGCCTGGGTCCTCCCTCTGCTGTCAGTGTTAGGAGAGTCGGGAGAGCAGTCCCAGTTCTCTACAGCTCTAACACCTGTAGTCACAGCCTGGTCATGGTATGAGGGCAGGGGCAGACAGCCAAGTCTGTGGCAGAGGTGGCACCATTACATCATTCACGAATAACTTCCAATACCCTTGTCTCCTGAGGAGGGTCCGGCAGGGTGCATCTCACCACAGCCCTCACCTGAGGAGAAGTCATGGTAGATGATGTCATCTCCATCCTCCTCAGTAACAATCACATGGCATAGGACAGAAGAATGATGATCTTCTTTATGCAAGAGACTGTGGGCTGCAAATGTGAGGCTGGGTTAGTCATCAGTTGCAACACTATCAACATACACCAAGGCTGTGTGCAAACCAAACTCACCTAACATACATTCATGGGTCTCCACTCCCTGCAGGACAAGGTCGAGGTCCCTAGTGTGGAGCCTGGGTCCCTGCAAGTCTAGATCTCCTTCTGCTGTTGTGGTTCAGAGTCCTTTCCAATGGTCCCACCATGTCCTGGTTTCAACCAGCTCTCCCAGGTACTCTTCTGTTCTTTATCTGTTCTTTAAAAGATGTTTTGGTGCATCAGCCACTTCACTCCAGAAGCCCACTATTCCCCAAGTCTTGGAACTCAGCTCCTGGGCCCCAGCGAAAGTGGTGGGGAGAATAAAGAGAAGCCATCAACCCCCTAGTGTCTCTGGAGTCCTGCCTTGCCCACGTGCTTCCTCCTAACTTTCATAAGACCCAACTGGAACCTGTGTTCCACCTCCCTTGTTGATGTATTCCCAGACCTGCAGGTAGAAGACATGCCCAACTTCCTGACTTTTATAAATGAATATCCGATTGTAACCAACCTCTTACTACTTCTAAGTTACTGTTGACTATTCTGGGTTTCCGTGGTGGACAATTATATCATCCAAAAATGACAAGTTTTCCATTTTCTTTCCTATATACATGCTTGTTCAGTTCTCCCTGTCTGCATGGGCTAGCACTTCAAGAATGATGTTCAAAAAGAGAGGTGATAACAGGTTTCCTTTTCCTGAGGTTATTTTAATGCCAATGTATTTTATGTGTCTCTTTTAATTAACAACTGGGTTTAAATTTGAAGTAGATTGGTAGATTTTTATTAAGGAAGCAGCTCTGCGCTTGCTATTTCTCATGGAATTTTCCTCATCTTTGTTAGTCATAAATGAATGTTGACTTCCACAAATTTATTTTTAGTTTCTTCTCTGACCTGTTTGACTTGAGAGGAATTTTATGGAAGCAAATCCCAACTGTTCACATGGCTACTTCTTGGCCTACAAGAAAAGAAATTGCACATTATATTATAGTTTATTGAAGCCAAATAGGTGAGCTTAGAAAATTCCCTAAGGTCAACACTACAAAAATGGTAAGAAATTTTATACAAAACACTTTAATTTGAGAATTAAGCTTCAAGGTTACCTTCCTCTGCATCTTATAACTATTCAGTCCTAAAAATATTCTTGTACCATAGTGAAAAAAATAATAGAGTCCTTGCCCTTACAGCAAATAAACAAAATAGTGAAATATTTTCTGAATTATAAAGAAGAGTGGCACCCACATTCAAATTGAGTTTCTACTCTCAGTGGTAAGCCAAATAAAATTCAAAAACAAAAAAATTCCCAGGACCAACTTAATCTACTTTTCCTTCCCTACCTAACTTGGTCTTCTATAATAAATTAAGGAGAAGAGGCAAATTTGCCTATGGATGCATGTACACATGTATATGTATACATGTACGTACATATGATATATGTGTGTGTATATATATATCTTCTTAGAAGTTACTGGCTTTTATTGTGTGTATACATGCCATATTTATCATCTTAACCATTTGTAAGTGTACAATCCAGTGACATTAAATGCAATTACAATGCTATGTACCTATCACCACTACCTATGCCCCAAACTTTTTCATCTTTCCCAACAGAAATTCTGTACTCACCAAACAACTCTCGCTTCTACCTCCAGTAAAGTCTATTCTGTTTTTACCTCTATAAATTTGCCCATTCTAGGTACCCCATATAAATAGAATCATACCTTCAGTAAACAGCTTTTAATATGCACAAATGCTGTGTCTAGAAATGAATATTTTCTATTTGATATACTTAGAAAATTATACCTGTTAAAAATAGTTTTGCATGCCAAATTGCAGCTACAAAGTATCTAAATAATATGCATTATATAAATGATTTATTCTTGAAGATTCAAGCTCAAAAAACCCAGGAAACATAATTCAAAAGAAAGTTATATATTATTGCTTGATGAATCTTTGGAAATCTTTCCCACACAGGGGAAGTCACCGGATAGGAATGGAATCAAGGGATCACATGAACTGTCCTCTGAAATTTGCTATAGGTTGATTCTCTAAGAGTTAAATTACATCTTGTCTATCAGTCCACACAAAGCTTAAAACAGCCTTAAAGGACCCAGAAAACCAGAAATGATAATCAAGGATAAAAGAAAATTCTGTAGCAGATGCAAATATCCTCTTGTGAGGAAAGTAAGCATTTTCTTGGGTAAAATGCTTTAATTTTAGCTGATGGTCCCATGACAATTTAAATGTGGGGCCATCCGTAGCCTAAAATCCTCAAATGCTCCTTCTCTCTCCCCAAATATATTTTAGCAAAATGAGCAAGTGATCTAACTGGCTCTGTATTTAAACTGCTTAAAAACATCCGTTGGATACATTTAATCCAATCCCTTATCTTTGCAAAAGAAAAAATATTGAGGCCTCTGGTGTTAATTATGTATAGCAGAGCTGGATGCATGCAATTTGCCACAACATGGATGCAGTTGGAGGCCTTTTCCCCCAAGCAAATTAACAGAGAAAAGAGAAACAAATACCACATGTGCTCACTTATACATGGGAGCTAAACATTGGGTCCTCATGGAATTAATGATGGGAATCAAAAGACAATGGAGACTCCAAAAGGTGGGGAGAGAAAGGAGACAAGGGTTGAAAAAGTACCTATTGGGTATAGTATTCACTGCATATGTGAGGCGTTCAGTTGAAGCCCAAACCTCAGCATCATGCTATATACCCTTGTAACAAACAAGCATATGTTTTCCCTGAATCTAAAATAAAAATAATAAAAATCTTCATGCCAAGAATATTCCCAATCTCGATGGCATCAGTGATGTGTATTTTGCCAATTTTTGATGAACAATTATAACCAATCCTTTACAAATACAAAAAAAGGAGAAGGAAAAACTTCCCAATTAATTATGCTGGGCCAAAATTACTATAACACAAAAACCACAGAAGAAAAGAAAAAACTGCAGAACACTACCCCTGTTGAATTTGGCAAAATAAGTTCTCAATACTAGCAAAACGAACTCAATTTTTAAAAATAATTAAGGATGCTTATACCAAGAGGAAGTGTGCACAGATATGCAGTTTAAGTGGCAACTAAAACAACTTGATGTATCAATTCATATCTATTCTTCTAAATGATTCCTCAAGTCCCTGAATGTGTGGGCCCTGTGGTCATTATGATTAACATAGATATATTTATTATCTTGATTGTATTCTATATCACAAGTGTTTGTCCACACCTATCATATTGAATATAATAAACATTCAGTTTTCTGTACACTGATTATATGTCAATAAAGTGGCTAAAACAATTAATGTAATATACCATGTTGTAAAAGTGAAGGAAGACCAAGATGTGGTTATCGGATTGACACAGAAAAACAATTCACTATACCTAGCATATAACCAAAATTTTACTTTAAAAAAATATTACTTCAAAAAAAGTAATAATTTTGTAAAGTTATTTTGTAAAGTATTACAAAAATAATACTTTACAACATTCCATTGCAAAAGGAATGGAACTCAAACACTAATGTTGACAGAAATAAACCAGCAACAAATGACCACATTCTGTGATTCCACTGGCAAGGCATGTCCAGAAAAGGCAAACCTCTGGAGACAGAGGGGAGACATACAGTGGTCTAGTGCTAGAAGGGAATAGGGACTGGTCACAAACAGCATCACCTTTTTTGGGATGAATGGAAATGCACTTCAATTATACTGTGCCTATAGTTCCATAACTCTGCAAATACACTACATGTATTGAATGCACACTTACATGTGATTGTTGGGGATTATCAGGCTGGGTTCTGAGGCTGGAGGTTTAAGGAAGGTTTCCAAATTTAGAGAGATACATCCTGGATGTCCAGGGAGCCGGAGCCACCACCCCCAGAGCCACAAACTGCAGCAACACAGCTTCCATAGTGCCTCTGCCACCTGCAGGCTCCAGCCTCCAATGATCAACTCATCCTGCTGGCCCAGATTAGGCCCAGGACCTCTGTAGGTGGGATGAGCAACCATGAAGCAGGCACCCCCAAAACTAGCACACTGGAGCTCAATACCCTCAAGGGAAGCACCATGGCACCCTAACTTGACAGACACACCAGCAGAGACTACAGCAGTGAGGGTGATAAAAGATTCAGTGCAAAGCCTCCAGTCCCACCATATAACTCTCAAATCAAGAACTAAAAATAGTCCCTAAAGGGCCTGAGGTCAGTATTTTCAGGTTTTCCCACTGATCTCCGTCCCAAAGACTCAACTCTGCCACTGTAACAGGACAGCAGCTTTCTGCAGACAACCTGTAAAAGAACAGGCATGACTGCACCTCCACGAAAGTTTTCTTCTGGACATGAGGAAAACTTCAAAATGTCCTTAAGTATTACAACTCTTTTGACGAATTCTACCATTTGAAAATAAAAAGCTATTTCTTGGCTTATAGGAGGCACAATATCAAACAGGGATAGGCTGCATCTTGCCAACCTCTGGCAGAAATGGAGCTCAGAGGAGGGGATAACAGAGTGGGGCAAGCCCAGGCTTTTCAGAGCAAAGATTTACCCCAGGAGAAGACCCTCTCAGTAACCCCTCCCCATTCCTTATCTTGGCTTCAGGAGCAGTTCAGGTGAAAAGTGAGAGACAGAATAGACCTCAGTAATGAGGGGGAAGGATATGCAGGATCAGGAAGCCATGTCCACAGATCACACTCAGCAGTGTAGCCTGCATAGGCCATTTTTGTTTTCATCAAGCTGAGCACATGCACAGCCAGCCCAAAGAGGGCTGGAATCAGGGCTTGCAACGGGAGGGACTTTCTGGGGTGGGGAACATACCATATCCTGAAGCTTATATGGAAATGCCATGTCACTGCCATTATAGCAAATATACACTAAGATAAACAGAGCTACAGATAGGATACCAGGTCTGGACATTTGGTTCTTGTACACAACTGGAGTGAAGAGGCCCAGGTGGGCCCACAAGGGAGGCTGGTGGTTGGATCCTAAATGCAGGGGTCCTGGGATCCCCATCTCATATGAGAAGACCTTGGGTCAATCCCAGAAAACAGGCAACAAATTCAGACTTGTGAATATTCAGACAGTCAGTAGGCTGAGGGTTTCCCAAAGTAACAAGTCTAATAATCTAAACACTGCCATATAGGTCCTCCTGGTCAGGTGAGGAAACTGAGGGCCAAGGAGTAAACCCAGAACCTCAGCAGGCGACTGGCAACCTGGAATGCTGGAGGTCTGGAAAGACTCCACCTTAAAGCCCAACCAGAGGTGGCTCTACTCCCAGCTCATTATCTTGCTGGCTGGGCCGACCACCCTCCCCCAAACCCACTTGCTCACTGGGCAATGGCCTCTGTGTGTGCAGCTGCCAGGCTAGGTATGGGAGCTGGATTTCCCCAGGAGGCAGGCTCCTGCTCTGTGCCAGGCCACTTGGTGCCTAACAGCAGATATAGGGGTAGGATGGCACCCGGCTTACTGGGGCCAGCTTGGCTGGAGGACTATGGTACTTGTGTAGAGTGGGCCTGGCGTACCCACCCCTCTCCTGACTCCATAGCCCCATGGCCCCTCCACTTCTTCTAGAAGACCCTCCACATCCCACCAGACCTTGACTGCCAACTTGGGTGTTACCCCACCACTATCTCACATCTGCCCCTTCCTGCGGTTGAACACACTCCACCAGGGTCAGGCCCCTTAGACCATCTGACTCGAGTAGGGTGAGAAGAGTGGTGACACCAAGCTGTGTCACCTTGTTATGCTGGCCACTCAGGATAAGGGGCCAGATTTCAGCTGATGCACTCATGCCCACCCACTCTCCAAAGTACAGCCTCTCTTTGCAGAAACTGGGGCTCTGGGGGTGAGGGCTGTGAACAACACAGTCCCTGGCTCCTGGCGGTGTTTCGGCACTTGGATGGAGGTCTTGAGGCTCGGGGCACCACACACACTATCACAACCACTGGAGCTACGATGTGGTGGAATTAGGAGCAGCAGAAACTGGGAACCAGTCCCTCAGTGCCATGCACACCTGGTGACCCCTTTTCATCCAGGTGCGAGTTCCCGGTTCTTGATGCAGCTATCTACAAGACCCGACCCTCCCGGGCCCCCTGGGTTCTTCCTTCCCTGCTTCTCTCCCATAATGGGGCTTCTCCCTGCCCAGTGGCTCCTAGGCAATCCTGGCCACACAAAGTGCAAGGATGCAAACCTGGGAATCCATGGCAGGAATCCTGACATTCCCAGGCTATCTGCATGGGCATGCTGTCCCCCACGCCTGGCTGGAAATATGAACCCTATTTTCCCTGGCCCTGCCACCTGCTGCAACACTGTACCACCCTCCTCCCCCGGCCCCAGCAGTGTTCTATCCCCCCGGCCACCAACTCCAAAGTCACATCCCTCATCCCCTGGTAGCGTGGTCGCATCGATTCCGCTGATGCTGAAGCTAGGCCACCTCCAGCAGTGCGAGACTACCTCCCGTGCCATCCGCCCACCAACCAACCTCCTGTTGCCCTAGGTCCCCCTCCTAGCGGCTGCCATCTCACTGCAGCCATCTGCAGACTCCAGCCTCCAATAAAGCCACCCAGCAGATAGGCCAGCTCCTCCTCCTTTTGCCAGAATAGGACAGCAGAGCACACAGACCCAGAAGAGTGTCAAACGGGAAGACCGCCCCACCGCAACAGCCTTTTTACCCACCTTCTGCAAGTGCAGCCTCCTAGGACACATGATCTGATTGGATGAGGAGGAACCTTTTGGCCTAATCTGATTGGACCAATTATCCAATCAGAGTTGTCCTATAGACTTGCTCTCATTCCATCAGAACACGTGTTCCAGGAGCCTTTATTTGCATAAAGCTGGTATAAAAGCCTGCTGAGGGCCTGGTCCAGCGTTTGATTCGCCTGTGGATTTCGCACAGGGCTGTACTGTGTTCTGTCAGAGCAGGAGGAGCTGGCGCTGACGCCATCCGCCAGCGTCCTCCTCTGAGGCTGGAACTTGCCGGCGCTAAGGAGACCGCTGTGGGATGTTGCACTATCTGGACGATGGCAGTGGCTGCCACGGCGGAGGGGACTGGGGCAGCAGGCAGCGGGCGGGTGGTAGTGGAAGCAGGGAGACCAGGAGGCGGGATGGTCAGAGGTAGGCGGCTATTGGGTAGAACAAGACAGTGGGGCAGAATGGCTGGGGAAAGGAGAGGTCCCTCCTTTGGTGCCCAGAAGGTAGCACTGCGCTGTGGCGGCTGCCTCGGCGACGCGACCAGGGGTAGGACAGAGCTGGGGCAGCAGTGGTGTGGCCATGGGGCAGGGCAGTGGCCAGCGGAGTGGCCACGGGGCAGAGCAGAGCTGAGGCCTGGATGGCTGGGGAGAGGAGCTGACCTCCAGCGGCAGGGTTGGCAGCAGCGCAGCAGAGGGCGCCCACTCCGGAGGGCGCCCTCCCTCTGCCGGTGCCAGAGCCAGGCGTGGGGACCCCAGGTCCACGTGGGCAGCCCGAGCACGTCAGGGCCTCCGGCATGAGTACTGGGACCTGCGACCTCGCGCTCTCGGGGGCCGGGACCGCCCCAGAGTCCCTGGGCAAAAGAGCAGCCCCGTCGTGGGGAGAGAGCAGTTGAGGAAGCACCCACCAGGCACGGGAGGGACGGGGTCCTGCGGGTAGAGGCCTAAGGAACCCGAACCTGGCACCAGTTGTGAGCGCCCCCGTTTCTGCTGATCTTACTTCCTGGTGAGCCCAGCCCCAGTGGGCACAGCAGTCTGCGTGGTTCCCGGAGCCGTCCCACCACCATCCAAGTTCAGGGCCACCCATGGAGCCGGCCCACAGGTGTCTGCGGTCCTTTCCCCAGGGGCCCCCAGTTTCTAGACACCTTGGACCGAAGTGAGAGTTGGCTTTCAAGTTCCCTTTTTTCAGTATCTGGCTTCTTTGGGTGGTAAAAATTTTTACAAGCTCTTGTAAAGCCTATATCCTGTTATTTGTTTTTATTTATTTTTGTAGAGATGGGTGTCCCTCTGTTGCTTAGGTTTGTCTTGAACTCCTGGCCTTAGCCTCCCAAAGTACTGGGATCACAGGCATGAGCCCCACCACACCTGGCCCATCCTGGTATTTCTAACAGAGCCCTGGAGAAACTAGCTTGAACCCCAAGAATTAGTAGCTGCTTCTAGTCTGACTCCATTTCCATTTGAAGAAAAGTTATGAAGATGGGGGCCCATCTTATTCCTTCTGTGTTTTTGCTTCAATAGCTTGTTGATGTATATGTCCACTTTGGGTTTAGGGACATATGAAGAAAACTCTCCACACTTACTCTAGCTCCCACAGAGGTTGCCGGTGCTTCTGTGGTTGGTGGGTTTTTGTTTTCAAGGTCCACATCAGTATTATAGTGTTTTCATATATAGCTGAGGTCCTGAAGCCTTGATTGATGTTGAACTGAAGTGTTGTGGACTCCAGATGTAACAGATAATAATGGTCTGTAATTTTGTGGTCCTGGTGTGCTATATAATTTGTTTTATCTTTTGAATAGAATGTAGAAAAGCTGAAGTTGATAGGAATAGATTTCGTTTGGAAAGTAGCCATGAAATTACCTGATGAAGAAATTGCTAATGAAGCTATTCAGTTAATCATAAGATATAGTTCCGGTAATCTAAATCCTGGCTTAAAGAGGATGAATATCTAAGGAAAGAAAGTTACTCATTGCTATGCAAGATTTGAAGTAAGTCAGTAGCAAATTTTATTTAGCTTGTCTTTGAAATAAATGCTTTGGGATTATTTTTCTTTTATAATTTTATATTTTCAGATAATTTATAAAGTTGATGTTTGAGAGTGGATTCTATCGAAGAATTTGTCAACTGCACCACTGTGGCATAGGGAACAGGAACTTGCCACGATGCCCCAAATATGGATGTGTACTGTAGCAAATCTCATTCTCCCACCACCTCTCTTCTGCACTCCATCCTCCCAGCACTTTAGAAATACAGGAACTATCTTCAGAGAACAGGTCTGCTATATATTCCATATTTTTGATAGTTTTTTCTCCTTATTCTCTTTATATACAAGAACTTTATACAAGCACCACTTCTTTTTCTGTTTTTTTTTTCTTTCTTTTCATGTTTCACTTAGTTATTCTGTAAATACTATTAAAAGCCACTGCAGAACACTCAGTAGTAGGGGATGTTTGTTGTCTTTATCCATGAGAAACCTGCTCTGTAATACTAGCTCATGGGTATTTCTAATGTCTTATTTCAATCAAAAAGTATTCAAAAGCATGCAACATAGCCAGGTGCAGTGGTTCATGCCTGTAACCCCAGCATATGGGGGAACCAGGGCAGGAGGATTGCTTGAGGTCAGAAGTGTGAGACCAGCCCAGTCAGCATAGTAAGACCGCTGCTACAGAAAAAAAATGCAAGAAACCAAAAACAAAACCCCTATATGTATACAGATATATAACATATATAATCTATATCTAAGATATATATTATGTATGTATGTATGTGTGTGTGTGTGTGTGTGTGTGCATATATATATAAAACACATTTCTCTTTGTTCTCTGGTAAACCATTATCATCATTGTGAATCTCAGTAGATTGATATGTGATAAGTTAGCTTGAGAAAACTTAAGCAATGGGAAAGTAGACATTTTAACTTCACAAGTGGACATACTGAGGCCCAGGGAGGAAAGCAAGCTCCCAGGGCACATGCCACATCCTAACCCTCCTGCACACACTTACCCCCACAGGCCTGAGATCAAAGATGTGACAGTGGTTGGAGCCTCCCAGGGCAGATGCTGAAAACCAATCCATTCACCCAGGTGGTGAACACTGAATATCCCTGCCTCTCTTGAAAATTCTACATTTAAACGGGCAGAGAAATGTATTTCATTGAATATACATCCTTTCTCCTTTGTACAAAAGCATTTTAATCTCTCTTAGTTCATAACCAAGATGAATAGGAGGAGGAACAATCACCACACACAAAAATCAGTCACCAGGCATCAGAGCCTTCTGGGGTGAACATGTATCATTACTATCATCCTCACCACCATCCTCGCCACCATCATTGCTGTTTTTTATGGTTAGTGCTAATTTTGCTTTGTTGCTTGGACATTCAGACTGGATCTTGTTCATTACATCAGCTGCCTCACCTAGCATGATGTTTGTCACATGTCTGATGCCTAGTAAGTATCAGATATTGTGAATGTTTATTAAAAATTAATGAATGGTAAAATATAATAAAAACAAATGAAAAATTTTTAAAAAGAAAATCATTGAATAGGTTAAGTGCAATGGCTCAGGCCTGTAATCCCAGAATTTGGGAGGCCGGGGCAAGCAGATTTCTTGAGCCCAGGAGTTTGAGACCAGCCTGGGCAATACGGCAAAACGCCATCTCTACAAAAAAAAAAAAAAAGTAAAAGTTAGCCAGGCATGGTGGCACACACCTGTGGTCTCAACTACTTGGGAGGCTGAAGTGGGAGAATTGATTGAGCTCAGGAAATTGAGGCTGCAGTGAGTGGTGACCACACCTCTGAACTCCAGCCTGGGCCACAGAGCAAGACCATGTTTTAAAGAAAAAAAAAAAAATCAATGAATGAATGAGGTTTCATGTACATTATATTATGTGTTTGTTACTGACTATAATTCCACTAGATGAGCAAGATAGTTATCACCACCCAATTATATATAAGAAAATTGAAGCACAGATAGGTGCATTGTCTTGACACAGGCCCTGTTTTGTGGTGTGACCTGGTAGAGATGTATTGTTCAACTCCAGTCAAAATTCCCCCATGAGCAGAATCTGGTCAGGCACCTCCCTGCCCCTCCCTCTCTCGCTTCAGTATTGGCCTGGGTGCCTCCTCTTGGGGCTGAAAGCAGCCCTTTATGTGTGTGGCTTTTGTGTTCTATCAGACTAATCTCACTCCCATGGATAATAGCTCCTTGTCAGCACTAGAGCCTAAAGGAGCAAATTCTTCATTATTACATGGAGTAGACATGCAAGAACAATTAGACTCAATAGACTGTATTTCCTAAGGTCATCCCCCGGCTTCTAATTCTATCTGCAAGATGGACTAATTTGAATGAGAATAAGCTTCTACATTGGGAATCTAAGCCCTTGATCAGAAATGGAGAATGGAGCCTCGTGCAGTCCAGTGGGAAGGAGGTTTCTGGGCCTGCAGTAGGCCAAGGACCCTTCTTTCTCAGAAACAGTCTCTGGTGAGAAGGAAACCAGACACTACTTTCTCAGAAGTTCACAGTCTGGTGGGATAGATATCATTTTATGTCTGTAAACACACCTGCATATGTACAGGGGTGTGTGGTGTGGGGAGGCAGCTAGAGCACTGGAAATGGGAGCAAGTCCGGCCTTAGCTTGTCCATTGCTCTGATGAACATGGACTCATGTGGGTGCATGGGTGGAGCCAAGTTCCCACAGGATGTCCAGGATAAGTGCCAGGGAAACCCCTGGGGAACCAATTCAGCCACAGGGGCCCCTGACCTGTCCCTTCTGTCCAGTCTTAGCTCTCATATAGCCCCATGGGCAGGTGCAGCTGCCATCAACAGTCACCCTGATGAGGCACCTGGAATAGAGGACCACTTCTGCTTCACTCCCTAAGTGAACAACAAACTTCAGTGGGGAGGGAGGAGAGAAGGTCACTGTCAATGGAGCCTGCCAGGATTGGGAGGACTGTGCTAAGAATGTGACAAGCATGATCCTAGTCAGGGTGTGGGTGGGGAGGCTGGTGGGCAGCTGAGGGGCAATCTGCAGCTTATCTTGGCATTAAGTAGAAAATTGAGTGTTCCAGTCCTGTGATAGGGGCAGTGATGAGTGGGCTGGCTGGGTGCCCTGGTCAGAGGCCTTGATCTTTCCTCCCTGGACTGGCCTGTCTGCAGGAGGTGAGGGGTAGATCTGAGAGCACCTGGGACTGAGTAGCCAGTGGTTAATCATTTTCTAGGAGCTTGAGCTGCCTTCCTAACTCCATACACTGCCCTGGGCACTCCCAACACTTTGCCCAAGACCATCAGGGCTGGAAGTGACCACCCACAGTGACCCTTTATGTTGAAGGAGAACCTAAGGCCTGCCCTGCTTAGGGACTGAAGGTGGGTCCAAGATGGTGGCCAGCCCCCACTGCAGCTTTCTCGTCTGTTCCCCATTTCTCTATCCTAGCCCCTAAGAATTGAAAATTATGTTCCTTGAGCCCCAGGGTTCCAGAAAATGCTTCTGGGGCAGCCTTCACACCCTCTACCTACTTTAACCAGAGCATCTGAGCCTTGATCTGTTGTATAAGGGGCATGTACCTGTAATTGAATTTGGGAAAATGGGTTTTACTTGTAAGCATGACCTTTACTAACCCCTGCACTTAAACCCTTGCTGTCAGTTGCTGCAGAATAGATGGAAGTTAAACTTTAGGAAGAAAATTCCAAAAGGAGAGATCAAAACAAACTCTCCAGTGAGTAACAGGGCACATGTCCTTCAGAGAGAATTTAAGAGAAAAAGAGGAGCTCCATTTTGGAGTTGGTGAAGTCTGGAATAGGGAGGATAGTAGTATGACATACAGGCACAAGGAGGGAAATAGGTCCCCCATTGAAGGCCAGGACTATGGGAAAGCATTGTTCAGAGGGAAGCAGTAGTGGGCAGTCAACTGGGGCTGTGCCCTCAACTAGGGAGAGTTGCTGGGACCCCCAGTTGTTGGGGCCTTTAGGTTTCACCCCAGGCCTGGCTCTGGCATTCAGGGTCAATGTTGCACTGGCCACTGGGTTTCCCCAAAACTCTGCCCTCCCAGGCTGTGCCCTGGGCTGCAGCCTGTCCTGGGGTGAGAAATCCCACACTTTAGAGGTCCCTCTGTTCCTTCTGAATGCTCAGCTGTTGAGCTCCCAAGGAGGTAGAACCTCACTCTGGTTTAGGGCCAGGCTTCCCCAGCAGCATTTTTTGGCAGTGGTAAAGTGGTTAAGGGTATGGGCACTTGAGACGCTGACCTAGATTTAAATCTTGGTTTCCATTTTTTTTTTTTGAGACAGACTCTCATTCTGTCACCCAGACTGGAGTGCAGTGGCACCATCTTGGCTCACTGCAACCTCTGCCTCCTGGGTTCCAGTAATACTCCTGCCTCAGCCTCCAGAGTAGCTGGCATTACAGGCACTTGCCACCATGCCTGGCTAATTTTTTGTATTTTTAGTAGAGATGGAGTTTCACCATATTGGCCAGGATGGTCTCAAACCCCTGACCTCAGGTGATCCACCTGCCCTGGCCTCCAAAAGTACTGGGATTACAGATGTGAGCCACTGCATCCGGCTGGTTTCCTATTTTTATTAGCTGTGTAATCTTGGGAAAGTTATATACAAAATGGGGATAACATGCACTTACCTCCCAGGGCTGTTGTAAAGAGGAATGTCAATGACATTAGAGCAGTACCTCTCATTGGAGTAAGCACACATGTGAGTGTCCTTTCTTCCTCCTTTATTCCTTTAGTTATTAATTATTATTCTCCACATCAACAAATTCCAGGCACTGTTCTAAGCCCCTAATTATTTATTTATTCTCATAGGAGTCTCAACACCTGCACCTGCTGCGGTCCCTCCTGGGGACTGACCTTTGCTTCCATTTCTATCAATTTCCTCATGACTTTTGCTTATTGGAGACAGCTTTTCTTCCCAGGCTTGGGTGGTGATGCTCCAGGGACTCAGGTTTTGCCAGTGTCAGGGGTTGAAGGTGGGCCCATGATTCCCAAGCAGGAGGAGTGGTAGCCACATCACCTAGAGTGAGCTGTGGGGTCTTGGTGTAAAGCTCAGGGACACTCAAAAGATGCCTGGGCCCCACCTCCTACAGCCCAGCCCCCTGGAGACCTCTCAGGACCAGATCCAGCCTGGGGAATGAGTCAATTCCAAGGAGATCAGGCTCTGATCAGACACTGTATAAGGCTTCACTGGAGCGTAAACAAATAGACCACTTCCCCAAGGGCTGAGGGCAGCGTGTGGAAACTGGATTGGTCACGATTCAGGGGTCCTGGAGGCTCCAGCCCCGCCAGCTCAGGGAAGAGGTGCTTTGAGCTGTGTGGGTCACTTTCCCCAGTATAAGAATCCCTCAGCTTTGGAGGGCAAAAGCTGTGCCCAGACTATGTGCAAGGGACACGGGTGCATCCAGAGAAATGGGGGTGTGGGGGCTGGGGATGTGGTATCAGATGAAAGACAGCAGAAGTTGGCATTTCTAATTTTGAACAAGAAAACCAAGGAGAG
Organism: Colobus angolensis palliatus; assembly: GCF_000951035.1. Lineage (NCBI taxonomy): Eukaryota > Metazoa > Chordata > Mammalia > Primates > Cercopithecidae > Colobus > Colobus angolensis. The sequence continues at coordinate 99,017 of NW_012116166.1, read as the reverse complement.
GTGGGACCTTGAATCCTACCTCATAAGAGACCATCAGTTTGTATGCAGTGAGTGAATGATGAATGATCATTCTACAGACAACCCAGAGCCCACAGGAGTCATGTAGAGGCCCAGGGGAACCTTACTTAAGTTCCATGAGGCCATGGGAAGAAACATTTGACTGGGGCCATTCTGAATGAGAAAGTGGAGGTAAGACTGACAGATGGACTGAGGTTCTAACCTGGAAGAGCTGCACTGATGGCAGAATTAAGAGGGTCCGGAAAGTTCCTCTTCAAAGGTACATCCTTTCCTGTAGAGTGATTGGCAGGCACTGACCTTCCTGGGAAGAGAGACAGACAGATTGCCTTTGGGAAAGACATAGAGTTTTCTCCTGCTTTGTGCTCTTCAGTATCAAGGCAGAGGTTGAGTAGTTCCTAGGGAGGAGAAGAGCCCTGCACTGCTGAAATTTACATTGCCTTGCTCTTCCACTTTGATCTGCACTTGTTGGGTGCCAGGTGCCATGCTGGGTACTAGAGAAGAAAGATGCCCTATCCTGCAGTTGTTTCCCTCACTGCAGGACATCTTAATCACCCTTTCTTTTCAGGCCCTCTCTCCTCTCCTGCATTTGTTCTTTTTTTTCTTAAGAAAAGCAAAACTTAAGATCTGTACATTTATGTAAATTATACCTCAACTTAAAAAAGCATCCTGTGATCTCACATCCTCTTCTAGGTACTTACTGTACCCTTCTATTTGCTTTCCTTCTCGGTAATACTTCTCAAAAGAGTGCTGCTAATCACTAATTCCTTTCTTCATTCTCATTCATACTCACCAACTGGGTCAGGCTCTGGCACATCCACCAAAGCTGCCCTTTCCAGGAAGCCTGGCACCCCTGTACTCACTGCTCCACCAGGTCTCATTCTCCCGCACAGCAGCATTTGACTGAGGCCCTCGCTTCTTTGTCTATGCCAACGCCCTTGATTGGTATTTTTCCAGCTTCTTGACTGCAGCATCTTGATCTCCTTTGCTTTTCACTACTTACATCTCATTTGGAGCAAGCCAGAAACACAGGTCTTTATCTCCTACCTGTCCCTCTACTCTACCACCCAACATCCCCCACACTCCTTGCTCCCCTGGTCTTTCCATCCTGCTGATGGTAGCTCCAGGAATGGCTCAGGCCAAAAATATCATTCTTAATTCTTCTTTCCTCACCCACCCCCACATCCAACATCCAATCCAATAGCAAACCTGGTGTCTCTTTCTTCAGAATGTGCCCCGAATTCATCCCTTTCCCATATCTCTCTGTCAGTTCAAGTCATGATAGTTCTCACCTGTGCAATTGCAGGTGCCTCGTAACAGGTCTCCTGTTTTCCCTTTCCCCTGCCCTTTCCATTCTTGTCCCACACATCAGCCAGAGAGACTGAAACTACAGAAATCCCACCCTGTCACTTCTCTGTGTACAACTCTCCAGGGCTCTCTAGCACACTTTGATTAAAACCCAAGGTCCTTCCTTGGTCTTCAAGATCCCATGCTTTAGCCCTGCCACCCTGTCCAACTTCCCTTAAGGCCACTCTCTGACCCACACTTACCCTCTTCCCCTGGATACCTACCTCCTCACATCCAGGCTCTTCACTTGCTGTGCCCTCCTCCTGGGACTCTGGCTGCCAGATCCGGCTCTGCCTCCCTCTCATGAACCAGGTCTCTCAGAGGGTTTCATCACCCAGCCACCCTCTCCCACATTGCTTACTTCGTTCTGTTGTCCCAGTGACACTTAGCACATTTTGTTCATGAGCTTGTTTTCCTCACTCATGGTCTGACTCTTCTACATTCTGGATTTGTGCTCCATGAAGGGGAGGATCTTGTTGATTTTAGTCCCTGGAAGCGTGCCTGGCACATAGTAGATGCTCAGAAGTATTCATTTAGTGAATATTGGCTCAATATATGTGATGCTGGACCTAGAAAAAAATGAGAGCTGTCTTGTGGTTGAACCTTCTGATTTTAGGAGGGAAAATGGAAAAAGAGAAAAGGAAATGACTTACCCAAGGGCAAGAGGACTAGAAACCAGATCACCTGACTGCCATTTCTAAGACTCCCTGTGGCATCATTTTATACCATCCAGGAGGGAAGAGGCTCAGTAGGAACTAGAGGTGGGCAGCAAGAGAGGCTGGAGAGCAAAGAGAAGGGAGAGTTTGGCACCCAGGAGTGGCAAGGGTAGGCCTTATAGTCATTGCTGTAACTCTGGAAGGGAAGACAAAGGCCTTTTCCAACACAGGTGTAAGCACTGGGGAGACAGAGGGAGGTTCCAGGAGGGGCTCACCTGACTCTCACAGTCTGCTACTCCCCTGTTCAAGCCCTCTCCTGCCTTCCTAGGGAAGTACAGCCTCTTGTCTCCAGCAAACTCCAAACCTTCTGGCCTCCTGGAGTGCTCAGTACCTCTCCTTTGCCTGGACTGCCAGTGACCACATCCGAGGCCTGGTCGCTCACTGAATCCAGCCTAGGTTCAGTCTCTTCCTTGAGCCTCTCCAGATAATCTTGGCTTGTAGCATTTGTGTTCTCATTCTGCAGACTGACTTGTGCACTTTGGTTGGGGGAATTGTTGGTGGACATTCTTCTGTTTCTTACTGATTGTTAGTGTCTCCAGGGCAGGTACCCTGCTATGTTCTTTGACTCCCCTCCTGCCTCCACCGCAGTTCCTGAAATGGTGCTGGCTTGTCACAGTTGCTCAGCAAGTATGCATTTGCTCCTTGGTTGGATTAGAAGAGGTGTGGTGATTGGAAGGGAAGATGGACTAGGGGGCAGGGGGTGAGTGTGTGGTAGGGAAGGTGGGACAAGGATGATTGAAATGGGTGGGTGGCTGGGTACACAGATGTGTGAGTGAGTGGTAGATGGATAAATTGGTGGGGCTGCAAGAGTACTTGGATAACCATGTGAATTAAGGGTCACTGGGACAGGAGCCAAAAGTATGGTGTGTGGGGTCCCCTTGCTCCTCAGACAAGTAAAAGTTGTCTGAGTTTACATCACCATCTGTGAAGCTCTCTGACTCAGCTCTTTTCATCTAGAAGGTGACAGAGACCCCAAGAGCCCCTGGGAAGCAAAGGGGAGATGATATCGGGGTTTTTCAGGTATAATTGGTTTTGTTTGCAAGTCTCCCCCTCCCCAAAGCTAAGAAATTCCATGGGCAACTGAGTAACTCTGAGGAAATCTCTCCCTGACTGTCCACCAAGAAATATTATCTAAGAATCACAGGACCAAAGAGAGAGAGGCACTTGGCAAGCTCATCTACTTCCTTCAGGCAGAACCATGCCCACCCTTCCACATTCCAAGTCATCCCCAGGCAGGGAGGCCTCACATTCCCACCCTGAAGTCCAGAGTAATGCCCAGCCCAGGGGTTCTCATCTGAGGTGATTTTGCCCCCCAGGAACATTCACCAACGTCACAAAGCATTTTCATTTTCACAGCTGGGGGATGCTACTATTGGCACCCAGCAGATATTGGCTAAGTTTGCTGCTCAACATCCTATAATCCAGGTCAGCGTCATACACGGGATTATCTTGTCAAAGTGTCAGTGATGCTGAGGTGGAGAAACCCTGGTTTAAACCAATTCCCTGTAGCTTTAGAGAGATTTAATAGACACATAATGTGAACTACGTTTAAAATGTTAAAATTTTGAATGGCCACATTAAAAAAGTAAAAAGTAAAATTATGTTAATACGATAGCTCACTTACCCCAATGTATCCAAAATATTACCATTTCACCGTGTAATTAGTATACAGAATTCTTTTTTTTTTTATTTTTATTTTTTATTATACTTTAAGTTCTAGGGTACATGTGCATAACGTGCAGGTTTGTTACATATGTATACTTGTGCCATGTTGGTGTG
>NW_012116166.1:82757-89925 GCF_000951035.1 Colobus angolensis palliatus | reverse complement strand
TCTTGCTGGTTGGGCTGCAACAGCTGACCAGCACCGATTGTCCGGCACTCACTAGTGAGATGACCCCAGTACCTCAGTTGAAAATGCAGAAATAACCGGTCTTCTGTGTCCTTCACGCTGGGAGTTGGAGACTGGAGCTGTTCCTATTCGGCCATCTTGCTCTGCCCTACACAATCCTTAATGAGAGTTTTAACTGGTATTCAGAATCCAGTGTGTATTTCACACAGCATGTTTCAGTTGAGACCAGCCACATTTCAGACACTTGTCAGCCTCTTGTGTTCAATGAAGGCCAGAAGGGTATGTGGTCTCTTCTTTCAGCCCCATGAGAGTATGCAATGGGGAGGGTCTTGTGTTTCTCTGTGCTGTGCTGACCCTCTCCTCCCATCTGTGAGCCTTGCCTGGTAGTGGTCTCTGGAAGATAAAGAGGAGCAGAAGCTGCTGTGGTGCCACTGCAGCCAGAGCTGCACCACAGAGAACGAGGCTCCCAGGCTCAGCCAGATGGAGACCATCAAGTGCTCAGGTCAGGGTAGGGGCCAGGGCATCATTGCAGTATCCTGGGTGGTGGGGATGAATTAACTGCCTCAGATTTTGTGCAGCGTGTTCAGGTCAAACACTGAAGCCCAAGGAATGAGGCTGAAGGATGTAAAGATAAATTTCAAATTCCTCACCTTCTCCACACCCCTCAGCCCAGCTAGGTTCCACCCTCTTCATAACAATGATTGCCACTATTGAGATCATCTATGAGTCAAAACTTTGTGGGACATTTTGTGGCCATAGCTCAGTGAGTTCTCACAATACCCCTGAGAGGGAGGTATTTTGAACCCATTTTACAAAAAGGGAAACTGGGCTGAAGGATACATAGGGGATTTGCTAAGATCTTATACCTACAGAGCAACAGGGCCAGAGTTTATATCCAGATCTGTCCAGCTCCGGGGCACACCTCTTCCTCTTAGCCAGGCTGCCTCCCTCTAATCCTGACCCCCGTAATTTACTTCTGAGGGGAGAAACACTGGAACTGGTTTCACCATCTAGACATTGAGATTATGAGGAAAGGAAGAGAAGGGCCAAGAATTTACTGAATGCCACTCACATGCCAGGACTGTGCTGGGCACTCTCATGAGATGAGTCTCATTTTACTTCCTTGCAAGCCCTGTTTGCAGATTTGAAAACTGAGGCTTCGAAAGTGAGTTAACCTGCCTGAAATCACATGGAGAAGAGGGAGTTGAGGAAGGAAAAGAATCTCCTTCCACTGGAGGCTGAGTGCTGTGGGTTTTTGACAATCTTTTCATGCTGTTGTTTCCCTGGGTCCCCCAGAGAATGGAGAACAACGTGTGTGCCCTAGGCCACAGTCATACCTGTAGCTATCACTTGGTCTGAACTGTACCCATGTGACTGACAGGAAAGTGGAATGGTGCATCAGAAGCCCTCGGTTTCACTCCAAACTCTCCTGTCAATTAGCTGTGAGACCTTTGGCAAATCCCTGAATACTTCTAGTTTTGATCTAAGATCTAAGAGGCAGGAGCTGTGTTTATTTCTTTTGACCCTCAATGCCTAACACAGGATCTGGCACATATAATATAGTTACTTAATTTTTGTTGACTATGTCTAAACATGACATAGTTCCTTACTAGACGTTTACTAACTTTTTTAAAAAACATGGAGTGCTTTGTTCTAATGACCACCTGGAAGCCCCATATGTAGAGTAGGTAAAGATAATCCTTATTTGAGTGGTGGTGGAGAGGAGGCCAGGGTCTGACATTCTTGTATTCCCCATGGTGATCCTGAAGTCATCTCCATTGGGTAGGTACACCCAAGGTCCCTTCCATTTCTGATATTCTGTGATTATATTTCCAACTCCACCTCCCTACTCAGACTCTCAAGCATAGAAGAAGCAGAGGTTTCCAAGCCACTGACCGCAGCCTCCCAAGATGAGGATGAGGACATCCAAGGTATCATAACCTGCCAGAAGAGGCAGAGGTAGCAGGTGTGAAGGCTGCATAGGCCCCCATCTGGGAGAGGCAGGAGGCAGAGGAGGGAAGGGACAGCTGAGACCCTGGCAGGCCATGCAACATCTCTTAGTCCCCAAGAAGGAACTGGAGACCCCACCTCACCAGAGACAAAGCCAGGAGCAGCGGGGTCCCTGGGCCCTGGAGGAGGAGAGCTTGGTGAGCAGGGAACCAAGAGGGAGGAAAAAAAACAGAGAAGTCCCCAGTTTCACAGAAATCCTCCATGCTAGAGAAGACAGCACTGGATGAGAGACTGGTCTCAGAAGAAACTTCCATCTCCAAGAAGGTGCTAGCCTTGGAGAAAACTATCTGAGAAGACAGTGGTATCAGAAAAGACAGCTCAGAGAAGAAGCTGGTTCCAGAAAAGACAGGTGTCTCAGAGAAGACACTGGCCCCAAGAAAGGCATCAGTGTCGGAGAAGATAGTGGTGAGAGAGCAAAGGTCCATCTCAGAGAAGTCGGTTCTAGAAAAGACAAGTGTCTTGGAAAACACACCAGGCTCATAAAGGAGACTGGCATCTGAGAAAGGTCACACCAGTCCTAAAGAGCCTGACCAGACATCGGGCTGGCTCTAAAAAGGACCACAGCCTCAGCGCAGCCCAGGCCCAGGAGCAGCCGTCCTCTCGGGAGGCCAAGCCACCACTGAGAGGCAGACAGAAACGACCCTTCCTTGGAAGAAACTGCCATCCTCTGACTATGGTCTCCTGCCTCTCACTAGTCACACTCCAGGTTAGTAGTGTCCCCTCCCTCCTACCCTTCCACCTCCCACCCTGGAGGGCTCCCTCCTATTTCCACCCAGGTGGTCTCTGGCTCCCTCTCTGTCTTCCATCCACCCCACTAAGGCAGGCTGGTCTTAGCAGTCTCTTCCCCACTGTCTCCTTCCAGCCATGGTCAGAACAGGGACTAAGATGGGGCATGCTGCTGGACTTGAAGGGGCACCAGCCATGGGGCAGGGAGACCTGGTACCCCCTACCACATCCTCATCCAGGCCTGGACTCCAGGGCTCCAGCAGACTCTTGGGAAGCCTCAGAATTTTCCCAAACCTCCCCTAGGAAGCTCTGCCTGGTGGCCTGGCCCCAAGGAAATGCATCCACCAACCACTCTTGCAGAAGGTGAAGGAGGCAGGAGAGAGAGGCAGAGTACTGTCTCACTTTCCTCTTCTCCTGCAACTCCTGGGATGAGTCATGGGGTCTGTAGCTGCCTGAGCCCACTGGGCTCTAGACCTCTGTGTGATGCTCCCCCTGCCCTGTCTGGATGAAAACCCCTAGCAAGGAGGAAGAGGCAGACCCCTTCATCCACTCAACACACCTGCAGTAACTCCCTCAAATACTCCAGCCCAGGACCACCTCCTTTCAGGTGAGAGCACAGCACACCCTTGTCTTGAATCCACTGCAAGGTAAACTGAGCAATCCGGCACCCATCACAGCATAGGAGCTTTGGATTAGATAGGACAATGCTCTGGATAGAGTAGGGCTTTGTGTTCCCATGGGGGGCCCCAAACAGACAAGGCTGTGCTAAATAAAGGAGAGTAGGTTAGTGACCCAGGAACTGGGTGTCAGTAAGCATGAGCAGCCCCACATAATGGGCAAGGTCAGAGCTGCAGATGATGGTACAGGCCAGGATGGCACTGGGCTTTAGGAGACCCGCACCTTCCTTCATGGGTTCCTGGCCTCATTTAGGAGGCTTGTACAGGAGCAGGGGGGAGAGGTGGAGAGCAACAGGGCTCTCCCACTGCTCTCTGCTAGGTCACTGCCCCAGCAGTACAAAGTATGAGGGGTGGAGAAATCTCATATTGCCTTGTCCTAGTGTTTATTCTTAATTATTTGGTTCACAGGGTCACTCACTCATTCACTGGGCATTGTGTCTCTAATGTGTGCCAGGCCCTAGGGAGGAGGCTGAAGGCCCAGTGTTTGTCGGTGCCCCACAGGGCTGGCAGGCAGTGGGGAGGCAGATAGGAAAACAGCTAGTTACAGGTTCCCTAGAAGGAAGCCTGGAGAAGGGCTTGTGACCCTGACTGGTGTATGGGATTTCACAGTTATGTTTACTAGACAAGACAAGGGTCTTTAATGAAGGCTTGTCCACAGACTTCTTTAGTCACAGTTGATGCTTGGTGGAAGGGGTAGGATATCCATGGAGGAGGAAGCATCCTGACTTGAGGACTTGAGGGGGTCACCGACCTCCCCAGGACTCTCATAAGCCACCATTTTTCCTGTCCCCTTCAGATGAGCCCCAGGAAATACAACTGAGAAACCACTTTAACCTGCAGGTGGAGGCCAGGGGGACTGGAAGCCCCAGCTCTTTCCTACTGATCATGTTCAAATTGTTTTCTGAGTATCTGCCACCCATGCCCCTTGTGCCAGGCTGTACCCTATGATACACAAAACGAACATGCATTCATTACCCAGGGCTCCAGATCTGGTGAGGGATGGGATCAATAGGAGAGACTATAACTGGATTAGATGGAACAGGGAAGTAGGATCAGGGAGAGCTGCTTGGAGGAGGCAGGGCTTGGATGGGACACCAAAGAAGGAGGAGGGTTTAGTCTTGAGGTGGGAAGGAGGAGGAAGCTTTTCAGGAGGGAGACTAGGAACAGCATAGAGAAGGAAAGCCTCTGCCTCAGCAGGTCTGGTGTGCGGGCCTGTGGATCTGTGGGATTAATAAGGGTCCCCATGCTCTGTAATATTGATGCAAGGAGTTTGAGGACCATGCTTTGGGAAAAAATATATCAGATCTGAAAAGCAGTTGCATGTATGTGTTAGGAATTTAATCCACTCGTGCTGTATTCATCTGCCCTCTAAACATTCACTGAAGCTGACTGTGCTAGGCTAGGCCTGGGGGTTGGGGTGGGGATGGAAGAGGATGAGTAGAAAGATGAAGAGCAGAGCTGGTGCCCCCAAGCAACTCACATGAGACCATAAAACACACACAGACCACTCAAGCAGGGAGGTGCAGGGACAGCAATATCAAACTCAGGTTAGGAGGTCAGGAGTAGCTGCTACCACTCAGCCTGTGAGAGCTGGGGAAGGTATTATGAAGCAATTGACATTCAACATGGAACTTGAAGAACTAGTGGGATGTTTTCAGGTGGAAAACTGGAGGAATGGCATTTCCAATAAAAGGAACACCACGTGGAAGGGCACAGTGAAGAGCATGGGTGTTCTGTTGGCTGGCACAAAGGCATGGGGTGTGGGCAGGAGGAAGGACCAGATAATGAGAGCCTTATGTGCTGTGCCAAGGAGTTTGGCCCCTGTTCTGAATTCTGAGGGGTCAGAGCTGGAAGGACAGGATCAGATTTTTGTCAGGTATAAGCAGCCTGGTGAAGAGCTCTGGGTGGCAGGCTGGGGAGCAGATAGATGTTGATTGTTTAGGTGGGGAAGATGGAAAGGAAGGACCTGACTCAGGAGGTGTCTTTGAGGTGAAAGTGATAGATGTGGGAAGAGAAGAGAAGGAAGGAGTGGAAGATGTTCTGATCCTGGGGATGTCCTACTGAGTGGGATGTTTCTCAGGAATGGAGAAAAATTCCTGGAATCTGGAAGTTCTTCACTTAGCCAAGTCAACATAGTACACTCTGTGATGGAGGACCATGTTCTTTTTGGTGCTGGGGACTAGTCCTCCAGTCCTAGGGACAGGTCTGGACTTCCTTCCTGAGGTGGGAGTTTCTCTCGTGACTTGTCTGTCCTGTCTTCCATTCTGCAGCACCAGCATGAGGCTCCCGGCCAGCACACCTCCAGAGGTGTGGAGGATACCTGATGTGCTGGGCATGGCCTGTGCACCTCACCTGTATGGGTCAGGGAGCATTTTGTGTTCTTGGTTCCCAGAGATCAGAATCCATTAAGTTTCTGAGTTCTGACACTGAGCCCTTCACTGCTCATGTGGGTATAGTCAGCAAACACCGCCTCTTGGAGAAGGAACTGGCAGATCGGCCTACAGCCAGAAGGTGGGGTGCTCAGGGCCTGTAAGGGATCTTTAGGCTGATTAGCTCTCAGGTCTCCAAAACCAAAATCTTGGCCATGACAGTGCTAGAAACCTCTGTATTTTCATGTGTCAAGTCATGTTGGCAGAACCTTGAGTTACCATCATGTTCCTGAGCCCATCTCCTTAGTTCAGCACATAGCTCCCTAGGGACAGTGAGGGAGCTTTTTCAGGTGTCTATAGCATACTCTGGATGTAACAGGAGTGAGGCAGAGTCTATCCTCAATCCAGGGCCTCTGAAAATGCCTTGCTGCTGCAAGTGGCCCTAAACCCTAGGATGGAAGGCTCTCTTTTTAGGAGATCTTGAGGTTCTTAGGGGTGGTGATGTCAGGCTCAACCTGTGGATCAAAAGGACCCAGGAGTCTGGAGATCAAGACTCCCAGATACCCTTTTCTTCCCTGATGTCTTTTACTCTGGGCCCATTTGTGGTAGGATGATCTGGAGTAGAGAAGGAACAGTCCCCAGAGCAATGAGTCATTTCAGGGGTAGATACAGGGGAGGTAAGGGAGCAATGGACAGGCCTGTGGGTCAGATTATAGCAGAGGGAAGGGGTAGGTCTGGGTCACTTCCCTTTCAGGAAGAGGGAGAATACACTCTGCATGGGGGTTGGGCCTGGGGGATCTTGAGCCCGTCACTGTCCTGCCTTAGTCCCTGATCTCCACCTTGATTCTCTCAATCAGGAGGCATGAAGAGTCAGCACCCACAACAGGACTCAGTGGGAAATGAAATCCGACCCCTAACTGGACACTGAGGGACAGGGAGAGGCTTGGCTCTGGGGGAGAGGGCCACAGGTGCATGGTGGGAGATCCTCACATACTCCCCTGTGTGCACACACTAATGTGCCTGCAATTGCACAGTCCAACCACCCAGAATGCCCCATACCTGCTCACAAAGGCTGGTCTGAACCAACCACAGGAACATAGGAGAACCCTCAGCTGACTTTGCTTCCCTACAGCTCTGCAGAGCACCTTCCCTTTCAGCCAACAGATTGCAGGGCTCTGACCCATTCTGGGTGTATCATTCATGCAAAGGGATGTGCTTTATTAGTCTGTTCTCACATTTTTTTTTTATTATACTTTAAGTTCTAGGGTACATGTGCATAGCGTGCAGGTTTGTTACATATGTATACTTGTGCCATGTTGGTGTGCTGCACCCATCAACTCGTCAGCACCCATCAATTCATCATTTATA
>NW_012116166.1:76469-76847 GCF_000951035.1 Colobus angolensis palliatus | reverse complement strand
GAGTTTTAATAGACTCACAATTCCACATGGCTTGGAAGGCCTTGGGAAACTTACAGTCATGGTGGAAGGCAAAGGGGAAGCAAGCCACCTTCTTCACAAGATGGCAGAAAGGAGAATGACCAAAGAAGGAACTTACCCAAACACTTATAAAATAATCAGGTCTCATTAGAACTCACTCACTATCATGAAAACTGCATGGGGGAAAATGCACCCATGATTCACTTACCTCCACCGGGTCTCTCCCTTGTCACGTGGGCATTTTGGGAATTACAATTTAAGATGAGATTTTGGTGATGGCCATTCTAACTGGTGTGAGATGGTATCTCATTGTGGTTTTGATTTGCATTTCTCTGATGGCGAGTGATGATGAGCATTTTT
>NW_012116166.1:64587-75566 GCF_000951035.1 Colobus angolensis palliatus | reverse complement strand
AAATAAAAAAAAAAAAAAAAAAAAAAAGATGAGATTTTGGGTAGGGACAAAGCCAAACTCTATCAGTTGCCTTCCTATCCAGTGGCCCCTTCCTCTCCCAGCCTTTCCTTGTCCTAGCTCTTTGCCCCACAGGTGTGACAAACCCTGCCAAGACAGACCTTCGAGTCTGCATCTCAAGAGGTCTCCCTCATGCCAGAGCCATGACTCTTGCAGAAGCACCCCTGTGTCTCATTGCCTCTGACCCCTGTCTGCCTATGGACCAGTGTGGCCAGGGCCTCTAGGGCTCAGGGATATTGGTGAGACTCAGCCAACTTCTTCCCAGCCCAGCCTCTGGGAGCAGGTGTGCCCTGACACCTTGTCTCACTGCAGGCACAGCAGACACTGGAATCTGTGCTGGTGCACATCAGCACTATGGGGGCTCAGCACCCTATCTGAAGATGTCCATCCCTTTCAGCTCACTTCTAGAGTCAGGTGCAGTATCCCTCAAGAACTCCAGGGTCATCTATCTCATCAGCTTCCAGCATGTGCCTCCATGCGTCTGTGATGTCCCCATCACTGAGGTCCTGATCTGCTCCCAGCTGCTTGTCCCTCCTCTTCTCCTCACATGGGCTGTGTGAGCTTGTAGAATGATGAGCCATCAGAGACTCTAGGACCAACCACCCTAAGAAAGTCAGCCTGTTGCCCCTCAGCCCCTTCAGACTGTAGTTTAATGCTTTTTCTTTCAATCATTAGAACTCTAACTGCTGATTGACTACTCTGGTGCTACCCATAACCAGAGGGGATGAGACCACATGCTGAGCCCTGCCTACTCCCCACAAGCATGTGGGGCAGGAGCCCTGCCCTGGCTCCATGATTCTGGATGAGGGCTCCTGTCTCAGATCCAGGGTCCAGGGAACAGAGGACTTCAGAGCCCCATCTGTGCAGGATTCCCAGTGCCCCTGGGCTGGCCCACCTCCAACAAGTGAGTCTCCTGTGCCTTGTTCCCTGTGCCTGCACTGAGTTAGGAGTACCAGGACCTGCCCCAAGCAACCCTCACCCACTGCCAGGGCCGGAACTTGGTGAGTATTCCAATTCCACAGCTGAGAGTTGGAGGAAAAATCAAGGACAGGACAGAGGAATGGGGTCAGTCCTGCCCAGAGCTTTGGGTGATTTCAACAGCTCTGGCTCCACCAGAACCTCCAATGTGACCCTGATACATTTCCCTCCTCTGAGCCTCAAGCAGATAACCTTCACATGGTCATGTTCTAAACTTTTGAAAGTCCCCCTCACACGTAAACTTTCTTAGTAAGCAAACTTCTCCCCACACAGACTTAGGAGAGGCTCCTAAAAGCCTTTCCCAGGTAGTGGAGCCTGACTCTCCCGGAGTAAGAGCCTGAGAGGACATTGGGGGCTTTTCCTGCAGCTTCAGATCCAGAGGTGGGGCCCTTCATGCCTGCACACTCTCCCTGGGGTACCCATTGAGGGCAGGCTGCTGGGGAAATGTCAGGGGCACCGCTCCACAGCTCCCTCTCATTTGTATATGTGAATCCAACACATGAGGTCCCTGCCCTCATTCCTGTTGGGGACACAGCTAACAAAGAGACCAGCATGTGTCCAAGATGACTTCATTTGGAAGTTACATGAGTAGTAGCCACTGGGTAGGCAGGTGGGTGGGGAGGCCTCTTTAGAAGAGGATGACATTGAGCACCCTCTGGAGACAGAGCAGGACTCCCACTCACCAGTCTTTGACCTGCTCACCTGCTCTACTGTCACAGTGGCCCTGTGACCCCATAAGTGGTTGTGGCTCCTGAAATTTGCAAGCACTGTTTCAGCACATGCTTTCTCCTGCCACTGCAGCTTGGATTTCTCTTGCCATCGATTGTTGTACTGGAAGGTGACTTTTGTTACATCACTTTGCAAGGACAGGGATATCCACAATGGGCTGGGAGTAACTCTTTGGTGTTGAGCAGTGGCTGCTGGATGGTGGCTGGATTTCCTTACTAGCTAAGTGACTGTCTTATAGCTTCCTGAACAGAGCTCCTGCCTTGGAACAGTCAGTAGAAGCCTCACACATGCAGTCCATGATACCCAGGATCTACTGAGGTTTGTCCATTGGGCTCTGTAGGGTTCTAGATGCCAAGATCCCTCTTCCAGGCATCCAGACAAATAAGCTGTAGTCTGTTTGAAGGGCTGTTCAGCTTACAAGGAACAATAAGCCACCCTTAAGTTAAGGGAGGGTTTAGGAAAAGCAATTCCTAAATTCTAGGTTATTCCAGGCCAGGACACAAAGCAAGCCTGGGCCCTGGTGGGCTAGAATGGGAAAGAGAGATTAAAGGTTCCCTGACTTTCCTCTGAGCAGCCTGGCTTGTTTCGCACTCTCCACTTTATCCCCCACCCCATTTGTCTCTCTCTGTCAAGCCCCTTGCTTTCCTGTTATCTCCTCCTTCTCAGGATGCTGGCTGGCAGGCATGTGGCTTCAGCTGGCTCTGCTGTGGATCTGCTAGTAGTGTGGAGGCCCACATGGAGGAAGATATGTCTGGCTGGGGAATCAAGGCCACAGGACTCAGAGGCCACCAGGGACTGTGGAGGGGATGGGGTCCTGAATGGTGTGGTGCAAATGGAATTCCCATGTGGAGAGGATTCTTTCAAGGACAGAAGCAGTAGATACAACACAGTAGTTCCCAAGGCAGCAGGATTGAGAGAAGAATTTGAGGACTGGAAAGGCAGGACATGTGGTCAAGTGATTGAAGAAGGGGGCAGATAATGGCAAGACTTCATTCTTTGTCCACAAACAGAAGAGTGTGGATCACAAGTAGGCAAGATCTGCAGGTTTCAGGGGACTCATGGGGAAGGGGAAGGCCTGGTCCAGATGACCATTTCTCCTTCAGAGCCAAGCAGGACCTAGGCTGTGAGGATTCAGAGACAGATCAAGTAGAAGAGTCAGCTCAGCTGCCACCAGACTTGCCTTCCTCCTCTCTCATTTTCATTAGGCACTGAACCTACAATGTGCCAGCAACGAACACAAACATACACATGCATAGGCATCCACATGCAAGCCAATGGACTGCCTGGGTCCTGAACTATGGATTTATAATCTGGTAGCTTTGGCAGATTATAGTCTTACATTGCTTGATTTTAAAACCATTGAGAAATGATCTTTATCAGTCCTCACTGCCCCCGCTCAAGCAGCTTTCTGTTTTAGGTTTTTGAATGAAAACTCTGCTTTGTATCTGACCTCTTGTAGCATTTTAAGTCCATTCCCTGGGAGGAGGGCTTGCCACACGGCCTTGGGAGTCATGGGGAAGATTCATCCTGCAGATATTCTCACTGAGCCCTGCAGAGCCAGCAGCCTGCCAACACTGCTCAGCCCAATAAAAGGAGCAAGCAGCCTGGTCATGGGGTGACTTTTCCTAGTAGACAAAACTGTCTCCACATAGATTTAGGAGTGTGTGTCCACAGCATCAGCTCAAATGCAGCTGCAGGTGCGCTCTTACCCTCTGACTTCCAAGATCCTGGCACACAGATTAAGGAACATCTTGGAAGTTGCCTTCTGCCCCCAAACTCTGCTCTCAGCCTGCAATCCCAGGCCTGGGTGGCCTCTGCTTTATCAGGACTCTCGAGAGGGACTCTCAAGAGGGTTTACTTTGTATGCATGTTCCCTGTGTGTCTGCTCTGGTTTCAAATAGCTTATCTGAGCACCTGGAGGGCCACATGGGCATTTATGGCATGGGGCACATGTTCCTGTAGTTTTGCTCCTGCACCTGCCAAAATAGCCAACATCCCCCACTGCCGTTTGCTGACTCTGCCTGTCTGCTGCCACACATTCTTCCTGACACAGGGCTGGCTCACCAGTCTCTATCCCAAAGGTCTGCTTCAAGCCCTCTCCAGCCCTTGCTCTCACCCACTCCCTGCTGAGGTTGAGCAGGATCTGTCAGCAACTGCTGATCTTATATAAGTCTGGGGCAGGGCTCTGGGGAAGGAGAGAGAGAGTGGAGGGAGAGACATGAGGATCTTTGGCCCTGGCACCTTTACCCAGAGTCCACCTACATCCACAGAAATCCATGGTCCCTCCTGGAGGAGGCCACACTTCAGAGAAGGTGTTGTCATGGTTGGGCTCTGAAATGGTTTGGCCCTGTGTCCCCCACCCAAATCTCATCTTGAATTGTAATCCCCGCATGTCAAAGGAGGGTCCTGGTGGGAGGTGATTGGATCAGGGGATGGTTTTCCCCATGCTGTTCTCATGATAGTGAGTTCTTATGAGATCTGATGGTTTAAGAGTGTGGCACTTCCCTCTTTTTTTTTTTTTTTTTTTTTGACAGAGTCTTGCTCTGTCGCCCAGGCTGGGGTGCAGTGGCACGATTTCGGCTCACTGCAAGTTCAGCCTCCCGGGTTCACGCCATTCTCCTGCCTCAGCCTCCTGAGTAGCTGGGACTACAGGTGCCTGCCACCACACCTGGTTAATTTTTGTTTTGTATTTTTTAGTAGAGACAAAGGGCACTTCCTTCTTCTACTGCCACATAAGAAGTGCCTTGCTTCCCCTTCAATTTCTGCCATGATTGTGAGTTTCCTGAGTCCTCCCTAGCCATGCAGAATTGTGAGTCAATTAAGGCTCTTTATAATTACCCAGTCTCGGGTAGTTCTTTATAGTCCTGTGAGAATGGACTAATACAGGCTCCAAGATTAGTGCAGTAGAGCAGAGCGAACTCCATGATAGTAACTGGAGACTAGGGTTGGAGTCCTGAATCTGCTACTAAAGATGTTGTATGCTCTTGGGTAAGTCACTTCCCCTGGCTGAACCTCAATGTTCTCATCTGTAGTGTAGACTAGATGTTTGCTAGTTCTTTGCCTGCTATAAACACAATGAAGCTCTAAGTAACAGGGACTCCCCCAAATTACTTTGTCCATCCTCTGCACTCCAGGCCAAGGATCACCAAAACCTTTCCAGGTAGAATCTTCCTGAGCCCCAGAGAACAGAGACTGCAGCCAAATTAGTCACATGAGTCCCTGTGGTCATATTCTTCATGGCAGGAACTCAGAAACTGTCCTGTAACCATTGGGAAAGACTAAATGTGCAGCAGCAGGCAAGGACAACTGAAGTGCCTCTCCAGGCTGACACATGGATTCTGTTTGATTTCCCTAACTCAGAACCATTCCCTCCTGAGAGAAAAGCCTGAACTGAGCAGTTTTTGAGGCTGGTGAGGAAAGGCCTCACTAGGAGAGCCTTCCATGCGGTGTGTGTCTAGCTTGTTGGCAGGAGAGGGTTAAGCCTGGGTCCATGCAAGTGTGACCTTTGTCTCAACACACCCCTAGAGACAGGGCTTGCTCTGTGCCTAGGAGTGGTAGAGAAAGTGTCCCTTGATTTTTCAACTTCTCCTCAGCAGGCTAAAGACTGTTTGGGGAGAGGGTTGGCTTGTGTCTAAGGAGTTCCAAAGAACATCCCTGGCTTGGTGCAGCTGAGAAGCCACTGCCCTCCCAAATTCTTCCTCTGGCCCTTGTCTTACCAGGCACATTATTTTTCTCTCAGGCAAAAGAGGAATCAAAGAGGATCAAGTTGCCTGCTGCCATCTACCTTTTGCCTTTCCCTTCCACTTCCCCCAGCCTGTCACCCTCCTCTCCTTGTGGGCTAAAAGTGGCAAATTTGGGAAGATCACAGCTGAGTGTTTGGGACAAGGACTGAGGGGGTGGGGTTGGTGTTCTTCAAGATAAACATCATGTTCTCACATATTCGTGGGAGCTAATAATTAAAATGATTGAACTCATGAAGATAGAGAGTAGAAGGATGGTTACCAGAGGCTGGAAGGGGTATTGGAGTGGAGGGAGAAGTGGGGAGGATTAATTGGTACAAAAACGTAGTTAGAAGAAAACCTAGTATTTGCTAGCACAACAGGGTGACTAGGGTCAAAAATAAATTAATCATACATTTAAAATATCTAGAAGTACATAATTGGATTGTTTGTAACACAAACAATAAATGCTTGAGGGAATGGATATCCCATTTACCCTGATGTAATTTTGATGCATTTTCATGCTGTATAAAAGTATCTCATATACTCCATAAGTATATACACCTACTCTGTACCCACAAAAGTTAAAAATAAATAAAAAAGAAACTCAGAGACTGTTTCTGAAAGACTGGAACTTGAGGCTCATCTATTTGATAGACAAGTTAACAGAAGTCCAGAGTGGATGAGTTACTTAACTAAGGTCACACAACAGAAGCAGAGTTTTAAACACAGGTTTTCTTGACCCCAATGATATGGCTTCGATGACTGCAGGAACACCAGGGTCCTTTGTCCTGCATGAATTTATATAATATGACACAAACACACATGGAGTGGTTTTAAGGAGCAGAGAGTTTAGTAGGCAAAAAAGAAGGAAGAAGCTCCCTGGTACAGAGACAGAGGGAGGGGGGCCCCAAGTGGAGAAAGGAAACCACCAGAGCAGCAGAAAATAGTAGGTTATATTAGGAGGCTGGAGGAGGCGGTGCCTGATTTGACTACGACCTAGGGGATTGGTTTGACCAGGCAAGTCATTTGTGTAGACCATGAAAAACCTGTTCCTTTCACACTAGCCCTTTAATATGCAAATACAGGGCGCCATGATGTTCTGCAGACATGGAGATCTCTGGGCGGGGTCGGGGGCCGGGGTGGGGGTGCTGATGCTTGGCACTCATGGTGGCAAGGAGAAGAGGATGGGAATCCCCATATTGGATGGACCCACTTTCTAATGACTGGCATTTGTATATCAAAGCTTGCTGGCCTGGCCCTTCAAGTCATATTTCTGCTAGAAAAGAAACGTTTTGGGAGTTGCTTCTAAGAAAAAAACTTACCAAGGACCCCTTATCTTATCTGCCTAAAATAATTTCTTAATAACTCATATGATATTAGCCCCTGAGGAGATGTGACCCTAACTGCTGTTAGAGGGATGTGGGCAATGACTCTTTCTAGTTACTTCCTGCTGAAAAGGGGTGTTGATTGGAGAACTGCAGTTAGGTCTCCTCCAGGAGTTGATCTAAGGGTCGTTGGAAGAATGGCGTGCTCCTGCATGGTTCTGTTTGCAGCACCATTTGGAGTTTGATTTCAGAGGAAACAATTCAAGTTATAGTATTGAGTATACAGGTTCAAATGTTAATACGGACATGTAAGCAAGAGGGGGCTTAATACAGGAGCTAACCAATTCCATAAAGAAGAATGGAATTTATTAAAGAGGGATTATAGCCACCTGGGACTGAAGTCTGCATATTCTCTTAGCCTGTTAATACTTTTGATTTGATCTTTATGTACCTGTAGATTTTCCTCTACTGGAGATGTTAATCCAGAAGCAGCATGTTTCATTTAAAAGTACACACCAGTACCTCCTACTTCAGCTGTGAGGACATCTAAGGCCTGTCTCTTTTGTGCTACTACTGACGATAAAGAGTCTATAGATTGTTGTTATGCCTCTGTGGCACCTATAGTTACCTTCCATTCTTGTTGCATCATAATAGAGATACTAAATATTGATCTTTCAAGGAGAGGGATGCCTGTAAACCAGAATAGGCCTCCGGCTATAGAATTTCCCATCCATGTTTCTTTTCAAGTTGGGATTGTCATGTGCATGCCCTTCTTCAATCTGCCCTTTCAGTTAAATCTCCATATGAGGGCTTAGAAATGATGGATCTCTTTGTCCAATGTATTTGAGATAGCATAGTTTCTAGAAAAGAGCCTAAGTTAGGTATGTTCCATGACGATGCTGCCATCTCGGTAGAATTTAAAAATAAGTTGGGAACTACTGCTACTGTAATACAAGTTCCTTTCTAATGCCTTGGGAGAATTAAGTGTATCTAGGAGCCACAAGGAATATCTAGCCCTGTTTCTTGAAGGGATGGTTCCAAGTTGTGGTTTGTGAGAGACAGTGGCAGACTTTTCTCATGTCTTAGAAATTCCCCTTCTTTACACATAATATGGGCATCCTTGGGATAAGGATAACCATATTTAAGACAGTCATTTATGATGCCAATTGGAATTTGACATGCTAAGTGAGAAGGGTCCACCTGACAAATGGAGTTTCAAAAAATTAGACATTTTGTACCCTGGCCAATATCTCAGATGATTCTTGTGGCATGGGCTGTCAGTCCAGATATCTCCAGTTTGCCCACAGATCTGTAAGCCGCTACTATTAGCAAACATCATGCAAGGATCTGGAATTCCATAAGTGGGCATAGGGCTTCTGATCCTGTTAGATCCCCCTTGTTTCACTCTCCTCCCCAAATCTTTGAACTACCAACAATTACAAGTGTGATGTTACAATATTTGAGCCCAAGTATGGGCTTTCCCAACTGCTTTCAAAGCAGAGGGAGGCATTTGCTGTTACTAGGCCAACTTTTCCCAACCTGAAGGTGTGAAGTTGAGTTTTAGGGAAAGTGTTCTTTGGCACTGGGGGCAGAATGTTCTCCTGAGATGAATTAGTTACCCAGTTGAAAGTGCTCCGATACCATGTCCCATTTATGCCTGATAAGTCTTTAAAGGTTAAAGGTAAAGCCAACAAAGGAAATCCTAAGATGGTGAGTTCTGGGTCATTTTAAGATTTCTTAGCATCGTTGAACTGAGTGAACCACTTAGGACAGACCCAACAATTAGTCTTGTTGTACAAATGGGCCATGGTGAATATTGTAGGAGCTAAAGGGTGTGATGTATTACTAAATCCAGTAAAAAGTTTTAACACTTAGTGATAGTAAAATGCTCATGTTCACTTCCTGTTAGGAACTGTTATTCCTGCTATGAGGATAATAATTTAGCAAAATGCTACAGTAATTGAGATTACTGTCTGACATTCCCCCCAGAGAGTGGCACAGTGTATAGTCCTACTGCAAGTAGTAGTATGAGTATAGCAATTCTTGCAAGAGTGGAATAGTAAATAATTTCCATCAAAATAAGTTCTAATATTTGGCAAAAAATCTGAAAGGAGAGGTAGAAACAACAAAAAGTATTTGGTGAGGTAGGGGTGAGACTAAGTAAGATGAGTAGATCTCACTCAGTTACTTATATTTTGTGATTTTCAGCTTAAGAGCTACTATTTCTTCACATTGATATTCAGGACATTCATCTGGGCTGTCAGGGGTTGTTCCCTCAGCTCTCCAGGCTTTGACTCGAGTGTGATGTATCCAGGCATTGATTCCTGTAACTTTTATTACCGAGAGGGTTGAAAGAACAACAGTGTAAAGCCCTTCCCAGCTTGGGCTTAGGGAGAGAGAGAGAGAAGGGAGAGCCTTTACCAGTACCAAATCTCCTGGGTTAGAGGTGGTCCAGTTTCCTGGGGTTGGGCTTTTACTAACTGCTAATTCCTGTTGGAAGTGGGCCAGAGAGGTTACATGCTTAACTAGCTCAGAGTCTTCCCAATCTAATAGAAAATTATTGGGGAAAAAAGTCCATCTGTATAATATCTCAAAAGGGTTAAGACCTAATTTTGAAGGGGTATTTGTTATTCATGGTAAGGCCATGGGAAGAAGAGTGACCCAAGGAAGATGAATTTCTTGGGATAATTTTCTGAAATGTCTCTTCATAATATCTTTAGTTTTCTCATCCTTTCCTGAGGATTAGGGTCTCCAAGCACAATGGAGATAATATTCTATAGCTAGTGCTTTTGAGACCCTTGAGTCACTCCTGCCTTAAACAAGGGCCCATTGTCACTTTAAAGCTACTTAGGTAGACCAAAGTGGGGAGTTATGTAATTAACTAACACATTTATTACCTTAGAGGCTTTTTCTGTATGGCATGGAAATGCTTCTAGTTAGTGAAGGTATCTACTCATACCAGCAGGTATTGAGTGCCTTTTGTCCTGGACATGCCAATGAAGTCTATCTGCCAGTCTTCACCTGGACAATTTCCTATTCTTTGAGTTTGAGGAAGAAGGAGTCACCTGTTCAGGGGATTATTTTTAAGACAGACTTCACAAGCATTAACAATTTGTTTGACTGTTTTTAATAAGTCCTTTCCTGAAAACAATTTCTGGGCACATTGATAAGTTTTATCTTTTTCCAAGTAAAAAGCTTGGTGAAGAATTTAAATGATTTTCCACTGGCTGGAGGCTGGCAAGTGGAGTTTGCCAGTCTCCAGTCAATGGAAAGAGTAGCCATCCACTGGCTGCTGTAGCCATCTGACTGTGGCCATCCTGAGAGATGAAATATATACCCTTGAGAAGTGGCCCATTCTATTTCTGTAGGGGAGTACTGAGGTTTAATTTCTCTTATGGAGCCTTCTCAGATTAGAGGGGTTTGAAGCAGGTTGATGTCTTGAGGCTTCCTTGCTGCTGATTTAGCTGCCTGATCAGCTAATTTATTTCCTTTGGCTACTTCATCTGTTCCCTTTTGATGTCCCCTACAAGGCATCACTGCTATTTCTCATGGAAAGAAAACTGAGGGTAATAACCTGTTAATTTCCTGGTGATATTTTATAGGAGATCCATTGGTGGTAAGAAAATGCCTTTCCTTCCAAATGGCAGCATAAGCGTGGAGAACCAAGAAAACATACTTGGAGTCAGTGTAAATATTAGCTACCTTTCCTTTGCCTAATTCAATTGCTCTTGAAAGAGCTATTAGCTCAGCTAATTGAGCTCTTGTGCCTGGAGGGAGAGATGTACTTTCAGTGATGTCATTTAGAGTGATTACTGCATATCCTGCCTTATGAGTCCCTTATTCTGCAAAAGAGCTCCCATCTGTGAAGAGAGTCCAGTCTCAGTTATCTAGGGGAGTTTCCCTGAGATATTCCTTGGAGGCATATGTCTGTACTGTGACTTGTTCACAGTCATGCTCAGGTTCCCCAGTTTCCTTGGGGAGGAAGGTGGCTGGATTTAGGAGAGAACAAGTTTTTTTTAAAATTTAATTTAATTTAATTATTATTATTATACTTTAAGTTCTAGGGTACATGTGCATAACTTGCAGGTTTGTTACATATGTATACTTGTGCCATGTTGGTGTGCTGCACCCATCGACTCATCAGCACCCATCAACTCGTCATTTACAT
>NW_012116166.1:60986-61302 GCF_000951035.1 Colobus angolensis palliatus | reverse complement strand
TGCTAGCTTTTGAATGTGTTTGCTCTTGCTTCTCTAGTTCTTTTAATTGTGATGTTAGGGTGTCAATTTTAGATCTTTCCTGCTTTCTCTTGTGGTCATTTAGTGCTATACATTTCCCTCTACACACTGCTTTAAATGTGTCCCAGAGATTCCGGTATGTTGTATCTTTGTTCTCATTGGTTTGAAAGAACATCTTTATTTCTGCCTTCACTTTGTTATATACCCAGTAGTCATTCAGGAGCAGGTTGTTCAATTTCCATGTAGTTGAGCAGTTTTGATTGAGTTTCTTATTCCTGAGTTCTAGTTTGATTGCACT
>NW_012116166.1:41459-59716 GCF_000951035.1 Colobus angolensis palliatus | reverse complement strand
AGAGATCTGCTGTTAGTCTGATGGGCTTCCCTTTGTGGGTAACCCGACCTTTCTCTCTGGCTGCCCTTAAGATTTTTTCCTTCATTTCAATTTTGGTGAATATGACAATTATATGTCTTGGAGTTGCTCTTCTTGAGGAGTATCTTTGTGGCATTCTCTGTATTTGCTGAATTTGAATGTTGGCCTGCTTACTAGGTTGGGGAAGTTGTCCTGAATGTTATCCTGCAGAGTGTTTTCCGGCTTGGTTCCATTTTCCCCGTCACTTTCAGGCACACCAATCAGACGTAGATTTGGTCTTTTCACATAATCACATATTTCTTGGAGGCTTTGTTCATTTCTTTTTACTCTTTTTTCTCTACACTCCCCTTCTCGCTTCACTTCATTCATTTGATCTTCAGTCACTGATACTATTTCTTCCAGTTGATCGAGTTGGTTACTGACGCTTGTGCATTTGTCACGTATTTCTCGTGTCATGGTTTTCATCTCTGTCATTTCGTTTATGGCCTTGTCTGCATTAATTATTCTAGTTATCAATTCTTCTACTCTTTTTTCAAGATTTTTAGTTTCTTTGCACTGGGTATGTAATTCCTCCTTTAGCTCTGAGAAGTTTGATGGACAGAAGCCTTCTTCTCTCATCTTGTCAAAGTCATTTTCCGTCCAGCTTTGATCCATTGCTGGCGATGAGCTGCATTTCTTTGGAGGGGGAGATGTGCTCTTACTTTTTGAAATTCCAGCTTTTCTGCCCTGCTTTTTCCCCATCTTTGTGGTTTTATCTGCCTCTGGTCTTTGATGATGGTGACGTACTGATGGGGTTTTGGTGTGGGTGTCCTTCCTGTTTGTTCATTTTCCTTCTAACAGTCAGGACCCTCAGCTGTAGGTCTGTTGGAGATTGCTTGAGGTCCACTCCAGACCCTGTTTGCCTGGGTGTCAGCAGCAGAGGCTGTGGAAGATAGAATATTGCTGAACAGCGAACGTACCTGTCTGATTCTTGCTTTGGAAGCTTTCTTTCAGGGGTGTACTCCACCGTGTGAGGTGTGGGGTGTTGGTCTGCCCCTAGTGGGGGATGACTCCCAGTTAGGCTACTCAGGGATCAGGGACCCACTTGAGCAGACAGTCTGTCCTTTCTCAGACCTCAACCACCATGTTGGGAGATCCACTGCTCTCTTCAAAGCTGTCAGACAGAGTCGTTTGCATCTGCAGAGGTTTCTGCTGCTTTTTGTTGTTGTTGTTGTTGTTTTTAATTGGATGTTGGAATCTTCTAACAGCAGGGCTTGATATTTAAGGAGTCAGCTATCTATTAGCCAAAGGTTCCCCCTAGAATTCAGTAGTCTTGCCATGTTATGTGAGGTGTAAACAGTTAAATCATTTCCCAGGATTAATTTGGTGGCTTCTGGGACCATCAGAGTCACTGAAGCAATGGCCCAGAGGGATGCTGGCCATACTTTAGCCACCAAATCAAGTTCCTTACTTAGGTAAACCACTGGTTGTTGAACTGGTCCTCAAGCCTGTGTTAAAACTCCTAGGGCCATTCCCTTCCTTTCTGATACATAGATTGAAGGCCTTCCCTACAGGAAATCTGAGAGTTAGTGCCTTAAGCAAGGCTTGGTTTAGTTGGTCAGAGATCTTTTGAGTTTCAGGTTCTCAGGTTAAAAATAAGTTTTAGCTCCCTGAGTTTCTTTCATGAGGTTATATAACAGACAGGCTACTTCACCATATCCAGGTATCCGTAGTCTACAAAATTCTGTAATGCCCAAAAATCCTCCTAGTTTCTGAAGGGTTTGGGGGAGGGAAAAGGAGGAAATAGGCTTTATCCTTTCTTTTCCTAATGCTCTGGTCCTCTTGGACAGCACAAAACCTAGGTACTTCAATGAGGTTTTGCAGGGCTGGGCATTGAGTTTTGAAACCTTATGTCCTCTGTTAGCTAAGAAGTCGAATAGAGCTTCACTGCCTTTCAGAGAAGCTTCCTCAGTTGGGGCACAGAGCAGAATATTATCAACTTATGGCAACACCCTAACTTGAGGATGAGAGAACTCAGAGATGTCTTTTGACAGTGCCTGTCCAGATAAGGACTATCTTGAAATCTCTGAGGCAGCATCCATGTTAACTGGGTGAACTGGCTGCATCTTTGAAGTCAAACAGGTATTGAGAGTCAGGATGTAACAGTATGCAGAAAAAGGCATCCTTCAAATCTAGGACTGTAAACCGTTTAGTTCCCTCAGGTATTTGAGTTAACAAGATATAAAGATTAGGTACCACTGGATGGATTGGAACTACAGCTCCATTAATGAGGTGAAGGTCCTGAAGCAGTCTCCATTCCCCATTGGGTTTCTGCACTCCTAATATTAGGGTGTTGCAGGGGCTATTACAGGGTTTGAGGAGGCCCTGCATCTTTAGGTTATTAATAATGGCTTCTAGCTTTTCCCTAACCTCTGACCTTAGGGAATACTGTCTCTGGTTAGGAAGAGAAGTGGGATCCTTAAGGTAGATCTGTACTGGCATAACAGTTACAGCTCGACCTATTTTTCCTTGAGTTGCCCACATTTATGGATTCATGTTAGTTTCCATCGGGGGAGACAAAAATTTGTACTGGGGCATTAAGTGACACCTGGCCCCCATGTGAGCTAGAATATCTCTACCTAATAAAGGCGTGGGACTTTCAGGCATGATTGAAAGGCATGTATAAATAGTAGGTCCCCCCATCTGCAACTAAGGGGTTGAAAAAAATATTGGGTTAGAAGTTTTCCTGAGATGCCACTATGGTAATGCTATGGGAAGAGGGGAGGCCTGGATTAGAGAGGAGAAGAGAGAGACTGGCTTCAGTATTTACTCTTTTCAGGTAAAAAGAGATTTACCTTCCTTCCTTCAATTTCCAGATTTACCCAGAGCTCCCATGCTGTAATGGCAGTCTGAGTCACCGAAACCAGACGTTTGAGCCCCAGGACCTGTCAGTCCTGCTGGACCATCTGTGAAACTGGTTCTGAACCCAGTGACCTCTGTCTTCAAGGGCAGATCCATCTCCAGTGGTCTCTGTCACAGGCTAGACAAGGTTGAAGTGGCTTGGTCTTGCTTCCAGGGCATTCCTTTAAAAAATACCCTGACTTGCTACATCAGTAACAGCGAATGGATGCAACTTGGGGATCCTGGACTTTGCAAGCTTGCAACGCTGCTACTAGAGGCTCTGTTCTTCTTTTGTATCTCCTTTGTTTTGTCTTGGGCCTCTTCTTGATCCCTATTGTTAAAAAAAAAACAAAAGTGGCTATTCTCAGGAGGTTCTTTAGGGTGCTATCTTGTTCTGTAGCTTGCTTCTGTAGTTTCCTTCCAATATCGTGAGCTGCCTGTGTAATAAACTTGTCCTTCAGGGTGGGCTGTCCCTTGACTAAATTAGGAGTAAAAGAGATGTGTTTTATTAGTGCTTCTCTCAGCCTTTCCACAAAGGCTGTGGGATTCTCATTTGGTCTTTGGTCTATTGTGGACAGCTTAGTGTAATTGAGAGGTTTGGCCCTGGTTTTCCGTAGTCCCTCTAATATGCACCTTAAAAAGTATTTCCTTTTCCAGTTACCTCCTGAGTTATTGGTGCTCCAGTTAGGGTTATTTACTGGAACTGCTTCCATCTCTAATGAGATTGGAGTTCCCACCTCTTTCTCACCTTCCCTATCTCTTCTTTTCCTCCTTGGTCAGCTATAGACGGCATGTTGCTCAACTTGGCACTTTTCTGCTGACTACAGAACAGTCTGCTTTTTAGCAGCAATGAGGATCTGACTTATCAGCAACATAATATCCCTCCATGTGAGGTCAAACATCTGAGTTAAATTTTGGAAAATTTCTATGTACCTATCAAGGTTGTCAGAAAATTGGCCTGAGTCTACCTTTATTTGCTTAATGTTCTGTAATGAGAAGGGAACTTGAACCCTCATGGCATCATTCCCATCAGACATTTCCTACAGAGGTAAAAGTGAAGGAGGAAGAGTAGGATACACTGGAGATAGTGGAGCTGGAGGACCTGATGGTATGATTGGAGGGACACTGGAAGGGTTGAGACATTCAATAGCTGTCTTAGATTGCTCTTCTGTAACCTTGCTTTCCTCTGGGGAACTATTCCCTGGACTTCCCTGCCATGGCTGCTAAAAGAACTGGGTCAATTGTACAGAACTTGTAAAGGTCTGGGTTGCCTTCCAGGGCAAAGAAAGTCTGCACATAGGGGATGTCATTCCATTTGCCCTTCTGTCAGCAGAAAAGATCTGACTGTTAGATAATATTAAAATTAAGGCTCCACCCAGCAGGCCGGGTTTTTCTGTTCCCAAGATGGTAAGAAAGCCATGCCTTGTGCAACAGAACATGAGGTGCCTTTTCTTCAGAGTCTTGGGGTCACAGGAGTCCCAGTGCTTTAAAATACACACTCTGGGAGAGTGCATGCTGAAGATGATTTGTTACCAATCTAGAAAGAGAAGTGAGAACAAAAGGGTTATTTTAGTCTCCTGCCTTTCCCTATGTGACCCAGAGTGAAGAAAACAGTGGGGGCATTCCCCCCAACTATTTTCTCTTCCTGATTCCTGGGTTCCAGCACCCTATTAAATGTGCCACCCATGACCATAGGCATAACCCTTCAAGCCATGGCACTAGAAGAACTAGACTTTTGAGGCTTAGTCATGCTTACCCAAGTAGCCCTAGTCCTCAGCTATTATTTCCCTTGGACGTCCTAGACTTGTGTGACCTGTGTGCCTCCCTCAAAACAAAACAAAACAAAACAAAACAAAAAAAACTCAAGAAAAACCACATAATTGGGCAAGACCCCTTTAATGAAGGGGTCATGCTAGATTGAATGCTGTATCCTGCTGTTATGGCCCAAGCCAAAACATTTACCCTTAAAAAATTGATTCCAGTTAACTTCTAGACTTAAAATCCCCTTACTAGCTAAGTGTTGTCTTAATTGGAGGCAGAATAGGTGACTTAAAGGAATATAGTAACTGAATGGTTGTTTTCCTGCTGATTGGACAATATCAAGACTAAAATTTGGCGACGGAAGACATTTAACTCCTGACTGTTGGAAACAGACTTTTCCCATTCACGGAAGATGCTTAGAGCCTGATTTCTAACAGTGCAAAAGGAAGCTGCAGTGTTACTGTTAATAAAAAAAATGCCTCATAAGTGGGATTTCTATTTTCACTAGGTGACCCTGTTGGCTTAGAAATACTATGTGCTTGCCAGCGAAGCAGCAGAGAGACCTAGAAATGGCATGTATTCTCTGCACCAAGGGCAGAGAGAAACCTGGAAATGCCACGTGCTTTCCAGACCAGGGGCTGAGAAAGAGAGACATTCACTGTGGGGTGGTGTAGGGATCCCTCTGTTTCTAAAAGATTGCAATGGGATTCCTGAACTAAACTCATGGTTACTGCATTCCCGCACATTAGACACACAGAGGGAGTAAGAGACCACCAATAGAAAAAGAAAGTTTTGTGACAAGATACTTGGGGATTCTCTGTCAACATCCAAAATGGGCTGTTGGAGGCTGGATCTGGTCCAGAGGTCTTTGGATAACGCCATGCTGTGCCCTGGCCAGAAATTCTCAGTTAACTCAGAACTTTTTCTAGCCTCACACAATGATGAGGTTTCCCTGTGAAAGGAAACTGATTCAAAACATGGTCAACATTCTCAATGACCCATGGGTACTGGGGGGTTCTCCATGTTTTCACCAGCAAGCCTGACATCAGAGTCTTTAGAATGGCAGCCATGATACGCAAATTTAACTGCCTGACTAATGCCCATTGATTGATTTGATTTGGTTTTAAAATAGAGGACAAGAGTGCCTCAGAATGATAGAACAGATCTTTAGCTTGCTCCCATACTCACTGCTCTGATGAATGTTATACCTCAGATTCCTGGCCAATGATACAGCTCCAATGACTGGAGGAACACGAAGGTCCTTTGTCTTGTGCCAATTTAGTTAAATTACACAAACATATGTGGATTGGTTTTAAGGAGTGGAGACTTTAATAGCAAAAAAAGAAGGAAGAATCTCCCTTGTACAGAGATGGAGGGACCTCTGTCCCTTCTGTTCCGAGCAGAGAGAGGACACCTGAGTGCAGTAGAAAAAAGTCGGTTATATTGGGAGGTTGGAGGAGGCAGCGTCTGATTTGCATATGAACCAGAGGATTGGTTTGACCAGGTATGTCATTTATATAGCCCAAGAAAAACCTGGCCCTAGCATCTTAACATGCAAATACAGGCCACCATAATGTTCTGCATACATGGAGATCTCTGGGGGTGGCTATGATGCTTGGCACACGTGGTGACAAGGAGAAGAGGGTGGGAATCACCATATTAGATGGACCCATTTTCTAATGGCTGGCATTTGCATATCAAAGCTTGCCACCCTGGCCCTTTGAGCCATTTTTCTACTAGAAAAGAAACATTTCTGGAGCTGCTTTTAAGAAAAAAACCTTACCAAGGATCCTTTATCCTCTCTATCTGCCTAAAATAATTTCTTAATAATTCCTCTAATACCAAGGTCAGTATTCTTTCTGCCTTCTATTGTTTTTGCTTTACTCCCGCAAGCAAGCTGACCCTGATCTCTTGATTTGGAAGACATTTGGCTAGGAAGGAGCCTATGAAGCCAGTAGAGCTGGGGTTTGAGGACACAGGTGCCTCAGGACATTTTGGTGCCTTGCCCTGCCAGGTTCTTGATCCTCTCACACTCTGGAGTCTCAGTGTCAACCAATCCCCTTCCCCTTTGCCAGGTCCTGCCTTTGAGCTATAGGCTTGGATGTGTTCTCTAAGCTGTCCAAAAGGCCCCCTGCACCCTCCATGGTCTGCGTGCTATTTTGGGAGCCCAGTGGTGCTCCCAGGAGCAGGGAGAGAAGTCCAAGTTGCTTGTTTCTTCTCTGAGCCCCAGCAGGCTTTGAACTGGTGGCAGTGTAGGACAAACAGGACAGAGAGAGCTAGAAGCTACTCGTTCCAGGATGGCCACCCACAATTCCCCTGAAAAACTTTTGTTGCCTCTTCAATATCATTTAACCCACACCCACACACAGAGTGTGGCAAAATAAAACTATTCAAACACTGGTCACTCCAAGTACCCACTGCAGTATGCAAACCTCACTTTGCTGCTGAGTATCTAGAGAAACAAGACTCACAGGGGTTACTAAGGATTTGAAGTCAGGCTTCTCTGTGAGGGCTAATTAAGATGGAAAAAGTTTTCATCACTTTGTGAACTCAACCGTTGAGCAGTCTGGGTCACAGCTTACCTTATATCTGACCCTGGACAGCAGCAGAACCAAAAGGCAGGTGAGAAAAGCCCAGGTATACTAATTAAATACTAATTATTGAAATAAAATAGAAGACAAGGTAGGGTCAGGAAGGCCTGCAGATTAACTTTCCTGTAGGATATTCAGGAAGCAATCAGGGCATCAATTCTCAGTGTCAATTTACAGTATTCATTTAAGGCTCATTAGAAGAACAACTCCAGGTAATAGGCATAAAAACAAGCTATTAGAAGGGGGAGTAACACTGATCCATTACATTCTCTAAAACTATTCTTTCATGTGTGTTTTCTTGCTTTACTCTGCTCAGAATAACTGACACAATAGGATAATGTGAAGGCCAAACAGAACCAACTAAAAGACAGAAAATTGGTGAAATCTCTAATAAGAGGAATTAAGAATGTTCCTCTTCAGTTGTTGACTGTTCCAACTGAGCTTTTACAATGTATTTTGACAAAACCCAAAATATCTGGGGGTGTGTAGCAGAGCAATTTGTACAGACCAAATGTTTCATGTTCTCCCCTAAATTTCCCAGCTTTCCTTGCAGTTGTGTTGGGGTAATGTGACTAATTCTGGCCAATGAGCTGTAAATGCAAGTGATGTGTGTAACTTTCAGGCTGGAATAGTTAAGAGCTTGTGGGCCTCCTCCTTAGGCACTTTATCTTGCTTCAGTGATCTCTGAGAGGCCACATGCTCCAGAAGATGCAGCTGTAAGAGATGGAAGAGCTGACAAACCCACATCATGCTTACCTACATTTATCAAAGAATGTATTAAGATATCCTGATAAATATAGATTACCCCTTCTCAGTGCTTTTCCAAAAACTTCTTTCAGCCAATACAGGCATGACAATTTTCAGTTAGAAGGATTCTAGAACAGGATTTCTATGCTTGAGCCAGAGGATGCTGTGGACATAGGAGAACTTTAAGTTTTCGTACTCGGGAAAGTCTCTGCACCTTCTTAGTGGCATTATGCACAGCTCCAAGAGGAAATAGAGCTCCTCAGGTTAGTGGTGATAAATTACATTACAAGAATAAGAAGATTTAATTACTTATAAAATAAATTTTCCAATGGTGACTGCAGTGAGTTGAGCTGGAACCAAAGTCTGATATTCTGTATTAAATTAAGAATATGAAGTGATATGTTTTGGATGTTTGTCCCCTTCAAAGCTCATGTTGAAATGTAATCCCCACTGTTTAATTTGTGGCCTGGTGGTAAGTATTTGGCTCATGGGGGCAGATCCCTCATAGATGGCTTAGCACCATCCCTTTAGTGACGAGTGAGTTCTCACTCTGAGTTCATGTGTGATCTGATTGTTTAAGAGTATGAGGAATCTCTTCCCTTGCTCTCTTGCTCTCACTTTTGCCATGTGAGCTGCCTGCTCCACTTTTGCCTTCTGCCATGATTGGAAGCTTTCTAAGTCCTTCACCAGAAGCAGATCCTGGCACCATGCTTCCTGCACAGCCTGCAGAATTGTGAGCTGGTTAAATGCCTTTTTTTTTTTTTTATGAATTACTCGGTCTCAGTAATTTTCTTATAGCAATGCCAGAACAGACTAGTATACTAGTCTTTGGTCTGTTATGCAGTAAATTAAACAAAATATTGGAACAAAAATGATTTTAGAAACAACCTGTTTATATCTTTCCATTTAGTTCACATATTGAATGAGGGCTACGAGGTTTCTGGCATTCCACCATTTACTGGGAAGTCAGAGATAATGCGACTCAATTTATTTCCTATTCATTTTGGACTGGGAATCCACAGTAGGGCTCGTTCTCCCAAGAAGTTCATGAGTGAGTCTGGCTTGCTTCCTCAGTATCTCTGCCTGATCCTTGCAGTTCAGTAACCTGATGACAAAATGTTCAGAAGGAGGAGATGAGAGGTGAAGTGGTTAATGATAAGGTTTGAACAGGTGGACATGTCACAAGCAGGGATGCACCAGTGAGGAACATGGAATTTATAATTGTATGTTTAAGAAGCAGCCTTGGGAAGCAGGAGACTTATTTAAGGTCACATTATTAAATTTGCCTGAACCAAGACTAGAAATATGGTATGTATTCTCAGGTGATAGCAATTTATTTTCTTTCATACACTCCCTTCTAATTCATCCTCATAGGATACCACCTTTCTTCTTTTATTCCTTTATTGATTCTCCTCTTATAGAAAATCCAAATACCAGTATGTTTCTTATCTGCTGAAAAGAGAAAATTAGTAAAATTGTGAAGGACATAAATAACAAATTGAAAATAAACTTTCCTGAATATAAAAAGCAAGATGCTCTGAGAAGCTAACAACATGTCCTTTACGGGAGGGAAAATTTTCAGAGTGGCTGAGTGAGTTTTGAAAAGAACAGTTACATGTATCAAAAATTCAGTTCAGATATGGCTTTCTAAATATACTTTTAGCTTAGAATATTTATGAACTGAGACTTTTCCAAAAATACTTAATGAAATACTAGTCACTGCCAATCTTTTATAAATAATCAGTAGGTTACAAAAGAGACTAATGCCAGATCCAGATGTATTTGTCCACTCCGAAATCCATAAGCCATGATCTACACTGAGTTTGGACTTGAAAAGGCACAGCATATAGGTTAAAAAGAAACACCAAGGAATAATAGGTGTTCCCAAGCTTAGGATGATGCAGAGAACTTCCTCACAAGCTCATGAAAGAAAGACAAACCATAGATCTTATTTATAAAGGGGATGGTTCAATAGTCATATAAAGTAGTGTCAAAAAGTTAATCTAAACTTTGGAGTGAGATATTTTTCCCACCTAGTGGCAGTTTCTATCTTGGCAAACTTGAGCTTATTTCTTGATGTCTCTAAGTCTCAGTTCAATACTTCAAATGAGGATCATGCATGGATCTTTGCTTTAGAGGCTTTTTGTTTGTTTTTTGAGACAAAGTCTCACTTTGCCACCCAGACTGGAGTGCAATGGTGCAATCTTGGCTCACTGCAAACTCTGCCTCCCATGTTCAAGTGATTCTTCTGCCTCAGCCTCCCAAGTAGCTGGCATTACAGGCACACATCACTATGTTTGGCTAAATTTTTGTATTTTTAGTAGAGATGGGATTTCACCAGGTTGGCCAGGCTGATCTTGAATTCCTGACCTCAGGTTATCTGCCCTCCTTGGCCTCCCAAAGTGCTGGGATTACAGGTGTGAGCCACTGCACCTAGCCTACTTTAAAGTTTTATGTGGGTTAAATAAAAGATTATGAAGAGAAGCAGAGTTCATCTTGAGTTAGACTTGAGATGCTCTGTAAAGACCACAGACCACCCCTTGCCAATCAAGGGGGCAAGGAAATGTTTCCAATGGAAAATTCAACTTTCAAGGCTCAGGACAAGTCTAAGCCACAGCTCCAACAGAAGTTGGGGTCCTCATTGCATAGAGGAGCAGTAGATATGTAGAAGGCAAAGCACCAGCTTTATGATTGATCTTTGAGAGTGGACAGCAATGTGACCCACCGCAGCTAAACTTACTGTAAATCATTATCACCATGACTATCATCATCAACATTATAATTATCAACATCACCGTCATCACCATCACTGTCATTATCATCATCATAGTTCACATCATCACCATCAACATCATCATCACCACCACCATCATCACCACCGCTATCATTAGCAGCACCACAATCATCATTATCATCTTTTTTTTTTTTTTTTGAGACAGGGTTTTGCTGTGCAGTAGCTTTATCACAGCTCATGGCAACCTTGAACTCCTGGGCTCCAGTGAACCTCCTGCCTCAGCCTCTTATTACCATTATCACCATAACTGTAACTAAATCTGCTCACTTAAATGTTTATTGACTGCATAGGTATCAAGCAGCTACCAGGTGCAAATACTGTTTTTGTGTTCAGGTGGAGCCTACATTATGAAGGGGAAGAAGACAATAAGCACATAATTAAGTCAGTGTAGAATGCTTTTTTCATGGTAAGAAGTGCTATAAAGAGAGTAAAGATACTATGGAGGAGGTTGTTAATAATAATGTGATCAGGGAAGTTGTTTTCAAAAATCTGGGACAAAGTAATGTAAAATTCTAGTACAATATTACAACCAGAATATTAAAATTAATAGAATCAAGATACAGAAAATTTTATCACCACAAGTTGGGTATTTTGATTACATGTTTAAAATTTCAAATGTCTTTTCCCCCTTTTAAATAGATTTTATTTTTCAGGACTATTTAAGTTTACAGCAAAATTGAATGGAAAGTGCAGATATGTCCCATATACTCCCTTCCCTCACAGATGCACAGCTTTTCCCTCCAGAATGGCAGGCTTGTTACAATTAATGAGTCAATATTTACATTTTACTATTAACCAAAGTCCATAATTTGCATTAGAATTTACTCTTCATGTTGTACATTATAATGACAAATGTATAATGACATGTATCCACTATTATATTATTCTACAGAATATAATGCTGTATGATACTACACATACAGTTTATGTATAGTACACATTACAATATTTGTACTGTCTTAAAAATTGTTTATGCTTCACCTATTTATCCCTCCCTCCCCTCAACCCCTGGAAATCACTGATTGCTTCACTATTTCTAAGTTTTGTCTTCTCCAGAATGTCATATAGTTGAAATCATACAGTATGTAGCATTTCCAGATTGGCTTCTTTCATTTAGCAACAGGTATTTGTTTCTTCCATGTTTTTTCATGTTTTGATAGTTCTTTTTTTAAATAACTGAATAAGATTTAATTGTCTAGATATAATGTCCATTGATCATTCAAGTTTTGGTAATTATGCTTCTATAAATATCTGTGCATAGGTTTTTGGGTGGGTGTAAGCTTTTAACACATTTGGGTAAATACTAAGGGGCACAACTGCTGCATTTTATGATAAGACTATGTGTGGTTTTGTAAGAAACTGTCAAACTGTCTTCAAAAGTGGTTGCATCATTTTGTGTCACCAGCAATGAAAGAGAGTTCGTGCTGCTCCACATGCTTATCAGCATTTGGTGTTGTCAGGGTTCTGAATCTGGACCACTGTAATTTGTGTATAATCATATCTTATTTATATTTTATTTTGAAATCTTCTAATATTATATGGGGCATCTTTTCATGTACTTATTTGGCATCTACATATATTTTTGATGAAGTATCTGTTCAGGTCTTTTGCTTGTATTTTTTAATTAAGCTTTTTTTCTTATTGTTGAGTTTTAATTTTTTAAATATATTAGGTAGAAGTACTGTATCAGATATATCTTTTGCAAATAGTTCCTCCCAGTCTGTAGCTTGTATTATCCTTCTACTGACAGTACCTTTGGTAGAACAGAAGATTTAAATTATAATGAAGCCCAGCTTATCAATTGTTTCTTTCATCAGTCATGCCTATAGTGTTGTATCTAATAAGCCATCACCATACCCAAGGTAGTGTAGATTTTTTTTCCTATGCTATTTCCCAGAAGTTTTACAGTTTTGCATTTTACATTTAGTCTTATGATCCATTTTGAGTTAATGTATAAGCAGTGTAAAGACTGGTTGTAGATTTTTTTCATATGTATATCCTGTTGTTTGAGTGCCATTTACTGAAAAGATCATCTTTTCCTCATTGTATTCCCTTTGCTCCTTGATTATATTTATGTGGGTCTATATCCATGCTCTATAACCTGTTTCATTAATCTCTTTTTGTGTTCTTTTATTAATATCATACTCTTTTGATTACTGTAGTTTTATAGTAAGTCTTGAAAATGGGTAGTGTCAGTCCTCTGGCTTTTCTTTTTTTCTAATGTTGGTTATCCTGGGTCTTTTGCCTTTTCATGTAAACTTGAGCATTGGTTTGTCGATTTCCATGAAATAACTTGTTGAGATTTTTATTTTAATTGTGTTAAATCTATAGGTCAAATTAGAAATAATCAACATCTTGAAGATATTGAATCTTTCTATCTATGAACATGGACTATCTCTCAACTTCCTCAGTTATTTGATTTTTTAAATCATAGTTTTATGGTTCTCCTTATATAAATCTTATACATACTTTGTTAAATTTTTAGCTAAGTATTCTATTTTGGGGGATGCTAATGTAAATGGTATGGTGTTTTAATTTCAAATTTCTGGTATCTATGGCTGGCATATAAGAAAGTGATTACATTTTTTGTATTAAACTTGTATCCAGCAAATGTTGAATGATAAAGACCTTTCCTTGGTTACACAGCTAATGTGCAGTGGTGGTAGGATTTTAATCCAGGTTAGTCTAATACTCAGATTCTCTAAACTATGATCTGTTTTCTTTCCTGAAATTTTCTTCACCCATTTATCCCATTTGTGACCCTTGCTTAACATGCTGTATGCTATGAAGGCTTACCTGTGACCTCACTGATGCTAAAGACCTTTCCC
The DNA here is from genome assembly GCF_000951035.1 of Colobus angolensis palliatus. Lineage (NCBI taxonomy): Eukaryota > Metazoa > Chordata > Mammalia > Primates > Cercopithecidae > Colobus > Colobus angolensis. Next base: position 46,097 of record NW_012116166.1, on the reverse strand, counting down.
AGCTGCTTTCACCCCACCCAAAAGAGAGTTAAGGGCAGCTATTACTTAGTTGTATTATTTTTACTCTAAGTCTTAATTCATTTAAGGAGGAACCTAGTTAACTCATCCCTATAGTCTCAGAGCTTAGCACAAGCATTGATCCAAAGATAGCACTAAGTAGATACTTCTTTAAATAAATTACTATATGTTGATATCTGCCCTATGTAAGGGAGGAGGGAAAGATCTGGAAGAAAGGTGTTCAGAATTAACATTCTATGCTTAGGCAGCCTGTGAGGTCTGTATGTTCATTGAGGCATCAGGGATTTTGTGGTTTCCTTCAAGGAAACCCCCAGCATGTAGAATTTTTTTCTCTCCTCATATTATGCTTTGATAAACTTGAGATGGATCTTGTCAGCATAATTCAAGAGTAATTTAAGTAGTAAACCAAAACCAAAAGTGGAGGCACACTTTCACTGATATACGTGAGTGTCAAAGTATTTCTCATGCAAAAATTACCCAATTTATCTAATAAATAAAAAGATAGCTGAGCAGAGACAATGGTAAGTAAACAAAACAGTGAAAATTAAATGCTCTTAGATTTTTCATTTAAAGTAATATCAATTGAAAAAGTAAACTAATTGTCTCTACTTCTTCCACAAAATCAAATAAATTTAATTTAGATTATAACTTATAAATAGAATATAACCCCAAATAAAGGTCAAGAACACAATTATTGGCTGGGTGTGGTGGCTTGTGCCTGTAATTACAGCACTTTGGGAGGCCAAGGCGGGCAGGTCACCGGAGGTCAGGAGTTCGAGACCAGCCTAACCAACATGGGGAAACCCCGTTGCTACTAAAAAACACAAAATTAGCTGGGTATGGTGGTGCATGCCTGTAAGCCCAGCTACTCAGAAGGCTGAGGTAGGAGAATCGCTTGAACCCGGGAGGCAGAGGTTGCAGTGAGCCAAGATCGCACCATTGCACTCCAGCGTGGGCAACAAGAGCAAAACTCCGTCTCCAAAAAAAAAAAAAAAAAAAAGACAATTATTTGCTTTGAAAACTTTGGTTTTCATTCTGATTACCAAAAAAGAATGTATTTCAAAGCCTTAGGGACAGTAAAACAGGCTTTATGGAGATTGTTAGAATTTCCAATTAGAGAGAATGTTTCCTGAAGCATCAATTATGAAGCCATGAAAGTGTCAACCTCCCTAACTACAATAAGATCTCAAATCCATGAACAGTCCATTAGAGCAGCAATTCAGTTTTCTCTTGAGAAAGCCAGACAGTAGTTCCTACTAAGACAAAGATGACTCACAGGAGAGGGGAGACAGAGGAGGTAATGGGCAAATTGGCAGAGAGTACTGTGCTCACTGTTCTAACATCAGAGCTCTCTGCACAAACCTCTGATGGGTCTAATGCTGGGATAGTTCACAGTAGAACACTAGAACAAAGCCTGACTTTAATGTGAAAATTATTCCTAAAATGTCTTTGTTGATAGCTGGCGATGTACAAAATAAATAGTTGGCTATTTGTAAGGAAGCAAGAATTAGCATAAGCAGCATCTGCCGCCTTACCCACAGACATAGAACTATAAAGAACCTCATGCCTTCTAAAACCAAGTTAGGCAAGAGGCCTGAATAGAATAATACTCACCACCTGCCAATATCCCCCAAACCACAGCAAGGAAGAGCCATTTGCTACTGGTCTAAGCATCCTCTAGAGTTTTCTAATTAAAATGGAAACAAATCTTGTGTCAATAATATGATACTCTAGTGATTAGGAATAAGTTTTCCTTGCAGATAAGATTTTTTAAAAAACACGGCTTTTATTTTCCATCATCCCAAATGTAACAGCAGATGGCTCAGTTAATCTGTGCCTGGACTCCTGGCCCCCTGGGAGATAACAGACTTCTAATTTTTCAAACCACTCACTTTGTGATTTGTTATGCAGCATAAAACAACAACTATAACACAGGTCTGGAATGGTGGCTCATGCCTATAATCTCAGCACTTTGAGAGGTCAAGGCAGGAGGATTGCCTGCACCCAGGAGTTTAAGATCTGCCTAGGGAACATAGTGAGACCCTCTATCTACAAAAAAATAAAATAAAATAATCCAGGCATGATAGCTCATGCCTGTATTCCCAGCTCTCAGGTGGCTGAGGTGGAAGAATTGCTTGAGCTGAAGAGGTTGAAAATGCAGTGAGCCATGTTTGTGCCACTGCACTCCAACCTGGGTGACAGAGCAAGACCTTTTCTCAAAAACACACAGCCAGGCACGATGGCTAACCCTCGTAATCTCAGCACTTTGGGAGGCTGAGGTGGGCAGATCATGAGGTCAGGAGATCGAGACCATTCTGGCTAACATGGTGAAACACCATATCTACTAAAATACAAAAAATTAGCCTGTTGTGGTTGCACATGCTGGTAATCCCAGCTACTCTGGAGGCTGAGGCATGAGAATCACTTGAACCTGAGAGACAGAGGTTGCAGTGAGCTGAGACTATGCCACTGCACTCCAGCCTGGGTGACAGAGACAGACTATCTCAAAACAGAACAAAACAACATGGAGACATGCAAATAAATAGATTATGTTTATAGTAACATTTTTTTTAACAGCTTAATGAATAACTGGTGCGCGGTTTTATGGATGCACTGTTGGTTATTCCATTACAGTGTCATAAATCCTATGCATACAGGATACTAGCAGGTAAATTTATTTTTAAAAAGTTGGCCACAATGCACTACTGAGTAAGGGAGTCCTAGAGAATTGGAGAATGCATGGCCAGACTAAAAGAAAAAGGGTGTTACTTAGCTGCAGCCAAATGATTGTTTTTAATTTTTAAATTTATTCATTTATTCTTATTACTTCACACTGAAATAGAGTATCCCAGATCTTCTCTGTTTTTTGAAGAAAAGCCAGCACTCTAAAATTCTATGTGGGAAGTAATTTTTACAAATATTGACAAATGTAAATTTTATTTAACTGATTGGACCAAATATAAATTGTTAGGTTTTGATATTTAATGTGTAAGTTTCTAATTTGTAAGTTATGATAGAACCAATTAAATAATTAGACACAAATTCTCTCCAAAATGTTATTAATATAAACCATGTGTAAGTGGACATATTTAAACTAAAATATTCAAATACAATGATCATTCAAATATGAATCACAACCTATGATTAATTCCACGTCCTGGCTAACACAGTGAAACCCTGTCTCTGTTAAAAATACAAAAATATGGATGTTTTTCTCCTATCAATTAAAAGCATTGTGTCGCTAGGAGAGAGTAAGCAAATTCTTTAGCTGGCAGGACAGTGGTAAAAATTTATTTCATCTACAGAAGAACTGGAAGCTAAGCCTCCTTGTCATAAACAACAAAATGTAAAAAAATAAAAGGTTAAAATATATGTGTATATTTAGTGTTCTTAATGCACACTACAAACCTCTCAAATTTTGTAAACTTTCTCAGCAACAAACACAATTATCAGACTCTTGATACTTATTTCAATTATAGGTATTGTCTTTTATGCATATGTATTTTACATTTCATCAGCATAGTTGGTATCTTGTATTTATAAGTGTTTATTATTGCTGATTTTGAACACTTTAAATGTATTGCTCATTTGTATTTTTTCTTTGATGGATAATCTTTTTATATTATTTTTTCTTTTTGAATTTTAGAGCTCTTCATATATTAGCAAATTTATCTAGAGTTTAAATTCTATATCATATTGAAGCTGTGAAAAATTTTATCTTGACATAGATTAATAATTAATCATATGGACATAATATGTCTTAGAAGGTTATTTTCCTGACTGAAATATTCCAAAATATGAAACATGAAATTTGTAGACTATGTGTTTTGCATGGCAATTGCACAATCATTTCAAGATCAGATTCACACTTGGATATATGCATAGGTCATGCTATGGGAGCAAGGTTCAACAATAAGAGGAAAGAAGTAGAAGCATTAAAAAGCAAAGAAAATAGATTCCTTTTTCTCTTCTGCTTACAGTTTAGAAAGTGGTAAAGAATATTACTCCTGTTCTAATAACAAGAGAAACCAAGTTCATCTATAAAACTACACATTTTATTGAGCTCATCAGACAGTAGAGGTTGTATGATCACCAAATAATTCCAGAGAAGGGCCAGACCTTCTAGAAAGAGACAGGCCAACCAGACTGTTTTACAGCCAGAATATGGGACAAGAGATGGCTGCCACACAGGTGAGTAAGAAATCAGCTAAAATTGTAATGAATTGTTAGGGACCATATGAGTTAGCATGCCAGTCTGGAAAAGCTGGGGACTCCAGATATAAGGAGAGTTCAATGCATGTGCAAGCTGTTCCTCTCAATCTTGCTCAGGAGAAAAGTTAGAGATAGGGAAGCCACTGCCTAAGAGAAACTCCTGGGTGGCTTGACTGTACAGCAAGGGATCTCTGGCTTCTGGGAGAATACAAAGCCCCACCTGTTTCCCAGATTGTTTTCTCCTATCAGTTAAAAGCATTGTGTTGCTAGGAGAGAGCAAGCAAACTCTTTTTTTTTTTTTTATTATACTTTAAGTTCTAGGGTACATGTGCATAACATGCAGGTTTGTTACATATGTATACTTGTGCAATGTTGGTGTGCTGCACCTATCAACTCGTCAGCACCCAT
>NW_012116166.1:18186-36090 GCF_000951035.1 Colobus angolensis palliatus | reverse complement strand
AGGGATTCCCTTCCCCCTTGCGCTTCCCAGGTGAGGCGATGCCTCACCCTGCTTCAGCTCTCGCTGGTCGGGCTGCAACAGCTGACCAGCACTGATTGTCCGGCACTCAGTAGTGAGATGACCCCAGTACCTCAATTGAAATTGCAGAAATCACCGGTCTTCTGTGTCCTTCGCGCTGGGAGTTGGAGACTGGAGCTGTTCCTATTTGGCCATCTTGCTCCGCCCCCCCGCAAGCAAACTCTTTAGCCTACAGGACAGTGGCAAAAATTTATTCCATCTGCAGAAGAACCAGAAGCTAGGCCTCCCTGTCTTTCCAAGAGAGATAATAATCTCTTTAAAGTCCCAAGACAGACTAAGATCTGTGTCTTGCTTCTGGTAGAAGCATAGAAACAAAAATTCTCCACCTCTGGGGATGAATAGGAAACCATATGGTGGAAAGATTCCACAGATACAGGCAATGCTTGGCTGTCAACACATTAAAAAAAAAAAAAAAAAAACTCTGAAGTCTCACACCTGAATTCCAGGTACACAGACCCTGCCTAGGAATGAGATTGAATCAAACAATATGGGAACATTACTGTTCCTTCATCAAACTGATGATAAAGTGAAGAATGTATATATAACTTTAAAAAATGACATAGATATACAATGGAATAATACTCAACACTAGCAAGGAACAAATTAAGTTATAAATGGAGCAACAACCATGAATTTCAATATTATTATGTTGAAGAAGCTAGACCCAAAATAATGCTTATTCTCTGACTTCATTTATGTTAGTTTTCTTGAAATATAAAATGAATTTATTGTGTCAAAAAAAATATTAGTGGTAGCCTAAGGGCCAGAGCATATGGAGAAATGGGTTGTAAATGGATACAGTCCATTTTGATGAGGAATCTTTTAGGGATGATGACATTTTTCTTTATCTTAATTGTGGCAGTGGTGTCCTGAATATATGCAAATATCAAGGCTCATGGAATTTTATACTTTGAATGTAGGCAGTCTGCATGGTTTTCTATGCATACATTATACATTAAATGAGTTGATAAAAGTCAGGTTGATTCAAAATGGAAGCACCTATTCTAAAACTGAATCATAAACAGAATCAAACACACATGGAGGTGGTCATATTGATGCATAAAATCACAGTTGGTTCAGTCCACATTTGTATCACTTTCTCCACATGTGCTCTGCCTGTGTTTCCACAGTTGCACAATAAGAATCCATGTAAGACCCAGGGCATGAAGTTAACACGAGGGGGATTATATTCACTGAGCTCATGCTATGTTCCATGCATGACACTAAGTGTCCTAAAAATAAAGAGAGAAATAAGACAATCCCTGCTCACATAGAGGTTAAATTCTAATTTTGACACAATGACAATGAACCAATAAGTATCCAAAAAAATGCCATGATGTTATATGTGTTGGGAAGATTTCAAAATAGTGTTATTTTATGAACTATATCTGGGGTGCTACTTCAGGTTTGGTATTTAGGGAAGACCTCTCTAAAAATAAGTTTTGACTAGAGACCCAAGTGGCTGGGAGAAACCAGCAATGCAAAGAGCAGACATGGAGAATTCCAGATGAGAACATTTCTACAAAGACCGGAGGCAGAAAAAAAAGTGGTGCTTTAATGGGGACAAGGGTCCTGTAGCTGGGGGATAGGGCAAAAGAATGAATAAGAAGATTAGACATGGAAGATGGAGAGAGGTCTGTCACAGATGTGTGGTAAGATATGTCTCTAATCCTTAGTGAGAAAGGAAGGCCTTCACAGTCACAGCTCTCTTCCCGCAGTGTCATAGAATTTCTCAGTTAAACTCTCATTTCACTGGTTAAAGTGGTACTCCCTTTCTATCAAAATTGCTCTTCCCAAGTTGGTGTCCAGGTCAGATGTGTCACTGTCATCAGGGAGAGTGTGGATTCCCTGGGGCCTGTTGGGGGGATTTAGTGATGGTCAGAGAACTGAGCTGCACACTGGGAAGTGTTGTATTTGTGGAATGGGATAGGAAACAGACATTATTTTCTAATGAGAAAACCCAGGTGGTAATGAAGAATATCCCTTATTTGATTGATTATGAAAATAATGACTTAGTAATGAAATAATATGTGACAAATGTGATAAAGGAAGACGGAGTTACTTTATGGCTGCACAAGTCTCCAAGCAATGAACACTTGGGAAGAATCATTAACATTCAAAAGCAGAGGGGATCCTTCAGCATGATGAATTTCCAGGCTCCTTTGGCTTCCAGTCAGAGTGTCTCAGAAAAGTTCCAATGTAAATTGTTTCAGTGTGACTTGGTTGAGGACCTATGCAAGAAGACTCAACTTATGCCAAACAAGACAGGACTGCCTGTTTCATGACAGTGCTGGTCTTGTGGTTGCCTCTCACTAACACTAAAAAAAGTGTTGAAATTAGTGTTTCATAAAGTGTTTCAGAATAGCGGGAAGCCCCGGTTTTTCCAGACTTTCAGGGCAGACGCTGGTGGTGGTGATGCAACTTCATGATTGCTTGAGGAGTGACACAAGTTTAAACCTAAGCCAGGACTCTGGATGTGATTTTTCAGGGAATACCACTCTCGCCTGCAGTATTTATTTCTCCAAATCTTTCTCAGGCTTAGCGTTTAGAAGGGATGAGGTAACAATCTGGTGAGGAAGGAAGAGATTCACTGGGGCACAGAAGGGTCCCATGGGCCTCAAGGGCTCCTGCGTCACCAAGCCTCCAGGACCCATCCCATGGGTGACCATGGGGGTCACTGTGACGCCAGAACTGGTTTGCCCCTTGCATATGCACATTGGCAAGGCCGATTCACATTGTGCTCAGGGAAGTCATGATGTAGCCCTTTCAAAAATGGTGGTGTCCTGGCTGCAGGGGCTGGGGGGATGATGGTGGTCACAGATGTGGGGTGGGTAGCAGGAGGCATGGGACAGGGGGCTGTGTGGGACCCAGAACTGGACCCCTAGGAGTCCTATCCCCATGACCTCCTTCAGCCATCTTCCAGTTTGGTTCCTGGTGTAGGTGGAGCTTCAGGGTTCCTGCTGGGATCTCTTGACTCCTCTTCGGATCCAATTTGGGATCCCATTGGGTGAGCTGGGATAGGGTTACAATCTGGCAAGGCGGGAGGGCCTCGCTGGGGCACAGAAGGGTCCCATGGGCCCCAAGGCATGGTGTCAGCAGAAAATTCACTGACCTATGAGTCCACTGCCTCCCTCCTCCCTAGGCAGAGAAGTGGTCTGCCCTGGTTTCCAAAGCCTGGGGGCTCCTGCATCCTGACAGTGCTTTCCAGGACACCTCCAAACAGGGACAAGGATGAGTCCGAGGTGGAGCAAATGAAAGCACACGTGGTACTGGTGTCCCACATGGGCAGATGGAGTGAGCATGTGTCTCTGAGGCTATATGGGATGATGGCATGACCTCCAATGATGTTCAGAAATGTGCCAGAGGTCACTGGAGATCTCCCTAAGGAAGTCAAGGAAAATCAAAGTGCACTTGGGAACCAAGAGAGGGTCTGTGTTGAAGTCTGAACTACATTCTGGTATCCTTGCTCCAGGAGCCAAGAGGTTCCTGCAAAGGACGCCCCATCCCCATTCCTCCATCTGGTAGGTACTGCTGACACAATATCCCCTGCACCCAGCCAAAAGCCAGTCCCTTTGGCTTCCTGACATCGTGACAGACAAATGATTCAGTGCAGGGAGGCAGTCCCACCCAGGATCAGAGGGAATTGATGTCCCTCAAGAAGGTGACAGAAAGTGCAGATGAAATGCAACACCACCTTTCTGAGAGGGAAAAGGCCCCCCTTGGGTGACCTACCACTTAACCTAGATGAACCATGCAGCCATCTGGTAGGACATGGAGACCAAGAGAGCTTCCCTGTTTGAGACAGGTATGGAAGCCCACAGCTTCAGGAACATCATACCTGCCCAATTATCCAGGAATAGGTTTGGAGAGGGAAGCAATCATGAAACGGATCCCCATGAAGTTTCTTCATGGTGGACCCCAAAGTCTTGTTGAAGATATTGAGCCAGACCAAGAAGCATCTAGGCCCCTCAGAAACATGGCAGACAGAGCAAGAGGGAGGACAGATCAGAGGCAAGAGCCCAGGCAAGATACAGCACAATGCCACTGAGATAGGCATATGGCAAAGAATGCCAAATGGGTGACTTGGTCAGAAACGCCAGTGTTTCAGTGACAAAGATCCCTGCCACTTCCCGTTCCCAGCTTCTTCTCCAAGTCTGTGTCTTGGTGTGGCTACATTTCTGAAGGAGAGGAGAGGGCCAGAGGAGTTAGAACTGTCTTCATTGATATCGGTCTGCACCCCTCTGCAGGAGGACAGTAAGCTCCTGTGAGGCTTTTGTCTGTGGGTGTGGTGTGGTTATCTTGATCCTAGAAAACAGGCTGCTCAGGATTCAGAGGAGATTTCCACCCCCGCAGGTCCAATGCAGCTCCCCCCTTCACCAAGACCTTAACAAACCCAGACTGGAACCGCGGGGAACATGACTGACAACCAGCCACACAATCAGGCAGAGACACAGAAAGAGACTCACCAAAGGCAGGCTGACATGAAAGGAACCGCCCTCCAAAGCACAGGGCACATTTGTCCCAACACAGACACACACAGGGTGATACACACACAGAGACAGAGAAAGAGAAGGCAGGACAGAAACAGAGAGAGAGAGACAGAGAGAGGAGAGAAAGAGACACATACACACAGAGAGACATACAGCAGTGGCACAGAAACATCCACTCCCAGGTAGTCCCTGAGGCTGCTGGGTTCTGCTCTCCATGAGAATGACTCTCTGGTAAGAGAGTAGCCCATGGGCACACAAGCAGGCCTGTCCTGGAGATCACAGGGGGCATGACCCTTTAGGAACACTCACCCACACTCTGTCTGGGCAGGCCTGAGGCTGGTATCATGCGCTGCTTCCCTTGGAATCTGCCTGGGTTTCTTCCTCCTTGTTGGCCTTCCATGACTTCTGGCATCCGGAGACCATCGTGTTGAACCCCTGGAGATGGCAGGCCAAGTCCGTGACACCAATGCACTGCCACGGAGGGCTCCTGCTTTGCCAAGCCTCAGGGACCCATGCCCCCAGCGACAGTGTGGGTCACTGTGAGGCGAGTACGGGCTCTCACCTCGTGCATGCACACTGGTAAACTCGACTCACGTTTGGCCCCTGGAAGTCAGGATGTGGCTCCTTTAAAAAATAGAGGTGGCGGCGGGGGTATGTGGCAGTGGTGGTGGCCACAGATGCAGGGGCAGGTAGGGGGAGGCGCGGGAGGGGGATGCGCGCAACCCAGGGCCAGACCCCTAAGAGTCCTATCCTCAGGACTTCCTTGGTCCATCTTCCTGTTCTGTTTTTGGTGGAGGTGGACCTTCAGGGCGCCTCCTGGGATCTCTGGACTTCTGATCCAATTCGGGATCCCACCAGGTGAACAGAGATGGGGTTACAATCTGGTGCGGCATGGAGGGCCTCCCTGTGGCACAGAAGGGTCTCAGGGGCATCAAGGTATTGTGTCAGTAGAAAAGTCACTGACCTATGAGCCCCTGCCTCCCTCTTCCCTGGTCGGAGAAGTGGCCTGCCATGACCTTCAAAGCCTAGGGTCTCCTGCTCCCTACATTGCTTTCTGGTAAATGTGCAAACAGGGACAAGGGTGTATCCGAGGTGAAGCAAGTGAAAGCATATGTGGCACTGGCATCCCACTAGGGCAGATAGAGTTAGCGTGTGCCTCTGAGGCCATATGGGGTGATGGCAAGACCTACAGTGATATCCCAACAGGGGCCCAGTGGGCACTGGAGACCTCCCCAAGAAAGTCAAGGAAAATCGAAGCACACCTGGGAACCAGGAGAGGGAACCAGGAGAGGGCCTGTGCCAGAGTGCAAGCCATATTCAGGGATGCCTGCGGGAGGCTAGGTAGCCCTGGGGCACCCTCCCCTGCACCCAGCCAAATGTCAGTCTCTTTGGCTCCCTGACATCCATGGCATTCAAAAGATTCAGTGCTGGGAGGCAGTCCTACCCAGGAGTAGAGGAACTAGATGTCCCTCAAGAAGGAGACAGGAAGGAAGTGCAGATGAAATGCAACACCACCTGTCTGAGAAGGCAAAGGCCTGCCTCAGGTTGCATCTAGGATACCGCTTATCCTAGATGAACCACGCAGCTATCTAGTGGGACATGGAGACCAAGGGAGCTTCCCTGTTTGAGACAAGTATGGAAACCCACAGCTCCAGGAATGTCACATATGCCCAATCATCCAGGAATAGATTTGGAGAGGGAAACACTTAGGAAATGGATTCTCATGAAGTTTATCCCTGATGAACCCCAAAGTCTTCCTTGTTGAAGACACTGAGACAGACCAAGAAGCATCTAGGCCTCTCAGAAACATGGCACACAGAGCAAGAGGGAGGACAGATCAGAGGCAAGAGCCCAGGCAGGATACAGCACAATGTTACTACCATGGGCATTCAGGAAGAAGGAGTGCCAAAAGGGAGACTTGGCCAGAAAGGCCAGCATTTCAGTGACAGAGATCCTTATCACTTTACATTCCCAGTTTCTTCCCCAACCCTGTGTCTCAGTGTGGCTACATTTCTCAAGGAGAGGGAAGCACCGGAGGAGTTAGAACTGTCTTCACTGACGTGGGTCTGGACCCCTCTCACAGGATGACAATGAGCTCCCTGTGAAGCTTTTGTCTTTGGGTTTGTTGTGGTCGTCTTCATCCTAGAAAAGAGGCTGCTCTGGATGGGGAAGAGATTTCTACCCCTACACATCTGACACAGCTCCCCACATCACTGAGGCCTTCACAAACCCAAACTGGAACCCCTGGGAAACAACTGACAATCGGCCACATAACCCAGGCAGAGATGCAGAAAGAGGCTCATCAAAGACAGGTCAACATGCAAGAAACTGCCTTCCAGCACACAGGACACATTTGTCCCAACACACACATGCACAGGGGCACACACACACACATACAGACAGAGAAAGAGAAGGCGAGGCAGAAACAGAGAGAGAAACAGACAAAGAGAGAGAGAGGAGAGAAAAAGGGACAAACCCACACAGACATACAGCAGTGGCACAGAAACACTCACCCCAGGCAGCCGCTGAGACTGCCAGGTTCTGCTCTTCGTGAGAACAACTCTCAGGTAAGAGGACAGCCCGTGGGCACACAGGCAGGCCTGTTGTCGAGATCACAGGGTCATGACTTTTGGGGACACTCGCACACCGTCTGGGCTGGCCTGAGGCTGGGGTCTCATGCTGCTTCCCCTGGACTCCACCTGAGGTTCCTTTGTCCTGGTCAGCCCTCCCTGACTCTTGGCATCGGGAGACTATCCTGTCGACCCCCTGAAGAGGCCAGGCCAAAGCCTCGACACTCACGTGCTGCCACGGAGGGCTCCTGCTTTGCCAAGTCTCAGGGACCCATCCCCTAGGCAACAGTGGGAGTTCACTGGGACATGAAAACCAGCTCTCACCTTGCGCATGCGCATTGGCAAGGACCACTCGCGTTCTGTTCCTGGAGGTTTTAGGATAGGGCCCTTTTAATAAATGGTGGCGGTGGTGGGGCCTGCCTCTGCGGCGGTGGGTAGGGTGAGGTGTGGGAGAGAGGGGTGTGCATGACCCAGTGCGGGACCCTTAGGAGTCTTGTCCCCAGGACCTCCTTGAGCCGTCTTCAGGTTTGGTTCCCGGTGGAGGTGGAGCTTCAGGGTACCGCTGGGATCTCCGGACTCCTTTTTGGATCCGATTTGGGATGCTACTGGCGAGCAGGGATGTCGTTACAATTTGGTGAGGTGGGGAGGGCCTTGCTAGGGCACAGAAGGGTCCCATGGGCCTCAAGGCGTGGTATCAGCAGAAAATTCACTGACCTGTGAGCCCACTGCCTCTCTCTTCCCTGGGCAGAGTAGTGACCTGCCCTGGTCTCCAAACCCCGGGGGTTCCTTCGTCCTGACACTGCTTTCTGCAACACGTGCAAACAGGGACAGAGGCAAGTCTGAGGTGAAGCAAATGAAAGCACACGTGGCTCTGGCATCCCACAAGTGCAGATGGAGGAAGAAAAAAACAAACAAAAAATGGTGCGAGCAGTCCCAGGCACTTGGGAGTCTGAGATGGGATGACCATTCTGGTGAAACTGGGGAAATGGAGGCCTCAGTAAATTACGATTGCAGCCTCCTACTGGACATCCATGGTATTGCCACAGTCAAGAGACTTCTGGTCAATCTCAGACCTGGGAAGACCAGAGATATCTGGTCAGCATTAGGATAGCAAGGAGAGAGCCACCTGGTTAACCCCAGACATGGCAAAGCGAGAGCCAACAGGTTGACTTCACACATGGCAAGGCGAGAGCCATCTGGTCAACCTCAGATATGACAAAGCAAGAGCCATCTGGCCGACTTCAGACATGGCAAGGTGAGAGCCATCTGGTTGACCATATACATGGCAAGGTGAGAACCATCTGGTCAACCTCAGACATGGCAAAGTGAGAGCTGTCTGGTTGAGATCAGAAATGGCTAGGAGAGAGCTGTCTGGTTGATCTCAGACATAGTTAGGTGAGTGCCATCATGGTTGACCTCAGACATGGCAAGGCAAGTGTCATCTGGTTGACTTCAGATATGGGTAGATGAGAGTCACCTGGTCGACATCAGACATAAAGCAAGAGCTGTCTGCTCTACCTCAGACATGGCAAGGCAAAAGTCCTTTGGTCGACCTCAGACGTGAAAGGCAAGAACCCTCTGGTCATCTTCAGACATGGCAAGGTGACAGCCTTCTGGTCAACCTCAGAGATGGCTAGGCGAGAGCCAACTGGTCAACCTCACACATTGCAGGGTGACAGCTGTCTTGTCGACTTCAGACTTGGCAAGTGGAGAGACTTTGCAAGGCAGAGGCCATCTGTTTGACCTCAGACATAGCAAGGTGACAGCTGCCAAGTCGACCTCAACCAATGCCAGAGATTGACCAGGTGTCTCTCCCATTAGAATCCCTGAGTTTGGCCAGAAGTCTATCCCTGTATAATGCCTGAGGTCGGCCAGGTGTCATTCCCCTTTGAATGCCTAAGGTCAGAAGACTTTCACATTAGAATGCCTGAGGTTGGCCACATTTCTCCCCTATTAAAATAACTGAGGCAGACCAGGTGTCTCTCCCCTTAGAATGCCTGAAGTTGGCCAGGAGTCTCTTCAGTTAGAATGCCTGAGGATGGCCAGGTGTTTCTCTCCATAGAATGCCTGAGGTCAGCCCAGATACTCTCTCCTTAGAATGCCTAAAGTAGGCCAGGTATCACCACATTGGAATGAATGAGGCCATCCAGGTGTCTCTCCCCTTGGAAAACCTGAGGTTGGCCAAGTGTCTCTATAATTACAATGCCTGTGGAGGGCCAGGTGTCTCACCTGTTAGAATGCCTGAGGTTGGCCACGTGTCTTTCCCCTTAGAATTCCTGAGGTTGGCCTGGTTTCTCTCCTGTTAGAATGCCTGAGGCCAGACAGCTGTCAATTCCGTTAGGATGAATGAGATAGATCAGGTGCCTCTCCCCTTAGAATGCCTGAGGTCAGCCAGATGTCTCTCCCATTAAAATTGCCTGCGGTTAGTCAACTGTCTCTCCCATTACAATGAATGAGGTCAGTGAGGTTTCTCTCCCACTACAATGAATAAGGCCAGGTGTCTCTCCCTTTAGAATGCTTGTGGTCATCTAGGTGTATCTCCTGTTAGAATGAATGAGGTTGGCCAGCTGTCTCTTCCATTAGAATGCCTGAGGTCAGCCAGGTGTCTCTCCACTCAGAATGCCTGAGGTTGGCCTGGAGTCCCACCGCTTAGAATGCCTGAGGTGGACGAGATGTCTTTTCCATTAGAATGCCTGAGGTCACCCAGGTGTCTCTCCTATTAGAATTCCTGAAGTCAACCAGGTGTCTCTCCCCTTAGAATGTGTGATGTTGGCCGGGAGACTCTCCCATTAGAATGCCTGAGGTTGGCCAGGTGTCTTTTCTCAGAATGCCTGCAGTTGGCCAGAAGATTCTTCCATTAGAATGCCTGAGGTAAATCAGGTGTCTCATCACTCAGAATGCCAGAGGTCATCCAGGAGATACTTTCTTCAGAATGCCTGATGTTGGCCAGGAATCTCTCCCCTTAGAATGCATGAGGTCGGCCAGGAGTATCTCTTATTATAACGCCTGAGGTCCGCCAGGTGTCTCTCCCATTAGAATGCCTGAGGTCTGCCAGGTGTCGCTCCTATTAGAATGTCTGAGGTCGGCCAGGAATCTCTCCTATTAGAATGCCTGAGGGCGGCCCAGTGTCTCTTGGATTAGAATGCCTGATATCGGCCTGGTGTCTCTCCCATTACAAATAATGATGTCGGCCAGGTGTCTCCCCTTTAGAATGCCTAAGCTTGGCCAGGAGTCTCTCTCATTAGAATGCTTGAGGTAAGCCAGGAGACTTGCCTCTTAGGATGGATGAGGTCAGCCCTGTGTCTCTCAGAATGCTTGAGGTTGGCCAGGTGTCTATCCACTCAGAATGCCTGAATTTGGACAGGAGACTCTCCCCTCAGAATGCCTGATGTCAGCCAGGAGTTCCTCCCTTTAGAATGATGGAGATTATCCAGGTGTCTCTCCCATTTGAATCCCTCAGTTAGACCAGGAGTCCTCCCTGTTATAATGCCTGAGGTTGGCCAGGTGTCTCTCCCCTTGGAATGCCTGGGGTCATCCAGAAGACTCTCACATTAGAATGCCTTAGGTCTGCCACATTTCTCCCCCATTAGAAAGCCTGAGGTTGGCCAGTAGTCTCAATCGTTAGAATGCCTGAGGTTGGCCAAGAGTCTCTGTTAGAAAGCCTGAGGTTGGCTAGTTGTTTCTCTTGTTAGAATACCTGAGGTAGACCAGGTGTCTCTCCCCATAGAATCACTGTGATTGTCCAGGAGACACTCCCCTTAGAATGCCTGAGGTTAGCCAGGTGTCTCTCATGTTAGAATGCTGGCGGTCAGCCAGGAGTCTCTCCTGTTAGAATGATGAAGGTCAGAGAGGTGTCTACCTTTAAGATAAATGAGGTTGGCCTGGTGTCTCTCCCATCAAAATGAATGAGGTCCACCAGGAGACGCTCCCATTGAATGCCTGAAGTTGGCCAGGTGTCTTTCTCATTAGAATGCCTGCATTTGGCCAGTGTTTCTCCCCTTAGAATATCTGTGGTCGGACAGGTGTCTCTCCCATCAGAATGAATCAGATCAGCCAGGACACTGTCCTCTTAGAATGTCTGAGGTTGGCCAGGAGTCTCTCCCTTCAGAATGCCTGAGGTTAGCCAGGAGTCACTACCATTAGAATGCCTGAGATTGACCAGGAGATTCTCCCCTTAGAATGCCTGATATAAGACAGGTGTCTCTCCACTCAGACTACCTGAGGTCGGCCAGGAGTCTCTCCCCTTAGAAAGCCTGAACTCGGCCAAGAGTCTCTTCTCTCAGAATGTCTCAGGTCAGCCAGGAGTCTCTACCATTAGAATGCCTGGGGTCGGCCAGGAGTCCCTCCCTTTAGAATGCCAAATGTAGGGCAGGTGTTTCTCCACTCAGAATTCTTGAGGTCAGCCGAGAGACTCTCCATTCAGAATGCCTGAGATTGGCCAGGAGTCCCTCCCCTTAGAATGCCTGAGGTTGGCCAGGTGTCTCTTCTACTACAATGCCCGAGGTCAGCCAGGTGTCTCTTCCCTTAGGATGCCTGAGGTCAGCCAGGATTCTTTCCCATTAGAATGCCTGAAGTCAGCGGGAAGTCTCTCTCATTAGATTGCCTGAGGTTGGCCAGGTGTCTCTCTTGTTAGAAAGCCTGAGAACCACCAGTTGTCTCTCCCATTAGAAAGAATTTTGTCTGTCAAGTGTCTCATTTGTTAGAATGCCTGAGGTCTTCCAGGAGTCACTCCCCTTTTAATGCCTGAGGTTGGCTATGAGACTCTCCCCTTAGAATGCTTGAGGTAGGCCAGGAGACTCTCCTCTTAGTATGAATGAGCTCAGCAATGTGTCTCTCTTCTTTGAATGCCTCAGGTCAACCAGGTGTCTTCTGGTAAAATGAATGAGGTTGGCCAGGGTGTCTCTCCCTTTAGAATGCTTGAGATCAGCCAGGTGTCTCACCCCTTAGAATGCCTGATGTCAGTCAGGTGTCTCTCCACTCAGAATGACTGAGTTCTCCCAGGAGACTCTCCCCTTAGAGTGTCTGAGGTCAGCCAGGAGTCTCTCCACTTAGAATGCCTGAGGTTGGCCAGGTGTGTCTTCTGTTAGAATGATTGAGGTCAGCCAGGAGTCTCTCCCGTTAGAAAGACTGTGGTTGTCCAGGAGTCTCTCCCCTCAGAAAGAGTGAAGTCATATAGATATCTCTATCCTTAAAAGGCCTGAAGACAGCAAGATGTCTCCCACATTAGAATGTCTGAGGTCAACCTAGTGTCTCTCCCTCTTAGAATGCCTGAGGTCGGCCAGGGGTCTCTCCCATTAGAGTGCCTGAGGACAACCAGGAGACTCTCCTTTTGGAATGTCTGAGGTCGACAAGGAGTCTCTTCCATTAGAATGCCTGAGTTCTGCCAGGGATCTCTTCCCATAGAATGCCTGAGGTTGGCCAAGAGGTTCTCCCCTTAGAATGCCTGAAGTCGGCCAAGTGTCTCTATAGTTAGAATACATGAGGTCGACAAGGTGTGTCTCCCGTTAGAATGAATGAGGTTGGTCAGGTGACTCTTCCCTTAGAATGCCTGTGGTCTCCCAGGTTTCTCTGTTAGAATGCCTGAGGTTGGACAGGAGTCAATGCCATTAGAATGAATGAGGTCAGCCTGGTGTCTCTCCTATTAGAATTCCTGAGATTGGCCAGGAGTCTCTCCAATCAGAATGCCTGAGTACAGCCAGGAGACCCTCCTCTTAGTATGCCTGAGGTTGGCCAGGTTTCTCTCTTGTTAAAATGCCTGATGTCAGCCAGATGTCTCTCCCCTTAGAATGCTTGTGGTTGGCCAGGTCACTCTCCTGTTTGAATGAAGTCTGCCAGTTGTCTCTCCCATTAGAATGCCTGAGATCAGCAAGGTGTCTTTCCATTAGAATGCCTGAATTCAGCCAGGAGTCTCTCCAGGTAAAATGAATGAGGTCAGCCAGGTGTCACTCTCATTAGAATGCATGAGGTCAGTCAGGAGTCTTTCTTGTTATAATGCCTGAGGTAGGCCAGGTGTCTCCTTTGTTAAAATTCCTAAGGCCTGCCATGTGTCTTTCTGTTTAGAATAATGGGGTAGGCCAAGTGTCTCTCTCCCAGGTCTCTCTCCTGGCCTGAGGTCGGCCAGGTGTCACTCCTGGTAGAATGAATGTGGCTGGCCAGATTTTTCTCCCTTTAGAATGCCTGAGTTCAGTTAGGTGTCTCCCCTGTTAGAATGACTGCATTTGGCCAGGTGTCTCTCCCATTAGAATGTCCGTGTTTGGCCACGAGGCTCTCCCAATAGAATTTTTTTTTTTATAGGAACTTTCTTTTTTTCTCTCTTCTTTAAAATTATACTTTAAGTTCTAGAGTACATTTGCAAAACGTGCAGATTTGTTTCATATGTATATATGTGCCGTGTTGGTTTGCTGCACATATTAACTCAACATTTATATTAGGTATTCCTCCTAATGCTATCCCTCCCCCAACCCCCACTGGACCCGGTGTGTGATGTTCCCTGCCCTGTGTCCAAGTGTTCTCATTGTTCTATTCCCACTTGTGAGTGAGAACATACCCAATTATGAGTGAGACAGTGTTTGGTTTTCTGTCTTCGTGATAGTTTGCTGAGAAGGATGGTTTCCAGCTTAATCCATGTCCCTACAAAGGACATGAACTCATCCTTTTTAATGGCTGCACAGTATTCCATGGTATATATGTGCCTCATTTTCTTAATATAGTCTATCACTGATGGACATTTTGTTTTGTTCCAAGTCTTTGCTATTGTGAATAATACCACAATAAACATACGTGTGCATGTGTCTTTATAGTAGCATGATTTAAAATCCTTTGAGTATATACCCAGTAATGGGATGGCTGGATCAAATGGTATTTCTAGTTCTAGATCCTTGAGTAATCACCACACTGTCTTCCACAATGGTTGAACTAGTTTACACTCCCACCAACAATGTAAAAGTGTTCCTATTTCTCCAAATCCTCTCCAGCTTCTGTTGTTTCCTGACTTTTTAATGATCACCATTGTAACTGGTGTGAGATGGTATTTCATTGTGGTTTTGAGTTGCATTTCTCTGATGACCAGTGATGATAAGCATTTCTTCATGTGTCTATTGGCTGCATACATGTCTTCTTTTGAAAAGTATCTGTTCATATCTTTTGTCCAATTTTTGATGGGGTTTGTTTTTTCTTGTGAATTTGTTTGAGTTCTTTGTAGATTCTGGATGTTAGCCCTTTGTCAGATGGGTGTATTGCAAAAAGTTTCTCCCATTCTGTAGGTTGGCTGTTCACTCTGATGGTAGTTTCTTTTGTGGTACAGAAGCTCTTTAGTTTAGTTAGATCCCATTTGTCTATTTTGGCTTTTGTTGCCATTGCTTTTGGTATTTCAGTCATGAAGCCCTTGTCCATGTCTATGTCTTGGATGGTATTGCCTAGGTTTTCTTCTAGGGATATTTTATGGTTTTAGGTCTAACATTTAAGTCTTTAATCCATCTAGAATTAATTTTTGTATAAAATGTAAGGAAGGGATCCACTTTCAGCTTTCTACATATGGCTAGCCAGTTTTCCCAGCACCATTTATTAAACAGGAAATCCTTTTTCCGTGTCTTGTTTTTGTCAAGTTTGTCAAAGATCAGATGATTGTAGATGTGTAGTGTTATTTCTGAGGCCTCTGTTCTGTTCCATTGATGTATATCTCTGTTTTGGTACCAGTACCATGCTGTTTTGGTTACTGTAGCCTTTAGTACAGTTTGAAGTCAGGTAGCGTGGTGCCTCCAGCTTTGTTCTGTTGGTTTAGGATTGTCTTGGCAATGCAGGCTCTTTTTTGGTTCCATATGAACTTTAAAGTAGGTTTTTCCAATATCTGTGAAGAAAGTCATTGGTAGTTTGATGGGGGAGGCATTGAACCTATAAATCACCTTGGGTAATATGGCCATTTTCATGATATTGATTCTTCCTATCCATGAGCATGGAATGTCTTTTCATTTATTTGTGTCCTCTTTTATTTTGTTGAGCAGTGGTTTGTAGTTGTTCTTGAAGAGGTCCTTCACATCCCTTGTAGGTTGGGATCCTAGGTGTTTTATTCTCTTTTTAGCAATTACGAATGGGAGTTCATTCATGGTTTGGTTCTCTGTTTGTCTGTTACTGGTGTGTAAGAATGCTTGTGATTTTTGCACATTGATGCTGTATCCTTTGACTTTGCTGAAGTTGCTTATCAGCTTAAGGAGATTTTGGGCTGAGACGATGGGGTTTTCTAAATATACAATCATGTCATCTGCGAACAGGGACCATTTGACTTCTTCTTTTCCTTTTTGAATACCCTTTATTTCTTTCTCTTGCCTGATTGCCCTGGCTAGAACTTCCAGCACTATGTTGAATAGGAGTGGTGAGAGAGGGCATCCCTGTCTTGTGCCAGTTTTCAAAGGGAATTTTTCCAGTTTTTGCCCATTCAGTATGATACTGACTGTGGGTTTGTCATAAATAGCTCTTATTATTTTCAGATATGTTCCATCAATATCTACTTTATTGGGAGTTTTTAGCGTGAAGGGCTGTTGAATTTTTTCAAAGACCTTTTCTGCATATATTGAGAAAATCATGTGATTTTTGTCTTTGATTCTGTTTATGTGATAGATTATGTTCATTGATTTGCATATGTTGAGCCAGCCTGGCATCCCAGGGATGAAGCCAACTTGATCTTGGTGGATAAGCTTTTCCATGCGCTGCTGGATTTGGTTTGCCAGTAGTTTATTGAGAATTTTTGCATCCATGTTCATCAGGGATATTGGTCTAAAATTACCTTTTGTGTTGTGTCTCTGCAAGACTTTGGTATCAGGATGATGCTGGCCTCATAAAATGAGTTAGGGAGGATTCTCTTTTTTTCTATTGATTGGAATGGTTTCAGAAGGAAGGGTACCACCTTCTTCTTGTACCTCTGGTAGAATTTGGCTGTGAATGCATCTGATCCTGGACTTTTTTTGGTTGGTAGGTTATTAATTGTTGCCTCAATTTCAGAACCTGTTATTAGTCTATTCAGCGATTCAACTTCTTCCTGGTTTAGTCTTGGGAGGGTATGTGTCCAGGAGTTTATCCATTTCTTCTAGATTTTCTAGTTTATTTGCATAGAGGTGTTTGTAGTATTCTCTGAAGGTAGTTTGTATTTCTGTGGGATTGGTGATGATATCCCCTTTATCATTTTTTATTGTGTCTATTTGATTCTTCTTTTTTCTTCTTTATTAGTCTTGCTAGTGGTCCATCAATTTTGTTGATCTTTTCAAAAAACCAACTTCTGGATTCATTGATTTTTTTGAAGGGTGTTTGTGTCTCTATCTCCTTCAGTTCTTCTCTGATCTTAATAATTTCTTGCCTTCTGCTAGCTTTTGAATTTGTTTGCTCTTGCTTCTGTGGTTATTTTAATTGTGATGTTAGGGTGTCAATTTTAGATCTTTCCTGCTTTCTCTTGTGGGCATTTAATGCTATAAATTTCCCTCTACACACTGCTCTAAATGTGCCCCAGAGATTCTGGTATGTTGTGTCTTTGTTCTTATTGGTTTCAAAGAACATCTTTATTTCTGCCTTCATTTCGTTATTTATCCAGCAGTCATTCAGCAGCCGATTGTGCAGTTTCCATGTAGTTGTGCAGTTTTGAGTGAGTTTCTTAATCCTGACTTCTAATTTGATTGCACTGTGGTCTGAGAGGCAGTTTGTTGTGATTTCTGTTCTTTTACATTTGCTGAGGAGTGTTTTACTTCCAACTATGTGGTCAAGTTTGAAATAAGTGCGATGTAGTGCTGAGAAGGATGTATATTCTTTTGATTTGGGGTGGAGAGTTCTGTAGATGTTTATTAGGTTTGCTTGGTCCAGAGCTGAGTTTAAGTCCTGGATATCCTTTTTAACTTTCGATCTTGTTGATCTGTCTAATATTGAGAGTGGAGTGTTAAAGTCTCCTATTATTATTGTGTGGGAGTCTGAGTCTCGTTGTAGGACTCCAAAGACTTGCTTTATGAATCTGGGTGCTCCTGTATTGGGTGCATATATAGGATAGTTAACTCTTTTTGTTGAATTGATCCCTTTACCATTATGTAACAGCCTTGTTTATCTCTTTTGATCTCTGTTAGTTTAAAGTCTGTTTTATCAGAGACTAGGATTGCAACCTGTGTTTTTTTGTTTTGTTTTGTTTTGTTTGTTTGCTTGTTTGTTTGTTTGTTTTGGCTTTCCATTTGCTTGGTATATATTCCTCCACAACTTTATTTCGAGCCTATGTGTGTCTCTGCACATGAGATGGGTCTCCGGAATACAGCAAACTGATGGGTCTGGACTCTTTACCCAATTTGCCAGTCTGTGTCTTTTAATTGAGGCATTTAGCCCATTTACATTTAAGGTTAATATTGTTATGTGTGAATTTGATCCTGTCATTATGATGTTAGCTGACTATTTTGCCCATTAGTTGATGCAATTTCTTCCTAGCACAGATGGTCTTTACATTTTGGCATGTTTTTGCATTGGCTGGTACCATTTGATTCTTTCTATGTTTAGTGCTTCCTTCAGGAGCTCTTGTAAGGCAGGCCTGGTGGTGACAAAATCGCTCAGTATTTGTTTGTCTGTAAAAGATTTTATTTATCCTTCACTTATGAAGCTTAGTTTGGCTGGATGTGAAATTCTGGGTAGAAAATTCTTTCCTTTAAGAATGTTGGAGTGGGCCGAGCAAGATGGCCGAATAGGAACAGCTCCAGTCTCCAACTCCCAGCGTGAAGGACACAGAAGACCGGTGATTTCTGCATTTTGAA
>NW_012116166.1:3986-12112 GCF_000951035.1 Colobus angolensis palliatus | reverse complement strand
GTCTGACGGGCTTCCCTTTGTGATTAAACCGACCTTTCTCTCTGGCTGCCCTTAACATTTTTTCCTTCATTTCAACCTTTGTGAATCTGACAATTATGTGTCTTGGGGTTGCTCTTCTCGAGGTGTATCTTTGTGTTATTCTCTGTATTTCCTGAATTCAATGTTGGTCTGCCTTGCTAGGTTGGGGAAGTTCTCCTGGATGATATCCTGAAGAATATTTTTCAGCTTGGTTCCATTCTCCCTGTCACTTTCAGGTACACCAATCAAACACAGATTTGGTCTTTTCACATAGTTCATATTTCTTGAAGTCTTGTTCATTTCTTTTTACTCTTTTTTCTCCAAACTCACTTCAATTCATTAATTTGATCTTCAATCACTGATACCCTTTCTTCCACTTGATCGAATTGACTACTGCAACTTGTGCATGAGTCATGTAGTTCTCGTGCCATGGTTTTCAACTCCGTCAGGTCATTTAAGGTCTTCTCTACACTGTTTATTCTAGTTAGCCATTCATCTAATCTTTTTTCAAGGTTTTTAGCTTCCTTGCGATAGGTTCAAATATCCTCCTTTAGTTCAGATAAGTTTGTTATTACTGAGTTTCTGAAGCCTACTTCTGTCAACTCGTCAAAGTCATTCTCTGTCCAGCTTTGTTCCATTTCTGGTGAGCAGCTGCAATCCTTTGGAGAAGGGGTGCTCTGGTTTTTAGAATTTTCAGCTTTTCTGCTCTGGTTTTTCCCCATCTTTATGGTTTTATCTACCTTTGGTCTTTGATGATGGTGACCAACAGATGGGGTTTTGGTGTGGATGTCCTTTTTGTTGATGTTGATACTATTCCTTTCTGCTTGTTAGTTTTCCTTCTAATAGTCAGGTCCCTCAGCTGCAGGTCTGTTGGAGTATGATGGAGGTCCACTCCAGATGCTGTTTTTCTGGGTATCACCAGTGGAGGCTGCAGAACAGCAAATATTGCTGCCTGATCCTCGCCCTGGAAGCTTCATCCCAGAGGGGCACCCAGCTGTATGAGGTGTCAGTTGGCCCCTACTGGGAGGTGTCTCCACGTTAGGCTACATGAGGGTCAAGGACCCACTTGAGGAGGCAGTCTGTCCATTTTCAGAGCTCAAACACCATGATGGGAGAACCACTGCTCTCTTCAGAGCTGTCAGACAGTGATGTTTAACTGTGTAGAAGTTTCTGCTGCCTTTTGTTCAGCTATGCCCCCAGAGGTGGAGTCTACAGAGGCAGGCAGGCCTCACTGAGTTGTGGTGGGCTTCACTCATTTTGAGCCTCAGCTGCTTTGTTTACCTACTCAAGCCTCAGCAATGGTGGAAGCCTCTCCCACAGCCAGGCTGGCTGCCTTGCAGTTAGAACTGGGACTCCTGTGCTAGCAGTGAGCAAGGCTCCTTGGGTGTGGGACCTCCTGAGCCAGGCACGGGATGTAATCTCCTGGTGTGTCGTTTGCTAAGATTGTTGGAAAAGCACAGTATTTAGGTGGCAGTGTCCCAATTTTGCCACTATGGTCTGTCATGGCCTCCCTTGGCTAGGAAAGAGAAATCCCCCAGCCCCTTGTATTTCCTGGGTGAGATGATGCCCCACCCTGCTTCTGCTTACCCTCCTTAGGCTGTAGCCACTGTCCAACCAGTCCCAGTGAAATGAACCAAGTACCTCAGTTGGAAATGCAAAGATCACTTGTCTTCTGTGTCAATCCCACTGGGAGCTGCAGACCGCAGCTGTTCCTATTCAGCCATCTTGGAACAGTGTGTCCCCAGTGGAATTCTTGATGTCAGCCACGTGTCTCTTCTATTAGAATGCATGTGGTTGGCCATGAGACTCTCACCATAGAATGTCTGAGGTCGGCCAGGTGTTTCTTTCATGAGAAAGAATATGATCAGCCAGGTGTCTCTCTTGTTAGAATGAATAAGTTCAAACAGGTGTCTCTCCCATTAAAATGCCTAAGATTGGCCAGGCATTTCTTCCACTAGAATTCTTAATGTTGGCCAGATTTCTCTCCCCTTAGAATTCCTGAGGTCGGCAAGGTTTTTCTCCACATAGAATGCCTGAGGTTGGCCAGGAGACCCTCTTCTCAGAATGCCTGAGGTCGGCCCAGAATCACTCCTTTTAGAATACCTGAGGCCGGCCTGGTGTCTCTCCTATTAGAATGCTTGAGGTAGGCCAGAAGACTATACCCTTAGAATGCTTGAGGTTGGCCAGGAGTCTCTCCCCACAGAATACCTGAGGTCAGCCAGTAGTCTATATTGTTAGAATGTCTGATGTCAACCAGGAGACTCTCCCCTTAGAATTCCTGAGGCAGTCCAGTTATCTCAACACTCAGAATGCCTGAGGTCAACCAGGAGACTTGGTTGGAGCTTCAGAGTGCCTGAAGTCATCCAGGAGACCTTCTCCTTAGAATGGCTGTGGTGGTCCTGGCATCTTTCCCATTAGAATGCCTGAGGTTGGCCAGGTGTCTCTTCCTTTAGAATGCCTGAAGTCGGGCAGGTGTCTCACACTTTATAATGCCTGATGTCGGGCAGGTGTCTTTCCCCTTACAAAAACTGAGGCAGACCAGGAGTCTCTCCCCTTAAAATGACCTCAGACACTGGCCAGCGGCTAAGTACAGCACCCACGGCTGACAGCTATTCCACACAGGGCCCAGAGCGAGCTTCCCTTCCCACTGCAGCTCCTGCAAGAGGGCCTGCTGGTCGATGTCAGACAAGGTGAGCCAGTGGCCATGTATGTCACTCACAGCCAACATCTTGATGATCCAAAGGCCCAAGGGAGTGAAGAGTGGCTGGCAGGTGGGGGTCACCAGGTGTGGGATACTTGGGGCCAGGACTGTCAGGATCCTGACCCATCCTGAGCCTGGCTCATGCCTCAAAGGGCATCTCACTTGGTCCAGTGGGCTTCCCTCCCCAGCACTCTGACAGAGGACCTGCTTTTTGACCTCAGACATGGCAAACCAGTGGCTAAGTCAGGCCCACATGGCTGGCATCTGGTTGACCCAAAGGCCTGAGTGACTGAGGAAAGTCTAGTCCTTCGATGGTGGCTGAGTGTGGGACACTCAGGGCCTGGAGCCATACCATCATGGTCAGGACCCTGACCTGCCCTGAACCCAGCTCCCCGCTGCCACCTGCATTGCACTTGGTCAGCTGGGCTTACCTCCTCACCCCTTACTCTGGGGGAGGGCTTGCTGTTCGACTTCAGACACTGCAAGTCAGCAGCTAAGCCAGGTGCTCATGTCTGAACTCTTAGCAACCTGGAGGCCTGAGCAAGTGAGGAGCGCCAGCCAACACAGGTTGGATGGGTGCAGACAGGTTTGCAATGCTCGGTTCCTGGAGTGGTACTTGTCAGGTCAGGACCATGAATTGTGCAGAGCCCTGCTGACTCCCATGGCCCACGTCTTGATTGGCTCACCAAGCATTCCTCACTACAGCTCACTCTGATGAGGGCCTGCTGGTCGACCTCAGACATGGTGAGCCGGAGGCTAAGTCTGGCATTCATGGCTGCTATCTAGTTGACCCGGAGGCCTGAGAGAGGAGCAGCCAGCAGGCCAGGGGCTGAGGGTGGCGGGGAGTGGGACGTTTGGGGCCAGAAGTCATACGGGCCCTCCCCATTGCTCCCTTCCCTGACCCTGGTAGACCTGGGTGACAGAAAGTGGAGGAAGGGTACACAAGTGTGGCCCAAGTCCCGGTGTGCCCACACCCTGCCACAGTGCAGAGGAGAGCTGGAACCCAGAGAGCCCCCCCACACACACCCTGCCCCTGGGCCTGCACGGCCACCCCTGGGAAAGGACTGCCTCAGCAGTCCCCTGCATGGTCCCTGAACCCCATCCCAGCCTGGAGATAAGCCCTCCGTGGTGTAGGAGGAGGAGGCAGGAACCAGAGACTGGACACCAAGCAGGGGCACTGCCCTCATTCACCAAAACCACGAAGTCCACTGGTTGAGACCCAGCCAGGGTGAAGCTTTTCTAGAAAGGGAGGCCTCAGGAGTGAAGGGGGAAAAAAATCGCAACTCCAGTTCAGACCGCCCATGCAGGTTGAAGGCTATAGATGATAATGCAGTTATTTAGTTTATTGTTGGTTTAATCTTCCATGGTGGTGGTGGTGGTGGTGATGAAAGAAGCATGACACTAAATTGACTCTTAGGACACTCTCCTCCCTCCCCACCCCACACCCCTTCCCCACACACACCCTCACCCCTGTACCCCCTACTCAAACCCAAGAAAGGAAGAAAGATAGAAAGCAAAGTAAGAGGTCAACCTCCAAGGTGGTGGAGATGGGGAATCTGGTAGGGTGAGTAAGGGATCTGGGGGGTGGCAGATGTTGTTGCCAAGCTAGTAACGGTAGGGTACTGACTTTCTATCCCCACTCCACCCCCTAAACCCCAGGGGAAAACAATACTGGGTAGATATCTGGATTCTGGTGCACACTACCACTATTACTGTTTTCCAAGTTGATGCTCATGCATCTTTGCTTTCTCTTGACAGAATATTTAATAAGTAGGCAGACCAACAAGTTAAAATGTCCACTATTACTGCAGACTCAGACCTGGAAGAACCAGATTGGGCTGCGATTACATGATGGGTGCATCACCAGTGTGGACACCTAGGTATGCAGGGAACCATGGCTTGGGAAGAGTAAAGAAGGATGTTACCCCAGGATGTGGTTCACACAATTTTATCCCGATGCACTACATGCCAACAGTTAAAAACCAAGCCAGTTCCTTAAAGGGCTATGGGGCACATTCACAGGGGAAAAATACCAGGACAAATTTGGCAAATGGACTATATTTGTCCCTTGCCATGTTCTAAAGGTTGCCAATATATA
The DNA here is from genome assembly GCF_000951035.1 of Colobus angolensis palliatus. Classification (NCBI taxonomy): domain Eukaryota; kingdom Metazoa; phylum Chordata; class Mammalia; order Primates; family Cercopithecidae; genus Colobus; species Colobus angolensis. Next base: position 7,295 of record NW_012116166.1, on the reverse strand, counting down.
TGTACTACTGTAGACACCTACTTAGGGCTCCTAGTAGCCTATGCTTATGCTAGTGCTAACCAAACTAACACTATTAAAACATGAAATATCTTAATTCTGTATTATGGTGTGCCTATAAAAATTCAAATAGACAATGGCTCCTATTTCAAAGGTGAGGTTGTACAAACCTTTGCAGCCCAAGATGGCATTGAATGAATTTTCCCGTATTCCTTACCATGCACAAGCAGCTGGTTTAATTGAAAGAATGAATGAGTTATTGAAGAAACAGTTGAAAGTGTTAGGACAAGGTAAGTTAGAAAAATGGAAGGATCCCCTGTTTGATGCATTACAAATTTTAAACAATTGGCCATTAACAACATCTGAAACCCCAATGAGCCAAATGCTTACCCTACACCTACAAATTGCTAAGTGTGCCAGTGTAGTCCTACCTCTCTCGCTAAAATTCTAGAAAATCCACCCAGAGGCTATACTCCCATGAAAGAGTACAATAGAAGCTGCTGGTTTGAACTTATATAGTTTCAAGCCTGGGATAATTCCCACCCAAAGTACATACATGGTAGCCTCATGCCTAGGAGTTATAATACCTTGCAAACATTACAGATGGGTTACATCCCAATCAGGTCTTGCAATGTGGGGTCTTACAGTATCTGAGGGCATATTTGACAGTGATTACTGGGGAGAGTTGAAGTCATTTTATACAATACCACTCCAGATTCTTTTGCTATAAAACTACAGATGCAGGTTTCTCAATTGTTAGTGACACCTTGTCAATAATTAACCCCTGAGAAAATCTCTGCTCCAAAAGAGGCTACGTATGGAACTGGGGGATGTGGATCCACTGGTACAAGTAGCTTAAATCCTGGAGCCAAAATATGGGTACAGTGTCCATCAGATCCTGTCCCTATGTCTGGTAACCTTGTAGCTATGGGAGCAGAAAATGAAGGCATAGTACAAGTTCCTATGGATGAAAAACAACATAATGTGCCCCTTCTTTTTTCTTATCAAAGAGAATAACCTGTCTGCTAGTAATCAGTACCTGGGTCATCATGTCTGAGCCAAGAATGAGTTCATCAACTGGGTAGCCACCACTGCAAGAGAAGCCAACCACAGTCAATGCTAACTATGTGTCTAAATGTCAGAGGCTGCAGGAAATGGACTACCTTGGAGAATCATCCCTGCCAATGTTTCTGAATGGTTATGGTGGCACCAATGAGATCACAACAACAACACTTGCAATCCAACCTGGACTTTCTTAGGCCAAACCAAGCATTCTATCTTTGCCCGAGTCAGACAAAAGGTTAACTCCACCCTTGCCTTGTATCAGAAACCTTGGTATCCTGCCCAACATACCTGGAATGGCATATACTGAGAGCCTGCTGTGTAGGTAACTGGACTCCATATAGCCCCCGCTTTGTTTGGAGGCCTTGAATGGCTCCTCCAATGCCATTCTGAAGTTTCTTCTGCCAGACAATTGTCAACACATACTCCAAATAAATAACACTGCCCCTAATGAAACACAATATCTTTCCTACTTTAATAACACTTTAATACACTATAATTATGGTAAAACCCATTGCTGTTTCCTGGAGGGCCCTCTGGGCATGCAGATCCTACGGGTGGTGATACCTGCCCCCACACTGGACAGGAAGATGCACTTGGGGGTGGCTTTTAATTCCATTCACCATCTGGGATGATATTCCCCTCCCCAGTAAACGAGATGCTTACAAACATTGCTGGTTGTGAATGTGAGAGACTCCCTGGTGGTGGTACCCTATCACAGTATTCTCCCCTGCCACTGGTACAATCCTGCTTCTGCAACAAATTAAAATATTAAGTTTCCATGTAGAAAAAGCTCTTAATCAGAGTAGCACTGGATTAGGTTTCTATCGATGAATTTTCTCAGCTGCATACTGTTGTGTTGCAAAATCGAATGACATTAGATATGCTTACTGCAGCCCAAGGAGGAGTTTGCACCTTACTGCATACTGAATGTTGTGTGTATATCACTGGCAGTTCTCATAGTATTACTCTTCTTGCCCAAGACATGCAAAAACAGGTAAAACAGTTGGAATCTAACTGTTAGGACCCCATCAAGGACTGGCTATCCACCTGGCATTGGCATTGGCTATAGTGGGTGTGGATTTTATTGATTGTGCTTTTAATTCTCCTGTGCTTACCCTGTATCTGTAATCTATGTCAACTGTGTCTTCCCTGTGAATCTGTAAGGGTATTTTCCTACAATTGAGTACCAAATTGAGGCCGAATGTGGAGAAAATCTTAAATATCAAATTTGATCTCAATTGAACATGGACACAAACAATGGTCACCAAGTCCTGGAAGAGGTTGTGTGAGCACCTTGAGGTGTTCATCCAGCACTGCTTTGGAGAAATCTCTATTTCAATCTATTCCTATACATTAGTTATTGAAAAACAACAGAAAATTGCAAAAACAAGATGACCGTTTTTTGTGTTCCTTGAGTCCGCAAAGGGCCCTTGTGACTGTACCTCATGCCAAACAACTCATTACAAAAAGACCTAGGGTCCCAGACCACACCAAAATTTCATGAGACCTCCTCTCATCTATACATGGACAAGTGCTGACTCTGGAGCCCAGGCTGTTTCTTTCCAGTCTGGTGGTGAATCCTCTACAGTCTGGTGAGTGTGTGTGTATAGATATATGTATTATGTATATATATTATGTATATGTATTATGTATATATAATGTATTATGTATATATATAATATATATCATCTTTTTCCTTCTCACCTTCTCATTGCAATTTGCTTATTATATCAATCTGCTTATTATATCAGTCTGCTTATTATATCATTTGTTTATTATTATATCATTTGCTTATTGTATTTACATGGCCATTTACATGGCATAAATGTTGTTTTACCCTTAAAGGTAATGTGTGTGTGTCTTTTCTTCTCCCTTCATGCATTTCCCATACAGAACAAGCCCAGATTGAAAAGAAGAAGAAAGGAGAGAGAGAAAGAAAAAAGAAAGAAGGAGGGGGAGCAAGATGGCCGAATAGGAACAGCTCCAGTCTCCAGCTCCCAGCGCGAGTGACACAGAAGACAGGTGATTTCTGCATTTTCAACTGAAGTACTGGGTTTATCTCACTAGGGAGTGCCGGGCAATTGGTGATGGTCAGCTGTTGCAGCTCGACCAGTGAGAGCTGAAGCAGGACGAGGCATCGCTTCACCTGGGAAGCACAAGGGGGAAGGGAATCCCTTTTCCTAGCCAGGGGAACAGAGACACACAACACCTGGAAAATCGGGTAACTCCCACCCCAATACTGCACTT
>NW_012116166.1:2667-3936 GCF_000951035.1 Colobus angolensis palliatus | reverse complement strand
CCCTTTTCCTAGCCAGGGGAACAGAGACACACAACACCTGGAAAATCGGGTAACTCCCACCCCAATACTGCACTTTAAGCAAATGGACACATCAGGAGATTATATCCCACACATGGCCGGGAGGGTCCCAAGCCCACAGAGCCTTCCACATTGCTAGCACAGCAGTCTGCGGACTAACTGCAAGGCAGCAGCGAGGATGGGAGAGGGGCGCCCGCCATTGCTGAGGCTTAAGTAGGTAAACAAAGCCCTGGGAAAATCGAACTGGGTAGAGCTCACAGCAGCTCAAGGAGGCCTGCCAGTCTCTGTAGACTCCACCTGTGGGGGCAAGGCACAGCTAAACAACAACAACAAAGCAGCAGCAACCTCTGCAGATGCAAATGACTCTGTCTGACAGCTTTGAAGAGAGCAGTGGATCTCCCAACACGGAGGTTGAGATCTGAGAATGGACAGACTGCCTGCTCAAGTGGGTCCCTGACCCCTGAGTAGCCTAACTGGGAGACATCCTCCACTAGGGGCAGACTGACACCCCACACCTCACACGGTGGAGTACACCCCTGAGAGGAAGCTTCCAAAGCAAGAATCAGACAGGTACACTCGCTGTTCAGCGGTATTCTATCTTCTGCAGCCTCTCCTGCTGACACCCAGGCAAACAGAGTCTGGAGAGGACCTCAGGCAATCTCGAACGGACCTACAGCTGAGGGTCCTGACTGTTAGAAGGAAAACTAACAATCAGGAAGGACACCCACACCAAAACCCCATCAGTAGATCACCATCATCAATGACCAGAGGCAGATAAAACCATGAAGATGGGGAAAAAGCAGGGCAGAAAAGGTGGAAATTCAAAGAATAAGAGCGCATCTCCCGCTACAAGGGAACGCAGCTCATCGGCAGCAACGGATCAAAGCTGGATGTAGAATGACTTTGACGAGATGAGAGAAGAAGGCTTCAGACAATCAAACTTCTCAGAGCTAAAGGAGGAATTACGTACCCAGTGCAAAGAAACTAAAAATCTTGAAAAAAGAGTGGAAGAATTGATAACCAGAATAATTAATGCAGAGAAGGCCATAAACGAACTGACAGAGATGAAAACCATGACACGAGAATTACAGGACAAATGCACAAGTTTCAGTAACCGACTTGATCAACTGGAAGAAAGAGTATCAGCGATTGAGGATCAAATGAATGAAATGAAGTGAGAAGAGAAGTCTAAAGACAAAAGAAGAAAAAGAAATGAACAAAGCCTGCAAGAAGTATGGTAATACGTAAAAA
>NW_012116166.1:1771-2022 GCF_000951035.1 Colobus angolensis palliatus | reverse complement strand
GGAAAACACTCTTCAGGATATCATCCAGGAGAACTTCCCCAACCTAGTAGGGCAGACCAACATTCAAATTCAGGAAATACAGAGAACGCCACAAACACTCCTCGAGAAGAGCAACTCCAAGACACATAATTGCCAGACTCACCAAAGTTGAAATGAAGGAAAAAATCTTAAGGGCCGCCAGAGAGAAAGGTCGGGTTACCCACAAAGGGAAGCCCGTCAGACTAACAGCAGATCTCTCGGGAGAAACTCTA
>NW_012116166.1:533-960 GCF_000951035.1 Colobus angolensis palliatus | reverse complement strand
CAGACTTTAAACCATCAAAGATCAAAAGAGACAAAGAAGGCCATTACATAATGGTAAAGGGATCAATTCAACAGGAAGAAGTAACTATCCTAAATATACATACACCCAATACAGGAGCACCCAGATTCATAAAGCAAGTCCTTGGAGACTTACAAAGAGACTTAGACTCCCATAAAATAATAATGGGAGAATTCAAAATTCCACTGTCAACATTAGACAGATCAACGAGACAGAAAGTTAAAAAGGATATCCAAGAATTGAACTCATCTCTGCACCAAGCGGACCTAATACACATCTATAGAACTCTCCACCCCAAATCAACAGAATATACCTTCTTCTCAGCACGACATCGCACTTATTCCAAAATTGACCACATAATTGGAAGTAAAGCACTCCTCAGCAAATGTAAAAGAACAGAAATTATAAC
>NW_012116166.1:0-253 GCF_000951035.1 Colobus angolensis palliatus | reverse complement strand
GCAATAAAAAGTGATAAAGGGGATATCACCACCGACCCCACAGAAATACAAATTACCATCAGAGAATACTATAAACAACTCTACACAAATCAACTAGAAAATCTAGAAGAAATGGATAATTTCCAGGACACTTACACTTTCCAAGACAAAACCCACAAGAAGTTGAATCCCTGAATAGACCAATAGCAGGCTCTGAAATGGAGGCAACAATTAATAGCCTACCCACCAAAAAAAGTCCAGGACCAGACGGATT
>NW_012116165.1:16226-17823 GCF_000951035.1 Colobus angolensis palliatus | reverse complement strand
CAATATGGTGAAACCCTGTCTGTACTAAAAATACAAAAATGAGGCTGGGTGCAGTGGTTCACACCTGTAATCTCACCAGTTTGGGAGGCCGAGGTGGGCGGATCACCTGAGATCAGGCGTTTGAGACTAGCCTGACCAACATGGTGAAACCCCGTCTCTACAAAAATACAAAATTAGCCAGGGATGGTGGCAGGCACCTGGAATCTCAGCTACTCAGGAAACTGAGACAGGAGAATCACTTGAACCTGGGAGGTGGAATTTGCAATGAGCCAAGATCATGCCATTGCCCTCTGGCCTGGGCAACAGGAGCGAAACTCTGTCTCAAAAAAAAATTAGCCTGGCATGGTGGTGCACGCCTGTAATCCCAGCTACTCGGGAGGCTGAGGCAGAAGAATTGCTTGAACCCAGGAGGCAGAGGTTGCCGTGAGCCGAGAGCACACCACTGCACTCCAGCCTGGGTGACAGAGCGAGACACCAACTCAAAAAAAAGAACTCAAAAAAAAAAAAGTACTTAAAAAAAAATAGGTGAATATTTTAAATTCTTGAAGTAGGGAAGACCTTTCTTAGTAGAAACCAAAGTAAAGTCATAAGGGTGAATATGTATAGCAATGTAATTCACAGTTAATATTTTTGACTGTCAAGAATCAATCTAGGCTGGGTGCGGTGGCTCACACCTGTAATCCCAACACTTTGGGAGGCTGAGGTGGGAGGATCACGAGGTCAGGAGTTAGAGACCAGCCTGGCTAGCACGGTGAAACCCTGTCTCTATTAAAAACAAAACAAAACAAAACAAAAAAACAAAAACAAAAAATTAGCTGGGCGTGGTGACGGGCACCTGTAGTCCCAGCTACTTGGGAGGCTGAGGCAAGAGAATGGTGTGAACCTGGGAGGCATAGCTTGCAGTGAGCCAAGATCACGCCACTGCACTCCAGCCTGGACGACAGAGCAAGACTCCATCGCAAAAAAAAAAAAGGAATCAATCTAATTATTTCACTTTGTGTCAGCTCATCCAATTGGTATAGGTAAATGAACTGTAGAGTTGGAGTTAGAAGGAATTATTAGAAGTTCCTGATTCCCTCTCTTACTTGCCAAGGGTGATCCAAGGCATAGTAACTGTTAGTGTCTGTTTCCCTATCTGTGTAATGGGGACAATGTTAACCTTACAAAATTGTTGGAGAATTTCAGTGAGGTGATATTTGTGAAAGTGCTTTGTAAAGTTTAAAACAGAGTACCCTACCTGTTGTTGCATTATGACTTTGTAATTAATTATAGTGAAGGGAATATGTCTGGTTGTTCCTTTCCTGGATTATCGAGGAAACACAGCTTCCTGGTAGGCTTTGAGATATGGACTTGTCTTGCTTCGTGCTTTGAAGTATCTTTGCCTGTTGGAGTCTCAGATTCTCCTTTATCCTTATTTCCTATTATGTCCCTTCTCCCTTCTCTCACTCTGCTGTAGCCACACTTTGTTTTCAATCCTTAAGTAAGCAAAGTTCATACTCATCTTAGGGACTTTACATAAGCTATTCCCTCTTTTAGGAAAACTGTTTTTTTTTTTTTTTTTTTTTTTTGAGACAGAGTCTCGCTCTGTCACCCAGGC
>NW_012116165.1:6178-8721 GCF_000951035.1 Colobus angolensis palliatus | reverse complement strand
TTTTTGAGATGGAGTCTCACTCTGTCGCCCAGGCTGGGGTGCAGTGGTGTGATTTTGGTTCACTGCAACCTCCACTTCCCAGATTCAAGTGATTCTCGTGCCTCAGCTTCCTGAGTAGTTGAGATTACAGGCATGCACCACCATGCCTGGCTAATTTTTGTATTTTTAGTAGAGACGGGGTTTCGCCATCTTGGCCAGGCTGATCTCGAACTCCTGACCTCAAGTGATCCACCCGCCTCGCTCTCCTAAAGTGTTGGGATTACAGGCGTGAGCCACTGCGCCCAGCCTTGCCTTAGCTTTCTTTGAGACTGGATCTTACTCTGTTGCCCAGGCTGGAGTGCAGTGGCACAATCTCAGCTCACTGCAACCTCGCCTCCCAGGTTCAAGCAATCATCCCGCCACAGCCTCCCAAGTAGCTGTGGGAGTACAGGTGCATGCCACCACCCCCAGCTAATTTTTGTATTCCTAGTAGAGACAGGGTTTTGCCTCCCATGTTGGCTAGGCTGGTCTCAAATTACTGATCTCAGGGCAATCTGCCCACCTCGGCCTTCCAAAGTGTTGGGATTACAGGTGTGAGCCACCGTGCCCGGCCTGCCTTAGCTTTCTATTTGGATCTTACTTAAATACTTTTTTTTTTTGGTACCCATAGGTATCTTTAACTGTACAGACTGTCTTTGAGTTTATCTTTTTTTCCCTTTAAAATTATAATCTTCATTTATAAGATAAATAACAATGGGAAAATGCTATAAAACCTATTTATTTATTTATTTATTTTAATTTTTAGAGACAGGGACTCGCTCTGTTTCCCAGGCTGGAGTGCAGTGGTACAGTCATATCTCATTGTAACCTCGAGCTCCTGGGCTCAAGTGATTCTCCTGCCCCAGCTTCCCAAGTAGCTAGGACTACAGGTATGCCTCACCACACCCAACTAATGTAGAATTAATTTATGTTAGTTTTTGTTTAAAGCCAAATAGAAAAATACAGAAGTATCTAAAATGAAAGGCAGGTTAAAGCGTAGTAGTTATTATAGTTGGTATTTCTTTTTTTTTTGAGATGGAGTCTGACTCTGTCTCCCAGGCTGAAGTGCAGTGGTGTGATCTCAGCTCACTGCAACCTCCGCCTCGCAGGTTCAAGTGATTCTCCTGCCTCAGCCTCCCGAGTAGCGGGGACTACAGGCGCCTGCCACCACGCCTGGCTAATTTTTTTTTGTATTTTTAGTAGAGACGGGGTTTCACCCTGTTAGCCAGGATGGTCTCGATCTCCTGACCTCGTGATCCGCCCGCCTCGTTATTATTCTTAACCCAAAGCTTTTCCACTATAGCATGAGGCTACCTGTATTATAACTTTTAAAATAACTTTTTTTTTTTTTTTCCCAATCCCATGGCAGCATATTGATTAAAGTAACTTTTAATCCTGTCTGTGACTATGGGCTGTACCCTCAGTGTAAAGAGAATACATTCAGGAACAGATGGAGTTAACATATTACACAAAATAGCACAGAATTATGTTGCTGTTATTTTAGTTTATCCTAGGAAAACTATTTTTCCAGTTACTATCCTAGAGACCCCATAGAAATATGGGCACAGCTAGTCCCAGGCAGTGACCCAACATCCCATTGCCTTTCTTTTTCTTTCTTTCTTTTTTTGTGAGATAGAGTCTCGCTCTGTTGTGCAGGCTGGAGTGCAGTGGCGTGATCTTGGCCCACTGCAACCTCCGCCTCCCAGGTTCAAGCAATTCTCCTCCCTCAGCCTCCCGAGTAGCTGGGATTACAGGTGCCTGCCACCACGCACGGCTAATTTTTGTATTTTGGGGAGAGATGGGGTTTCACTGTGGTGGCCAGGCTGATCTCGAACTCCTGACCTCAAGTGATCTGCCCACCTCGGCCTCTCAAAGTGCTGGGATTACAGGCATGAGCTCTGTTGCCCAGGCTGGAGTAGAATGGTGCCATCTTGGCTCACTGCAGTCTCCGCCTCCCGGGTTCAAGCGATTCTCCCGCCTCAGCCTCCCAAGTAGCTGGGATTACAGGCCTGTACCACCACACTCTGCTAATTTTTGTATTTTTAGTAGAGATGGGGATTTACCATGTTGCCCAGGCTGGTCTTGAACTTCTGAGCTCAGGCAATCCGCACACATTGGCCTCCCAAAGTGCTAGGATTACAGGCATGAGCCACTGTGCCCAGCCCCCACTGAGTTTTAATTCACATTTTGCTGAATTTACTTTCATCTGTCCCCTAAGACAGAATTCACCAGCTGATCTTCTAACTTTTTCCTAGGGAACTTGATGTCTCTAGCTTTTAACAATCCTATTTTTTTTGTGTGGTACCTAGGAATTACCTTTCCCTCCTTATTTAAAAGCTCTTGGGCCGGGCGTGGTAGCTCACGCCTGTAATCCCAGCACTTTGGGAGGCTGAGGCGGGTGGATCACAAGGTCAGGAGATGAAGACCATCCTGGCCAACATGGTGAAACCCCCTCTCTACTAAAAGTACAAAAATTAGCTGGATGTGGTGGCATGTGCCTGTAATCCCAGCTACTCAGGAGGCTG
>NW_012116165.1:0-2024 GCF_000951035.1 Colobus angolensis palliatus | reverse complement strand
GACCTCGTGATCCGCCCGTCTCGGCCTCCCAAAGTGCTGGGATTACAGGCTTGAGCCACCGCGCCCGGCCATTTTTTTGTATTTTTGTAATGACAGAGTTTTGCCATATTGCCCAGGCTGGTCTCCAACTCCTGGGCTCAAGCAGTCCACTCACCTCAGCCTCCCAAAGTGTTGTGGGTGTGAGCCGAGCCACTGCACCCGGCTGGGAAAATCATTTTCATGGCTGAACTGAAAAAAGGGGAGTATTGTCTAGAAGAATGGGAAAGTGGGTAGACTACAGAGATGTAGTTTATTGCTGAGTGCTCAAGATCAGAGATAAGGCTGGGCGCGGTGGCTCAAGCCTGTAATCCCAGCACTTTGGGAGGCCGAGACGGGCGGATCACGAGGTCAGGAGATCGAGACCATCCTGGCTAACACGGTGAAACCCCGTCTCTACTAAAAAATACAAAAAACTAGCCGGGCGAGGTGGCGGGCACCTGTAGTCCCAGCTACTTGGGAGGCTGAGGCAAGAGAATGGAGTAAACTCAGGAGGTGAAGCTTGCAGTGAGCTGAGATCCGGCCACTGCACTCCAGCCTGGGCGACAGAGCGAGACTCAGTCTCAAAAAAAAAAAAAAAAAGAAGTTAGGAAGAAACAGAAAAGCCAGCTGGGCATGGTGACTCACGCCTGTAATCCCAGCACTTTGGGAGGCTGAGGTGGGTGGATCACTTGAGGCCAAGAGTTTTGAGATCAGCCTGGCCAACATGGTGAAACCCCATCTCTACTAAAAAAATACAAAAAACTAGCCGGGCGAGGTGGCGGGCGCCTGTAGTCCCAGCTACTCGGGAGGCTGAGGCAGGAGAATGGCGTAAACCCGGGAGGCGGAGCTTGCAGTGAGCTGAGATCCGGCCACTGCACTCCAGCCTGGGCGACAGAGCGAGACTCAGTCTCAAAAAAAAAAAAAAAAAGAAGTTAGGAAGAAACAGAAAAGCCAGCTGGGCATGGTGACTCACGCCTGTAATCCCAGCACTTTGGGAGGCTGAGGTGGGTGGATCACTTGAGGCCAAGAGTTTTGAGATCAGCCTGGCCAACATGGTGAAACCCCATCTCTACTAAAAATAGGAAAAAAATAGCTGGTCATGGTGGTGCACGCCTGTAGTCCTAGCTACTTGGGAGGGTAAGGCAGGAGAATCACTTGAACACGGGAGGCAGAGGTTGCAGTGAGCCAAGAAAACACCACTGGACTCCATCGTGGGTGACAGAGCAAGACTCCATCTCAGAAAAAAAAAGGAAAGGAAGAAATAGAAAAGCCAAAAGAAGAGATGGAAAAGCAGTAGCCAGTGTGAGATGAAGAAAATCAAGTGCATGGTATTCTGAGAGGCAAGTAAAGAAAGTCTATCAAGATGGAAAGGGTCATTAGCTGTGTCAGTTACTTCTTATGGGTCATAAAAAATGAGGGCTGAGAATTTATCTTTGGATTTAGCAACATGGAGGTCACTGGTGATCTAGACAGAGTCTTTTTTATGAGATGGTGAGGGTGAAAGCTTATTTGGAGTTGGTTTAAGAGAGAATTGGACATAACAAATATAGATAGCTCTTTTGAGGTATTTGCTACAGAGAGGAACAGAGCAGGGGCAAGGGCCAGGGTCAGTAGCTAGCTGGAAGAAGTAAGGTCAACAAGGTGTTTTTTAGATGGAAGAAGTCACAGTGTATTTTTATACTGGCGGGAATGTTCCAGTAGAGAGAAAAATGGATAATGTAGGCGAGAGCGAGGAAAATGGCTGAGGTGAAACACGAGATAAGCAAGAGACAATGGGAAAGAGGGTTTGGTAAGTGGTCTTCTTAGCTCCTTTTTTTTTTTTTTTTTTTTTAAGACAGGGTTTCACTGTTGCCCAGGCTGGTCTGGAACTCCTGGGCTCAAGCAGTCCTCCCATGTTGGCCTCCCAAAGTGTTGGATTATAGATGTTAGCCACCATTCCCAGCCGGGTCTTTGCTTTTATTTTTATTATATATATATGGTCTTTTTTTTTTTTTTTTTTTTTTTTT
>NW_012116164.1:11256-12114 GCF_000951035.1 Colobus angolensis palliatus | reverse complement strand
GGAGCTTGCTTGGTTTAAACAGCTTCATCCTCAATATATTTATCAAAACAATCAGTGGGATCTGTTAACATTGCAAGGTCCTGAGTCAGTGATACAAGATAGGGTCAGTAAAAGGCTGACCAAAAACCTTGAAAGAAAAAAACTGGGTGTCAGATTCTATAAAAGATTTTGATGAGCTCTGCCATATTCCTGGAAAGACAGAAGATCACTCGCATGCTGAGTTATGTGCATGGCCAGGTAAGAATTGGGCAGGTCCTAAATTTTCCACATCAGCTGAAATGGATGTTTTGTGCAAGGAAGGCCAAAGTAGAGTTGTAAACTGGTGGGCTTTTGCAGTCATGACCCAGCCCCTGCACAGAGCCTTTGGCAAATGCTGAGGAATGTGGTGTTCAAGGCATTTAAGAACATGTCTGTTCAATAATAAGCTAATGACTGATATAATTGAGTAGAGACTGCGGTGGTTGCATAAGCAAAGAATGCAGACTTAGAGAATTATTCCAGTACTGTGAAACAATCAAGCATCATCAACAATAATAACTCAACAAAGCCGGAAGTAATTATGACAAATATTTTAAGGAAAGAATCTGATTTCCAGAATTGTTACATCGTATGACTGAAAAGCTCCATTTGGCAAAGTGAAATTATGAGGCAGGGACATAGCAAAGTACTGTCCATACACAGGGATAAAAGGGGAAAGCAAAATAAAACGTAACAAAAACAAACAAAAACATTAAAAATAAGTTGACAAAATCACGTCCAGAGATGCACTTGGTGGTTACTACCTAAAAACTTCAAATTAGCTGTTGTAAATATGGTCAAAGAAATAAATACAACCATGTTAACAATTGTTAAGGAAAG
>NW_012116164.1:5339-6831 GCF_000951035.1 Colobus angolensis palliatus | reverse complement strand
CAACAAAGGAAAGAAAATGGGGGAGGGTGCCCCACCTTTAAGAATGGCTTTAGGGGGATGAGTGTGCCATTTATGAATGGAAATTATGATTTTCTCTTGTAGAAAGGAAGGCTCAGATTGAAGTTTAGAATATTTTTAAAATATCTTTTTCACAGTCATGTACTGGGAAAACAATTTCATACTAGACTGATTAAATGATACTTTTATAATCTGTAACTGCACTTATGGCTTTTTTGTAAATACGAACTATAATTTGTATCTGTTTTGCTGTAACGTTGAAGGAAAGACCAGACATTTTCTTTAAGTGTTTATTTAGAAAGTATCATAATGTAAACAAAGAGTACCACTTTCCTTTAGGCAGTACATAAATAAATATTCCAGAAAAATCAGAGTGGGAAAAAGGTACAGAACTGAACCCTAGCTGACACTGATCAGAACCCATATATATAGGACCTACAGCATCATGGAAGAATGAAACCCAACAACTACCAAAAGTGTGTGAATTTCTGTTTCCAGTCATGAGTTGATAAATGGCAACAGGTCCAGCTCCATCATCAAAGACTATAGGACAGAATCATTTACATTAAATTAGTATTTCCAGGCAATGAACTTTGACCAACAGGAAGAACTTGATTATGTGACCTCAGAGAAGTGAAGCACACCCATGCATTCACACACAGATGAGCCCAGCAGTGGACACATTTTTCTTTCCAGGAAGTACTTTGTGGCTCAGAACAAAGCTTTTCTATTTTTTTTTTTGGCATGGATTAGAAATAAGAAAATATTTATATTTCATTTGACATTTGAAACATAAGAGGCCACATGTGAATAAATGTGTTAAATATTTAGAACATACTCATTGTAGTTTTAAACATCAGATATAACAAATACTCATGTTGGTGAATCTATAATTTCTTTCATAATTTATTTTTGTTTTTACAAACTGTACCATGATAAAGATTGACAAAATTGCTCATGTGGAACAGTATTCTTTAACATTTTTTAAGTTAAGCAAGTGCAAACAAAATAGATTTGTTGTCGTTGTTGTTTAAGTAGGAAGCTCTCATGAGTTTAGTATTTTGCAACTTTAAGCTGAGAATACTGTCAGAAATAAATTTGGAAAATGCCATTACAAGAGATTGAGAGTGAGCAGTTAAAAAGAAAGAGGAAGGAAGGAAGGAAGGGAGGAAGGAAGGAAGGAAGAAAGGAAAGGAGTGAGGGATGGAGAAAGAAAGGAAGGAAGGGAAGAAAGGAAGAAAGAAGGGAGGAAAGGAAGAAAAGGAAGAAAGGAAAGAAAGAACAGAAAGCGTATAGGGCTGTTGAACTGTAGAGAATCAGATATTTTCCCTGCCCAAACTGATAATGGGCTTCTTACTTAGCTGACAACATAAGGATGAGAAGTAAGAGGACAGTAATGGCTGAGATTCTCAGAGCAAGATGCCAGAGAGGAGGCAGCTGCACAGAGCAAGGTCTCTGTGACTCTGCATATGGC
>NW_012116164.1:0-547 GCF_000951035.1 Colobus angolensis palliatus | reverse complement strand
ACTGTAACATCCCTCAAATCTTCCCCTCCTCTTCTTTGCACTGCTGCTGTGTCCCTTGGACCTCCTGATCTCTCCTGTGGGGAGTCTTCAGGTCTTAGCCCAGTTCCACATTAGGTATCAGAGATATGTGCCAGTGTTTTTCTTGTAGTTTCCATTCTTCAGCGACCGAACCTCTAAGGACGATAACCACCAGAAATTAGACCAGCATGAAACCCCCCACAATCTTATTTCAGCTCTCATCCACATACCCTGGTTTTCTGCTCTCCACCACCCTTGGTCAGTTGGTTTAGCATCACAGTGGAATTCATGCTTATTCATGCTTTAAGTTTCCAAAGCAACAAGCATGACTAGGCTAGACCTGGAAACCCTCTTCCATTGGGTTCTATATCTGTGTTGTGATCTACCTGGAATATCTTCATCATCACTGCTGGAATCCTATCTCCTGTTGCCAGTGCAAGCTCTAGAGACACAAACATCAGCAAGAAAGTTGTTACACAAAGGAGCTCACCCATCCTCCCTAAATCAGTTGAGTCTATGTCAGCTCACA
>NW_012116163.1:8632-9915 GCF_000951035.1 Colobus angolensis palliatus | reverse complement strand
TAGCTAATTTTTGTATTTTTAGTATAGACGGGTTTCACCATGTTGGTCAAGCTGGTCTCAAACTCCTGACCTCAGGTGATCCACCCACCTCAACCTCCCAAGGTGCTGGAATTATAGGCATTAGCCACCACACCGGACCAATAATAGTAATTTTTAAAAATTTTTTTAAAAAAAAGTGTTCTTACTGGCAGAAATGAAAGAAAAAATAATTATATAAACTCCCTTCTCCCATTGCCTCCCTTCTTTATAACTTTTTTAATTTTCATTTTTATTTTAATTTCCTCTTAAAGCAATAAAATTATTTTATAGAGGAAGGCATGTAAACTAAGGTAACAGGAAATAGGGGAAAGAAAAAAGGTGAGGAAAAGGCAATATAAGTAAGAGTAAGCTGATGAAGTGGGGTTACTGTTCTGCCTATGTCCTCTCCTTGTATGTCCAGAATCTGAAGAGGTAAATGTGAAGATACTTATTTTCCCAGGCAGGCAAAATTCTTAAGAGCCGCCACTAACCCACACCCTTGTATCATCCCCTCCCCTTGAGTGTGGGAGAGACCTGTAGATATAACGGGATATCATTACTGTGGTTATGTTATATGACAAATATATGTTGCATATGTAATTAAGGTCCTTAATCAGTTAAGTTACCACAAAGGGCCTGACCTAATCTTTTAAGAGCTTTTAAAAGAGATCTTAAAGGGGAGTCAGAGGTCAGACACAGAGGAAATAGTGAGGCTGATTCCTGTTAGCCTGGATAAAAGCTAACAGCCATGCTGTGAACTATGTGGCCACAAGGCAAGGAACTGAGAGCAGTCCTTGGCCAACAGCTAACAAGAAGATGGGGACTTCAGTCATACCATCACAAAGAAATTAATTGTGCCAACAAGTAGTGACCTTGAAAGACAACTCTGGCCGGGTACAGTGGCTCACACCTGTAATCCCAGCATTTTGGGAGGCTTAGGTGGGCAGATCACGAGTTGAAGAGATGGAGAACATCCTGGCCAACATGGTGAAACCCCATCTCTACTAAAAATACAAAAATTAGCTGGGCATAGTGGCGGGCACCTATAGTCCCAGCTACTTGGGAGGCTGAGGCAGGAGAATCCACTTGAATCTGGGAGGCGGAGCTTGCAGTGAGCTGAGATCCGGCCACTGCACTCCAGTCTGGGCGACAGAGCAAGACTCCGCCTCAAAAAAAAAAAAAAAAAAAATCTCCCTAGTAATTTTAATTCACAGTTATATCCTTTAAAGGAAGGGTGTCTAATCTTTTAGCTTCCCTGGGCCACA
>NW_012116163.1:3387-5824 GCF_000951035.1 Colobus angolensis palliatus | reverse complement strand
CTCCGCCTCCCAGGTTCAAGCAATTCTCCTGCCTCAGCCTCCTGAGTAGCTGGGATTACAGGCATACACCACCACACCCGGCTAATTTTGTATTTTTAGTAGAGATGGGGTTTCTCCATGTTGGTCAGGCTGGTTGCGAACTCCTGACCTCGGGTGATCGGCCCGCCTCAGCTTCCCAAAGTGCTGGGATTACAGGCCTGAGCCACCGCGCCTGGCCAACAAAATTCTTAAGATTCCAATTCTCTTGGCAAGGATTTTCAAACACCACAACTTTTATTAACAGCTTCAAGTCATACATATGATCAAAATATTATCGAGGCACAGAAAAATGATTCCCCAAAATATAGCACTTCAGCATGCTGAATGCTTTGAAAATTGAAAGCCCTCAGAATCAAGGTCTGTTTCTGACCTTTCCCTGTCTCCCTGATCCTCTTTCCCGAAGCACCAAGGGTACAGTTTCTTTGGAATTTCCTTATCTGACCAAGAAAGCTTTTTTACAAAAGAAATGCAGTGTTGGCAGGGCATGGTGGCTCACGCCTGTAATCCTAGCATTTCGGGAGGTCGAGGCGGGTGGATCACCTGGGGTCAGGAGTTTGAGACATGCCTGGCCAACATGGTGAAACTCTGTCTCTACTAAAAAAACAAAAATCAGTCAAGCATGGGCATGGTGGTGCGTGCCTGTAGTCCAGCTACCACAGAGGCTGAGGCAAGAGAATCGCTTGAACCTGGGAGGCGGAGGTTGCAGTGAGCCAAAATTGCACCACTGCACTGCAGCCTGGGTGACAGAACAAGACTCTGTCTCAAAAAAATAAATAAATAATAAATAAAAAGAAGAAATGCAATGTTGTAAAACTCCCTCCCTAGTAATCTCATCAAATAACCAGGAAATATCAACCACTAGAGAAGAGATTGAGAGTCACCATGACTTTTTATCTGTTCTTCTGAGGGCAGCTCCAAGGGATTACCTGGAGGACTTTATCTGTATAATAAGACAATCCTTGTTCCTGTGCAGCTCTACACCTCACCTTCCCATTAATGTCTGCCTTCCACCTCCAAAGTCCATTTGTTCTCCCTAATGACTTGCTGTCACTCAAAAGAATTGTCTACATTCTCCATCTCTCCCTTCCCTTATGAAAAAGGGTATATAAGTTTCTTTACCACACTAAATAATGGGTAATCACTCTGGATTATTCACACACACACACATGTTAATTTAAAATTTCTGGTTTTTTTGAAACAGGATCTCACTCAGCCACCCAGACTAGAGTGCAGTGGCACTATCACAGCTCACTGAAGCCTAAAAGTCCTGGGCTCAAGCGATCCGCCTCAGTTTCGCAAGTAGCTGGGACTACAGGCACACACCACCCTGCCCACTAATTAAAAAAGAAAAAAAAAATCTTTGTAGAGACAAGGTCCCACTATGTTGTCCAGGCTGGTCTCAAACTACTGGACTCAAGCAATTCTCCCTACTTGGCCTCCCAAGATGCTGAGATTACAGATGTGAGCCACTGCGCCCAGCCTAATGTGACTGTCGTCAGTTGATTTTTCAGCAAACCTTCAGCAGAGGGAAAACTTCCCTTTGTTATTACATATAAAAGTTTTCCCTTCACCCCTCAGTATGAAAAAGAATGTACTTCAGACACATGGCCATCAGAATTTTATTTCAACTCAATCTCTTAGCCAACTTGGTCCAAAAGTAGGTATTTAATGTTATAAATAGAAAAAAAATGCACTCTATAGCCTATGAAATGGGAAGACATTGCACACGGGTTGCAATAGTTTATTTTAAAAGATTTTTATATAGTGTTTTACCAGGAGCTTTAGATTGCTTTTCTTGTTTTCCTTGCAAATATGCCAAATTGTGTTTCTGAAAATGCATTAGTTATAATTAACATTTATGAACCAACAACATGAAAAACTTTGCCTTATTACCCAAAGAATTAGTTTCTGATTGTGTAGTTTGCAGTTTCTTTAAAATCTGAGCCAGACTTACGTATTTTTTCTCCCTGGATAATTTTAGCACACAAAAGATTTCAGTTATTCATGGCCTTGCAGTTAGAGTAAGACACATTAAATCAACTTTTTTTGCATGAGGATAATGGTGATATTTCTTGCACAGAAAGGATTTTTAAAGTAAAATTTGGGCTCGGTGCAGTGGCTCATGCCTATAATCCCAGCACTTTGGGAGGCCAAGGTGGGCAGATCACCTGAAGTCAGGAATTCGAGACCTGGCCAACATGGTGAAACTCCATCTCTACTAAAACCCAAAAATTAGCCAGGCATGGTGGCGCACACCTGTAATCCCAGCTACTTGAGAGGCTGAGGCAGGTGGCAGGAGAATAGGTTAAATCCATGAGGCAGAGGTTGCAGTGAGTCGAGATCATGCCACTGCACTCCAGCGTGGCAGACAGAGTGAAACTCCATCTCAAAAAAAAAA
>NW_012116163.1:0-2367 GCF_000951035.1 Colobus angolensis palliatus | reverse complement strand
GCCTCCCAAAGTGCTTGAATTACAGGCATGAGCCACTGCGCCCAGCCTAAAAATGCTATTCTTTCTAAAACTGAGCAAGCAGCCAGGCACAGTGACTCACACCTGTAATCACAGCACTGTAGGAGGTGGAGACAGGCAGATCTCTTGAGGCCAGAAGTTCAAGACCAATCTGGGCAACATATGGAGACCCCATCTGTATAAAAAATAACAAATTATCTGGGCAGGATGGGGCACACCTGTAGTCCCAGCTACTTGTGAGACTGAGGTGGGAAGATCACTTAAGTGAGTCATGATGATGCCACTGCACTCTAGTCTGGGTGACACAGCAAGACCCTATCTCAGATAGACAGACAGACAAATGTATAACTAAATCAATAAATTCTGCCCCATTGTTGGTAATAAGATGGTAAGAGGGATCCAGAATACCTCCCCTTTCAGAATCAATTACCTGGTTATAGGCAAAACTCTATTCCCAAAAAGCAGAGGATCGGAATTGCTCAGATTTTTTTTTTTAAATAAATCTCAGCCGGGCACGTTGGCTCACGCCTGTAATCCCAGCACTTTGGGAGGCGGAGGTGGGCGGATCACAAGGTCAGGAGATCAAGACCATCCTGGCTAACACAGTGAAAACCCCTCTCTACTACTAAAAATACAGAAAATTAGCCGGGCGTGGTGGCGGGCGCCTGTAGTCCCAGCTACTCAGGAGGCTGAGGTGGGAGGATTGCTTGAGCCCAAGACATTGAGGCTGCAGTGAGTCATGATGATGCCACTGCACTCTAGTCTGGGTGACACAGCAAGACCCTATCTCAGATAGACAGACAGACAAATGTATAACTAAATCAATAAATTCTGCCCCATTGTTGGTAATAAGATGGTAAGAGGGATCCAGAATACCTCCCCTTTCAGAATCAATTACCTGGTTATAGGCAAAACTCTATTCCCAAAAAGCAGAGGATCGGAATTGCTCAGATTTTTTTTTTTAAATAAATCTCAGCCGGGCACGTTGGCTCACGCCTGTAATCCCAGCACTTTGGGAGGCGGAGGTGGGCGGATCACAAGGTCAGGAGATCAAGACCATCCTGGCTAACACAGTGAAAACCCCTCTCTACTAAAAAAAAAAAAAAATAACCCGGCCGGGGGGCCGGCCCCCGGAAGTCCCAGCTACTCAGGAGGCTGAGGCAGGAGAATGACAAGAACCCAGGAGGCGAAGCTTGCAGTGAGCCGAGATCGCGCCACAGCATTCCAGCCTGAGGGACAGAGCAAGGCTCTGTCTCAAAGAAAAGAAAAAGGAAATCTCACAGGCAGAGGGCTAGAACTAGCGTGGGTAGGAGCTAAGAGTTATTATTTAGAGACTCAAGTGCTAGTAGAGAACAACCATTTTCTTAGTCCAAGTTTCTTGGTGTCCTTGGGATTCCACTTCATGGCTTATTTCAAAAGACCTGTATGAGGCCTGGACTACTTTGAGGAATCACCCCTCTTTTTTTTTTTTTTTTTTTTTTTAAGTCGGAGTCTTGCTGGATTGCCCAGACTGGAGTTCAGTGGCATGATCTTGGCTCACTGCAACCTCCACCTCCCGGGTTCAAGCGATTATCCTGGTCTCAGCCTCCTGAGTAGCTGGGATTACAGGCACACACCACCATGTGTAGCTAATTTTTGTATTTTTAGTAGAAACAGGGTTTCACCATTTTGGCCAGATTGGTCTCAAACTCCTGACCTCAGGTGATCTGCTGGCCTCGGCCTCTCAAAAAAAGTGTTGGGATTACAGGCGTAAGCCACTGCACCAGGCCTGGGAATCATTCTTGATAGAATAGCTATCTAAAACATTGTTTCCATATAGGCAGGAAAACCAGCCTCTCATTTTATTTTCAGTAAAAGAAACGCACAATGGCAACAAATAAAAGGATACAAAATAAATTGTAACATATCAAACAGGACAAAAGAACTTATGTTGAAAAGCAACCAAGCTTCATCCTAACTCCACCTCCAGGGCCACTGCCCAAGGATAACATCTTTTACATGTTTTTATTTGTTTGTTTGGAATTACTTCAGTATTTCTAAATACACTCATATCAAATTTAGACAAAATCTAATGTCTCCCTGCATACCCACTGGTCCAATATTTAACAGTTACATTAAATTTGCATCTGTTGTTGGTTTTCTTTGTAACTTTTTTTTTCTTTTTTCCTTTTGGAGACAGAGTCTCCCTCTTATCCAGGCTAGAGTGCAGCGGCCTGATCTTGGCTCATTGCAACTTCTGCCTCCCGGGTTCAAGCAATTCTCCTGCCTCAGCCTCCTGAGTAGCTGGGATTACAGATGTGCGCCACCATGACCAGCTAATTTTTGTATTTGTTTTCTTTTTTTTTTTTT
>NW_012116162.1:2465-3760 GCF_000951035.1 Colobus angolensis palliatus | reverse complement strand
AATATTCTGCAAAGTAAATTAAGTAAAATTAAAGGAAATAAATAAAATTTAAAATAGCTGTAAATATGGCTTAAAATAATAAAAAGGAAAGTAGATACCATGATGTCAACATCCTGTTCTGTAACTTCCTTAACAAACTTATAATTCCACATTTACCACTTCTACCCTTGAAAAGTCTCAAGATTTGGAAAACTGCTATGTATCAAATTACCTCTAAGTTTTCTCAAATGGCATATACCCCAAGTTCTCCAGGCTAAGCATCTGAAAGTTGAACAGTGAAGGGGTGGCCTGCCCCTCCACACCTGTGGGTGTTTTTTGCTAGGTGGAACGAGAGACTTGAGAAAAGAAATAAAGACACAGAGACAAAGTATAGAGAAAGAAAAGCGAGGCCCCAGGGGGCCAGTGCTGTGCTTCCAGAGGACCCACACTGGCACCGGTCTCTGAGTTCCCTCAGTATTTATTACCAAAAAGATAAGGGAGTAATTTAGCAGTAAGGCATACAGATACACAGAAATGTTACATTTTCCCAGGAATGGGCAGGAGACAGATGTTTTTCTTTTACTGAGATTTAAGGGAATGGTACTGACCTTCAACCACAAGTAGACTTTAAACATTTGACTAACAAAACACATTCTTTACAGCCCAAAATCCTTTCAACCTTAATTAACACAGCAATGTTTCTAACAAAAACAAAATTGAAAATAAAGTCACAAATTAACAACATCTCAAATACAAAGCCAAATAAAGTCTCTTAAACTTACTTCTATCTATAATAACACAGTAACAAACTAACCTCTCTTTTTCCCCACAGAACAGTGCTTTTTGCATCTAACTAGAGCTTAACAATTGCTATTATAATAAAAATGAGTTATCTCACTAACAGTCTTTTGTGATCCATATGTAAAGTTATTTTACCTTTCTGGAATCTTGCCAGCTTTTAACTATGACATTGAACTAGTATGAATAAGAAGATAGTTTCATTGACTCATTGTTCTACTTGTATTACTAAAAAGCTAATTGCCAAAACTGCACAGAATATACTCCTAGCTTTGTTTCTGTTTTCAGTTGAAAGAGACTAATTTGTAACAAAATCTGTTTGGATTGAAACATGACAAACTTTTGATTTCTGATTTATTATTAGTTTTTAAATACATGGTAAGTTCTAGCGACCTGATTCATTCTTATCACACTAAAAATGAGCCATTAAATATTTGTTGAGAGTACATCTCACCCTCCATGACAACTTCATGAGAAACAAATGTAGAAGCAAAATCATAGAATAGATGAGGCTAGTC
>NW_012116162.1:0-421 GCF_000951035.1 Colobus angolensis palliatus | reverse complement strand
CTCTCTAGTTTAATTAGATTGCATTTGTCTATTTTGGTTTTTGTTGCCATTGCTTTTGGTGTTTTAGTCATGAAGTCTTTGCCCATCCCTATGTCCTGTATGGTATTGCCTAGGTTTTCTTCTAGGGTTTTCATGGTTTTAGGTCTTACATTTAAATCTTTAATCCATCTTGAGTTAGTTTTTGTATAAGGTGTAAGGAAGTGGTCCAGTTTCAGTTTTCTGCATATGGCTAGCCAGTTAACTCTTTAGATGTAGTGTGGTAATGGGAAAAGAACCGAATGAGAATCTGGGTGTCTTGTCTGTCTTATCCCTTTTCTCTACTGGTACATAACCCCAGGTAAATCACTTACCCAGGCTGGAGTGCAGTGGCACGATCTCAACTCACTGCAAACTCCGCCTCCCAGGTTGACCCCATTCTCCT
>NW_012116161.1:9524-10824 GCF_000951035.1 Colobus angolensis palliatus | reverse complement strand
AAGAAAAAGAAAGAAAGAAAGAAAGAAAGAAAGAAAGAAAGAAAGAAAGAAAGAAAGAAAGAAAAAGAAAAGAAAGAAATCGCAGTACAGTCAGATGACAGCTGCCCAGCAGCTGATAAAATGAGGGAACTGCAGGCCAGGCACAGTGACTCATGCCTATAATCCCAGTACTTTGGGAGGCCGAGGCGGGCGGATCACCTGAGGTTAGGAGTTCGAGACCAGCCTGGTTAACATGGCGAAAACCCATCTCTACTAAAATTACAAAAATTAGCTGGACGTGGTGGTGCACGCCTGTATTCCTAGCTACTTGGGTGACTGAGGGAGAAGAATCGCTAAACCTGGGAGGCGAAGGTTGCAGTGAGCTGAGATTGTGCCACTGCATTCCAGCCTGGGTGATAGAGACTCTGTCTCAAAAAAAAAATTAAAAAAAAATGAAGGAACTGCAGCCAGCCCCATCACCACTGATGGATATCACCAACAGATTGTGGTGATATCACACATAGCAAACAAAACACACAAAGCGAGTCACGCATGTAAAGTTAAAAACATGTACATGAGGCAGGGCGTGGTGGCTCACGCCTGTAATCCCAGCACTTTGAGAGGCCAAGGTGAGAGGATCATTTGAGTCCAGAAGTTCAAGACCAGTCTGGGCAACATAGTGAAATCCTATATATATATAGGGTTGAACCCAGGAGGCGGAGGTTGCAGTAAGCCAAGATTGCACTACTGCACTCCAGCCTGGGCAACAGGGTGAGACTCCATCTCAAAAAAAAAAAAAAAATTTCTGGTTATAAACCTCTACCAACTCCAGCACATGGGCCAAAGTGGCAGGTACAAGCAGACTCTGGCAGTGCAGCATTGTAATGACTGCAGCTGGAGATAGCTTAGACACCCACCACTTAAGAGCAGACAGAGAAGTCGCAGTGTGGCCGGGCATGGTGGCTCATGCGTGTAATTCCAGCACTTTGGGAGGCTGAGGCGGGTTGTATGTATGTGTATATATACATATTATATATTATATATATAACATATATACACACACATATACATATATACACATATATACATATGTACACATATATACATATATATACGTGTGTGTGTGTATGTGTGTGTGTGTGTATATATATACACACACAACCATTTACATGATTACACCACTGCAGTGCAGCCTGGGCAACAGAGACCCGTCTCAAAAAAAACCAAAGAACAGGCCGGGCGCGGTGGCTCAAGCCTGTAATCCCAGCACTTTGGGAGGCCGAGACGGGTGGATCACGAGGTCAGGAGATCGAGACCATCC
>NW_012116161.1:6135-7834 GCF_000951035.1 Colobus angolensis palliatus | reverse complement strand
CCGCCACCTCGCCCAGCTAGTTTTTTGTATTTTTTAGTAGAGACGGGGTTTCACGGTGTAGGCCAGGATGGTTTCGATCTCCTGACCTCGTGATCCGCCCGTCTCGGCCTCCCAAAGTGCTGGGATTACAGGCTTGAGCCACCGTGCCCGGCCCACCATGCCCACTTAATTGTTTGTATTTTCCGTAAAGGTGGGGTCTCACCATATTGCCCAGGCTGGTCTTGAACTCCTGAGCTGAAGCAATCCACCTGTCTTGGCCTCCAAAATTGCCAGGATTCCTGGCGTGAGCCACTGTGCCCGGCCAGACACAGTCTTCTCTCTCTCTCTCTTTTTTTTTTTTTGAAATGGAGTCTCACTCTGTAGCCTAGCCTGGAGTGCAGTAGCGTTGTCCCGGCTCACTGCAACCTCTGCTTCCGGAGTTCAAGCGATTCTCCTGCCTCAGCCTCCCGAGTAGCTGGGATTACAGGTGCCTGCCATCACACCCGGCTAATTTTTGTATTTGGTTATATTTATAGTAGAGATGGGGTTTCACCATGTTGGCCAGGCTGGTCTCAGACTCCTGACCTCGTGATCTGCCCGCCTCAGCCTCCCAAAGTGCTGGAATTCCAGGCATGAGCCACCGCGCCTGGCCAAAACACAGTTTTCTTTAAGTGTTTGCAGATCTGAATGATTTCATAATAACCAAGCGAGATCAAGGCCCAAGGAGGGAATGAACTGGGGTGGAAGGGTGGGGCATAACAGCTTTAGGAGACTGTGAACAGTGGGCCAGGCGTCGCTAGCTGGTTTGTGCCAAGTGGATACATCGCATATGGCATTCCAGGCCTTCGGAAGTGCATCCCCAAAGGCCCTGCAGTGTGTCTGAGGAATTGAGAGAAGTTCCCATGTTATGGGGTTTGAGAAAGCACCACTTTGGGAAACTGCGGCAGGAGGATCTCTTGTGCCTGAGAGTTGAAGACTGCAATGAGCTATGATTGTGCCATTGCACCCAAGTCTGGGTGAAAGAGTGACTCTGTCTCAGAAAAACAAAAACAAAAAATAGAAAACAAACTCTATCCCGAGACCCATGAGCTGCCCTGGTGGCTTTGGAGCAGAGGATAACATGAGACTTGGGTCTAGCAAATATCCCTGGCTTGGTTCATGTGGAGGATGGATGGCAAGAGTGGTTAGACTACAGGCAGGGAGACCGTGGCATAATCCATGCTGGAATAAACAGTGAGACAAGGTGGTGGGCTGGTTAACGAAGGGGCAGGGGCCATGGAGAGGAGGGGTAGAATCAGGAGATGTTTGGGAGGTGGAGTCACGGGAGCACGGTGGGCTGTGCCACACAGGGAGGGCCCACGCGACTCTGGTTGTTGCCTTGGTGGAGGGGTGTGGGGGCCTTCTTCAAGGTGCTAAGCAGTTTCCCAGCTGTGTTTCTTGGACCCAGACAGGGGATGTGGCTTTCATCAGCCAATGAACCAGGCAGAACAAACAGAGCAAGCACTGCAATGAGATCTCCGGGACTGGGCTTGAGATTTCTTGGCTCATTGGGATGGTCAGTGGGGAGACTCCCTACAGATGGAAGCTGCAGAGCAGGAAGAGACCTCCCTTCCCTTCCCTTTTCCTTTCTCTTTCTCCCTTTTTTCTCCCTTTCTCCCTTTCTTCTCTTCTCTCTTTCTCCTACCCTTCCTCCCTCTCTCCCTCCCTCCCCTCCCCTCCC
>NW_012116161.1:0-932 GCF_000951035.1 Colobus angolensis palliatus | reverse complement strand
AGAGGTGGGGTTTCACCATATTGGCCAGGCTGGTCTCGAACTCTTGAGCTCGTGATCCGCCCGCCTCGGCCTCCCAAAGTGCTAGGATTACAGGTGAGAGCCACCGCACCTGGCCCACTGGGAACCATTTCTCTCTGATGACGCAATTGAAGGCCCCTCTCTGTGCCCAGGCCAACTTCGGCCAGATTTTCTGTCACTTGTGGAAAAATATTCCTAAATGATAACCATAGATACTCTTATTTCCACCACATTCCAACCACTATCAGGGCATCTTGGGCTGCTGATGTAATCCCTGGGGGCCCAGAGATTCTAATTAAAAAAAAATATTCAGGCTGGGTACGGTGGCTCACGCCTGTCATCTCAGTACTTGGGAGGCTAAGGCAGGTGTATCACCTGAGGTCAGGAGTTCGAGACCAGCCTGGCCAAATGGTGAAAGCCTGTCTGTACTAAAAATTAAAAAATTAGCTGTGTTTGGTGGCGGGCACCTGTAATCCTAGCTACTCAGGAGGCTGAGGCAGGAGAATCACTTGAACCTGGGAGGCAGAGGTTGCAGTGAGCCAAGATCGTGCCATTGCACTCTAGACTGGGCGACGAGGGTGACACTCTGTCTCAAAAAAAAAAAGAAAAAGAAAAAAGAAAAAAAAATTTCAGTCTGGGCGTGGCGGCTCTCGCCTGTAATCCCAGCACTTTGAGAGGCCAAGGTGGGCAGATCAGCTGAGGTCAGTAGTTCGAGACCAGCCTGGCCAACATGGTAAGACCCCCATCTCTACTAAAAATACAAAAACTGGCTAGGCATGGTGGCGGATGCCTGTAATTCCAGCTACTCAGGAGGCTGAGGCAAGAGAATCCCTGAACTCAGGAGGTGGAGTTTGCAGTGAGCCAAGATCATGCCTCTGCATTCCAGCCTGGGTGACAGATCAGAGCTCTGTCTA
>NW_012116160.1:7009-7334 GCF_000951035.1 Colobus angolensis palliatus | reverse complement strand
TCCAAACTTCCAAATTCTGCCCATTACCTAATTCCAAATTCACTTCCATATTTTCAGGTATCTTTATAGCAAAGCTCCACTCCCAGTACCAATTTCCTGTATTTGTTCGCACACTGCTATCAGGCAGTGCTTGAGACTGGGAATTTATGAAGAAAAGAAGTTTACTCGACTCACAATTCTTCTTACTATACAGGAAGCATGGCTAGGAAACCTCAGGAAAGTTACAAAACTATGTCTTACCATGACAAAGCAGGAGACAGACAGTACAAAGTGGGAAGTGCTACACAGTTTTAAACAACCAGAGAACTTATGAGAACTCACTGTT
>NW_012116160.1:5517-5919 GCF_000951035.1 Colobus angolensis palliatus | reverse complement strand
CATGCAGAAGAATTCTAGATAATTTATCTAGATTTCATTTTCAAGGAAGTAAAGCGTAAC
The DNA here is from genome assembly GCF_000951035.1 of Colobus angolensis palliatus. Lineage (NCBI taxonomy): Eukaryota > Metazoa > Chordata > Mammalia > Primates > Cercopithecidae > Colobus > Colobus angolensis. Next base: position 5,859 of record NW_012116160.1, on the reverse strand, counting down.
TCCCTCCTTAAATATGGGCTGTACATAGTGACTTTCTTCTAAATAATGCATGGGAACAAAAGAGGAAAAGAGTAACTTTACAATGAAGAAACCAGACAAATACTATTTGTGATCAAGGTTCACCTCAATAGTGACAAGTCTTGATAATACAAACCCTTGAAATATGATGAAAATGATGCTTCACTTTTATATTTTTCTTTCTGTAAACACACACCCTAGTTTAATCATGAGAAACATGTCAGACAGGACAGAGATGAGGGGCATTCTATGAAACAAAGAAAGTCTGACAAATTGTCATGGCCAAGAGTAGCCTAAGGAGACCTCATATCTAAATGTACAAAA
>NW_012116160.1:0-403 GCF_000951035.1 Colobus angolensis palliatus | reverse complement strand
TTGAACAGGGTATTGTTAAAAAGCGAGATGGGGCAATGGAGTTATTTGGGAACTATTTTGAAGGTACGTTATTGCACTTATTGATTGTACCTAGGAGATAACGAAAATGAAGGAACAAATGCAACTCTTATTTTTCCAGTGTAAAGAATGATTGAGGTTTCTTTCCTGAGAAGATGACTGGTAAACGAGTACATTTGTCGGACTGGGTGCTAGAGGGAGTAGTATTTCAAGGGCTACATTTTACATGTATTACCTCCAAGTCCTGACGGTGAAATCATTTGCAGTATTATCAAAACAAAGCATCGTAGCTAGAAAGATACAACTCATTGGCCGGGCGCGGTGGCTCAAGCCTGTAATCCCAGCACTTTGGGAGGCCGAGACGGGTGGATCACGAGGTCAGGAG
>NW_012116159.1:8533-8844 GCF_000951035.1 Colobus angolensis palliatus | reverse complement strand
CTGAGGTGGGTGGATAACCTGAGGTCAGGAGTTCAAGACCAGTCTGGCCAACATGGTGAAACCCTGTCCCTACTAAAAATACAAAAATTTGCCAGGCGTAGTGGAGTGCACCTGTGGTCCTAGCTACTCAGGAGGCTGACACAGGAAAATCTCTTAAACCCAGACGGTTTTTTTGAGACTCCATCTCAAAAAAAGGAAAAGAAAAAAAAAGAAAATGGAACAGAAAAAAGAAAGAAAGAAAGCTCTAAAAATAGCCGTGTTTACCTCTGTTAGCAAACCAAACTGAGGTTCACTTGCCAACAGCAGTGAGA
>NW_012116159.1:6629-8240 GCF_000951035.1 Colobus angolensis palliatus | reverse complement strand
GGAATGCAGCCCAATAGGTCTCAGCCTCATTTTCCCCAGCTCCTATTCAAGATGGAGTTACTCTTGTTCACTTGCCTCTGAGAAAGCCATAGAAGGAGGACTGAGCACCTTGTGGGGTCCAGAAGCCAAGCCTTAGCAGAGGCATGGGGGAGGGGCAGCCATGGCAAATATGGTTGCTCACATGGAATTCAGAAACTCTAAAAATCCCGCTGGGCGTGGTGGCTCACATCTGTAATCCCAGCACTTTGGGAGGCTGAGGTGGGTGGATCACCTGAGGTCAGGAGTTCAAGACCAGTCTGGCCAACATGGTGAAACCCTGTCTCTACTAAAAATACAAAAATTTGCCAGGCGTAGTGGAGTGCACCTGTGGTCCTAGCTACTCAGGAGGCTGACACAGGAAAATCTCTTAAACCCAGAGGGTTTTTTTGAGACTCCATCTCAAAAAACAAACAAACAAAAAAGTTATAGTAAATCTTTATTTGTTTGGACTAGGTTTTTTTAGAGTTGAAAATTAAAAAGCATTTTAATTTTATTAAATATACTCTAAAAAATGGATTAAGATAAGGTAATGTAAAACTTCAGTTCTCGTGGCTTTCATTTTGATGTGAAATATTATAACTAAACAGGAATATTCTATTTTGTAAAAATTATTTGTTAAATTCGAAAGAGGAAAATGTGTTAGGTGAATACATGATTTCCTAAGTTATAGCTTGAGGTTTTCTTTCCTTGTTATCAAAAAGTTGAATATTCAGTGATGAGGTTCATGAATTTTTATTCATGTCATTCATATTTGTAAAATTTGAATTAGTGGAATCTAGATTCGTGATGTGTAGCTGTAGCTAAGAATAGAGAAGAACAGTGTGTTAATATAGAGAGGAAGATAAACATTAGTGAAAGAAAACAGAGCAATATTTCAGAATCTGCTTGGGCCACTGAGCAAAAAGATGTTTCCCAAATATCCAGTCAAGGGAAGAGGAGAGAAAATTTCTGTTGTATGGATGGTAATTTGGAAGAATGGGGAGTTCCTATATGATGGAAGTGGGAGCCCTGTGAGCTCCATCTTTTGGCTGCAGGCAGTGGCCTTGATTGGAACGCAATGGCAGACATGGTAGACATAGTCCAGTCTAGCGTGAGATGAGCACAGGAGGGGAAGCACCATGATAGAGAAAGTACTGGCTGTTACTGATTCCCATCCAGTTCAGCAACTAACGGAAGGATTATGGGAGTCATCCAGATAAAAAGGAGAGGCAAAAATGTCCCAGGCAGATGCCACAGCACATTCTAAACCAGGTCCCCAACCTTTTTGGCACCAGGGACCAGTCTCATGGAAGACAATTTTTCCACAGACAGGCCTGTGAGGGGTGGGGGTGGCAGATGACTTCAAGATGAAACTGTTCCACCTCAGATCATCATCAGGCATTAGTTAGATTCTTTTTCTTTTCTTTTTCTTTTTTTTTTTTTTTTTATTTTTTTGAGACAGAATCTCACTCTGTCACCCAGGCTGGGGTGCACTGGCATGATCTTGGCTCACTACAGCCTCTGCCTCCCAGATTCCAGCGATTCTCCTGCCTCAGCCTCCTGGGTAGTTGGGTTTACAGGCCCCCGCCACCG
>NW_012116159.1:0-344 GCF_000951035.1 Colobus angolensis palliatus | reverse complement strand
GTTAATAAGTATCTTGCAGGGGATGCTTTGTGTCTACATAAATACCCCGTTGCTTCTGAAATGTTCACCCACTAGTTTAGCATCTACTGATGATTTTTCGCTGAATTATTGTTGTGATGGTTGCAGAACAGTAATTTTCTAACTCCGTCATTTCTTCTGTATTTATTAGTCCTTTCATTCCACTGTAGAGAAGAGATTTTGTCTTTTTGTTCTCTCTCCCCACCCCCTTGCTCTCTCTCATTTATTATCAGTATGAACTCAAAAGTATTTTTAGAAATTAATATGCTCGGCTGGGTGCGATGGCTCGGCTGGGTGGGAGGCTGAGGCTGAGGCAGGAGAATAAC
>NW_012116158.1:13083-14307 GCF_000951035.1 Colobus angolensis palliatus | reverse complement strand
AAAAAAAAAAAAAAAAAGGGATTCTAGACATACAGAAAAATGCACACCACTTGGTGAATTTTACCCTTTGCACACATTCCTTTAACCACTATCCATACAAGATGTATAAGATTTCCATCACTTCTAAAGGTCCATCTTTCCCCTTTCTGTTCCATATGCTCCCAGAGGTAACCTCCATTCTGACATCCATCACCACGGATAAGTTTTGCCTGTTCTTGAACCTCATGTGCATGGAATCATTGCAGTATGTATTTATATATCATGTCTGGCTTCTTTCTCTCAACACAGTGGTTTTGAATTCATCCATATTACTGCATATCATCAGTCGTTTATCCTTTTTCCTGCTGTATAGTATTCCATTTATGAATATACCACCATTTGTTTACACTGTGAACTTATAATGGACATTTTATGTACTATTCCAGTTTTATGCTTATAAAGTACAATAACTTTGTTTTTTAATTAATGTTGAACAGTTCCCTTGAGCAAAACTTGTTTTGTTGCAAATTGTGCTGGAATTAGTGAAATAATAAATTAATAGTAGATTTAGTCCTTTTAGTTTGTTTTGTTTTTTTTGAGATGGAGTTTCACTCTTGTCACCCAGGCTGGAGTGCAATGGCACGATCTTGGCTCACTGCAACCTCCACCTCCCAGGTTCAAGTGATTCTCCTGCCTCAGCCTCCCCAGTAGCTGAGATTACAGGTGGCTGCCACCACGCCCACCTATCTTTTTTTTTTTGGTATATTTAGTAGAGACAGAGTTTCGCCATGTTGGCCAGGCTGGTCTTGAACTGTTGACCTCAGGTGATCCACCTGCTTCAGCCTCCCAAAGTGCTGGGATTACAGGTGTGGGCCACCGCACCCAGCCGATTTAGTCTTGAATAGGTTCATGAGATTGTAACCATGGGTCAAAGCTGTGGGAATTTCACTGCAGAAGCAGGAAGACTAAAAGATTCCATGTGAAATTCACTCACAGGCTTGAGATTTAAAAAAGCGTTGAGAGTTATTTGGCATAATAGGGGTAACATTTTTCAGCTCTTCCAATATATAAATGCAACATGGAAATTCAGAGGAGGGAGAAATCAATGAAATTTAGAATAGTCAGGGAAAACTTGGTGGAGGAAACAGGGACTTGATGAGAATATGGATAAATAGAAAAAGTCAGGCATGGCCAGGCACAGTGGCTCACACCTGTAATCCCAGCACTTTGGGAGGGCGAGGCGGG
>NW_012116158.1:10567-10998 GCF_000951035.1 Colobus angolensis palliatus | reverse complement strand
TGCAGGATGCTTTGTTGTAAAAAATGTGAATTACGGTGATGGCTTATCCATAAAAAAGGATAACAAAACTGGTTTCAGAAAGGACAGAAAATCCAGACCAGTTACTATAGAAGAAATCAAGAATGTTGCCCTGTATTCCCAGCACTTTGGGAGGCCAAGGCGGGAGGATTGCTTGAGGCCAGGATTTCAAGAGCAATCTGGGCAACATAGCAAGACCCTGTCTCTACAAAAAAAAATTTTAAATCTGTCTAGGCGTGGTGGTGCATGCCTGTAGTCCTAACTACCTGGGAGTCTGAGGTGGGAGGATCACTTGAGTCCAGGAGTTCAAGGCTGTCGTGAGCCGTGATCGTGCATCAGCACTCCAGCCTGGGCGACAGAGTGAGATCCTGTCTCAAAGACAAGACAAAACAAAACGAAACAAAAAAACTAGG
>NW_012116158.1:0-1137 GCF_000951035.1 Colobus angolensis palliatus | reverse complement strand
TTTTTTTTTTTTTTTTTGAGATGGAGTTACGCGCTCTGTTGCCCAGGCTGGAGTGCAGTGGCACGATCTTGGCTCACCGCAACCTCTGCCTCCCAGGTGCAAGCGATTCTTCTGCCTCAGCCTCCTGAGTAGCTGGGACTACAGGCATGTGCCACTACCCCCTGCTAATTTTTGTATTTTTAGTAGATACGGGTAAGGGAGGAGACCACACCTCATATTGTCTTATGCCCAATTTCTGCCTCCAAAGAAAGAAGATGTAAAAACTAAAAGGCAGAAATGAAATCCACAAGCAGACAGCCCGGTGCCACACCCTGGGCCTGGTAGTTAAAGACTGATCCCTGACCTAATCAGTTATGTTATCTATAGATTACAGACATTGTATAGAAAAGCACTGTGAAAATCCCTGTCCTATTCTGTTCTGTTCTAATTACCAGTGCATGCAGCCCCCAGTCACGTACCCCCTGCTTGCTCAACTGATCATGACCCTCTCAGGCAGAGCCCCATTAGAGTTGTAAGCCCTTAAAAGGAACAGGAATTGCTCACTCAGGGAGCTCAGCTCTTGAGACAGGAGTCTTGCTGATGCTCCCGGCCAAATAAACCCCTTCCTTCTTTAACTCGGTGTCTGAGGGGTTTTGTCTGTGGCTTGTCCTGCTACATGGGGTTTCACCATATTGACCAGGCTGGTCTCAAACTCCTGACCTCGTGATCCACCCACCTCGGCCTCCCGAATTGCTGGGATTACAGGCATGAGTCACCAAGCCTGGCCCTGAACTCCTTCTATATTCTGGTTATTAATCCCTTGTCAGATGAGTAGTTGGCAAGTATCTTCTCCATTCTGCGGGTTGTCACTTCTCTTTGTTGATTGTTTCCTTTGCTGTGCAGAAGGTTTTTTCACTTGATGTGATCCCATTTGTCCATTTTTGCTTCGGTTGCCTGTGCTTATGGGTTTTACTTAAGAAATCTTTGGGGCCGGGGCGGTGGCTCAAGCCTGTAATCCCAGCACTTTGGGAGGCCGAGACGGGCGGATCACGAGGTCAGGAGATCGAGACCATCTTGGCTAACACGGTGAAACCCCGTCCCTACTAAAAAATACAAAAAACTAGCCAGGTGACGTAGCGGGCGCCTGTAGTCCCAGCT
>NW_012116157.1:8704-9285 GCF_000951035.1 Colobus angolensis palliatus | reverse complement strand
TAACCCCATCTCTACCAAAAATACAAAATTAGCTGGGCGTGGTGGCGCATGCCTGTAATCCCAGCTACTTGGGAGACTGAGGCAGGAGAATTGCTTGAACCCGGGAGGCAGAGGTTGTAGTGAGCCGAGATCACACCATTGCACTCCAGCCTGGGCAACAAGAGCGAAACTCTGTCTCAAAAAAAAAAAAGTATATTTGGGTCAGGTTTGAGGACTGCAACCTGGGAGTATACATTCAAGTTGCCCTGAATATTCACTTTGATTAGCAACAGTTGCAAGTAGGTTTTTAAAGGAAAAGAAGGTAAATTGTTTACCAAGAATTTACATTAAAATAATATAAATTGGCTGGGTGCAGTGACTCATGCCTGTAATCCCAGCACTTTGGGAGGCCAAGGTGGGTGGATCACCTCATATCAGGAGTTCAAGACCAGTCTGGACAACATGGTGAAACCCTGTCTCTACTAAAAATACAAAATTAGCCGAGCATGGTGGCAGGTGCCTGTAATCCCAGCTACTTGAGAACCTGAGGCAGAAGAATTGCTTGAACCTGGGAGGCAGAGGTTGCAGTGAGCTGAGATTGC
>NW_012116157.1:2810-3729 GCF_000951035.1 Colobus angolensis palliatus | reverse complement strand
GGCGCGCAGCCTCCAGGTCCCCTGTGGGCTCCAGACTCTTTCTCCCTTCACCTCCTTTTTTCCCCGCTCCCCACCCTCCCCTTCTCTGCTTTTTCCCCTGTCCTGTTCCCTCTCACCCCGCATAGCCTTCCCCGCCCTCTCCTCTGTCTGCCTGGGTTTTGGTCTGGTCTGGCCGGACGGTGTCAGCTCAAATGTTCCCTTTTTGCTTCTGTCATGGGGTCTCAGGTTAGGCCGGGTCAGCGCCTGGGGGAGGCACCCCCTCCCCCCACCAAACCTACGAGGTGGGTGAGGTCATTCCGGTTTCACAGATGAGAAAACGGAGGCCGGGGCAGGTGCTGCGCTGGTTCAATCTCAGGGGTTGGGGGTCTGGCCGGTTCAACACACAAGGGGTGGAACCCCCAGGTGTTAAAAGCAGAAACTTTTTTTGTTGTTGTTGTTTTGACACCGAGTCTCGCTCTGTTGCCAGGCTGGAGTGCAGTGGCGCGATCTCTGCTCACTGCAACCTCCGCCTCCTGGGTTCACGCGATTCTCGTGCCTCAACCTCCAGAGTAGCTGGGATTACAGGCACTGACACCACGCCCAGCTAATTTTTGCATTTTTAGTAGAGACAGGGTTTCGCCCTGTTGGTCATGCTGAACTCCTGACCTCAGGCGATCCGCCCGCCTGGGCCTCCCAAAGTGCTGAGATTACCGACGAGAGCCACCGGCCCCGCATAAAAGCCCAAAGTTTAATCCGCTAGCAGCCTCGGAGGTTGTCAGGAAGGCGGAGAGGCCCTGCCTTTCACTTTCCCTCAGTCCTAGGTGGGGTGGGTTGTGTGTGTGTGTGGGGGGCTCCTGAGAATCCCTGGGGGCTCTGTCACACCCTGGCTTGGAAATTTCCCAGGTGCCTTGGGAGGAGTGTGAAGGCCCCGGAGAAGGAA
>NW_012116157.1:0-1207 GCF_000951035.1 Colobus angolensis palliatus | reverse complement strand
CTTCCTCCAACTCACCCTTCCACCCTCTCACCCCTTCCCTCCCCTCCCTATTCCCCATATCATTTTACAGCAGCTCCCAGACCTCACACTCCATAAATACTGCAAGGTGAATCCCTTTTCTAAAAAATTATTTTTCCCTCCAGCTTTATTTAGGCATAATTGGCAAACAAAAATAGTGCACACTTACAGTGATCAATGTGATGTTTTGATATGTGAATGCATTGTGATATGTTAGATCAAGCCTGAATCCCCCTGCCACTTTTTTCTGTATTACTGCCATACTATTCATGTTTAAAATGATTAGCAACAATTTTTTATTTTTTCCTTTTTTCGAGACAGGGTCTTGCTCTGTTGGTCAGACTAGAGTGTGATTATAGCTCACTGCAGCCTCAAACTCCTGGGCTTAAGGGATCCTCCCACCTGAGTCTCCCAAGTAACTCAGACGACAGGTGCACACTACCCTGCCTGGTTCATTTTTAAATTTTTGTAGAGACGAGTTCTTTGTTGCCTAGGCTGGCCTTGAGCTCCTGGGCTCAAGCAATCCTCCCATCTTGGCCTCCCAAAGTGCTGGGATTACAGGTGTGAGCCCCTGCGCCCGGCAGCAACAAATTCTTAATATCAGCCAATACTCCGTCAGTATTGAATTTCCCAATTGCCTCAAATATTGTTGTTGTTGTTTTTTGTTTTTTTGAGACAGAGTTTTGCTCTTGTTGCCCAGGCTGGAGTGCAATGGCCCGACCTCGGCTCACCACAACCTCTGCCTCCCAGGTTCAAGCGATTCTCCTGCCTCAGCCTCCCAAGTAACTGGGATTGTAGGCACGCACCACCATGCCTGGCTAATTTTGTATTTTTGGTAGAGACGAGGTTTCGCCATGTTGACCAGGCTGGTCTCAAACTCCTGACCTCAGGTGATCTGCCCACCTTGGCGTCCCAAAGTGCTGGGATTACAGGCGTGAGCCACCATGCCTGGCTCTTTGATCTTTCTTTTAAATTCTTTCCAAACTTTAAACCCCGCTCCTTCAGAATGGTTTTGTTTTCTTTTGTTTTGTTTTTGAGATGGAGTCTCACTCTGTCACCCAGGCTGCAGTGCAGTGGCCTGATCTCAGCTCACTGCAACCTCTGCCTCCTGGGCTCAAACGATTCTCGTGCCTCAGCCTCCCGAGTAGCTGGGGTTACAGGTGCCTGTCACCACACCTGGCTTTTTTTT
>NW_012116156.1:10966-11381 GCF_000951035.1 Colobus angolensis palliatus | reverse complement strand
AAAAAAAAAAAAAAAAAGATATGTTATTAAATAGACTTTAAGGGCCAGGCACGGTGGCTCATGCCTGTAATCCCAACACTTTGGGAGGCTGAAGTGAGTGGATCACCTTAGGTGAGGAGTTTGCAACCAGCCTGGCCAACATAGCGAAACCCCGTCTCTACTAAAAATATGAAAATTAGCCTGGAGTGGTGGTGCATGCCTGTAGTCCCAGCTATTCGGGAGGCTGAGGCAGGAGAATGGCTTGAACCTGGGAGGCGGAGGTTGCAGTGAACCAAGACTGTGCCACTGTACTCCAGTCTGGGCAACAGAGACCCTGTCTCAAAAAAAAAAAAAAGAAAGAAAGAAAAAGAAGAAAGAAAGAAAGAAAGAAGAAGGAAGAAGAAGGAGAAGGAGGAGGAGGAGGAGGAGGAGAAAA
>NW_012116156.1:4774-5926 GCF_000951035.1 Colobus angolensis palliatus | reverse complement strand
TTAATCTGAAATTTGTGTTAATTTATTTTATTTTATTTTATTTTTGAGGCGGAGTCTTGCTCTGTGTCCCAGGCTGGACTGCAGTGCTGCAATCTCGGCTCACTGTAACCTCTGCCTCCTGGGTTCAAGTAATTCTCCTGCCTCAGCCTCCTAAGTAGCTGGGACTACAGGCACGTGCCACCACACCCAGCTAATTTTTTGTGCTTTTTTTTAGTAGAGATGGGGTTTCACCATGTTGGCCAGGCTAGTCTCGATCTCTTGACCTCGTGATCTGCCCGCCTCAGCCTCCCAAAGTGCTGGGATTACAGGCGTGAGCCACCGTGCCCGGCCTCCTTTACGTATCTTTTTCCATCTTCCTCAATCCTCTTCTTTTGCCCCTCTTCCTTTTCAATTAAAGGCTGAACTGAAGAATGTTTCCTTTAACCTATTATAAGTAAGTAAGTATGTATGTATGTATGTATGTATGTATTGAGACTTTGTTTCTAAAAACAAAACTAAACTAATATTTATGTATTAAGTAACGACTGTGGTACCAGATACTATGCTAGAAGACAAAGGTAAGTGAGATCGACATAGTCCTTACCCTCACAGGGCTTCAATCTAGTGAGGAAGATAAGCTATTAAATACAATTGCAATTTTTAAAATGCTGCTTACAAAACAATGCATAGCATGATCCTTTTCTGTTAATTAAAAAAATTTAAAAGTCATGAAAATGGTATTCACCAAACAGACATTCTCAGTCAGGTGATTTATAATGTTAAATGTCTCTTAAAAACAAAACTGGGTTGTTTTTATGGTCACAAGTCTCCTGATTATTTTGTTTATTTGAGGTCAACGAGTCTAGATCAGAAAAAAGGAAACTGCAGCACTAGCAGCAAAAGAATTACTGTAGTTTGTGCCTACTAATACAACCAAAAAATGTAAAAACTTTCAAAAATACAAATATACTGTGTAGAAATAAAATCTTAACTTACTGTCTCCCTTCTAAAAACTCTAAAAGATTGACTGAATCTTTAGAATCTTTCTCACTCCAATTTCCATTCCCTGAATTTCTTTCTCTCAAAGCTATTTATTTCAGTTTACTTTTTGAAGTAGAAACAATGACAATTGAACCATTTTGCATGACCAGTATACGATATATTTATATATTA
>NW_012116156.1:0-788 GCF_000951035.1 Colobus angolensis palliatus | reverse complement strand
AGGCGGAGCTTGCAGTGAGCTGAGATCCGGCCACTGCACTCCAGCCCCGGCGACAGAGCGAGACACCGTCTCAAAAAAAAAAAAAAGAAAATTGAGCTCATACCTCTTCACAGGTTTGTTGATAGGAGGAAAATAAGAATGAATACAAAGTAGCCAGCACAGTGCATGACAATGGTAATTGCTCAATAAATATTAATGCCTTTCTTGTCTTGAAAAGGAAACATAAAGAAATATGAAAATCTGTCTGTAAACACCCAAAGTGGTAGAACTTAAAAAGCAAGACCAGGTTGGGCGTGGTGGCTCACACCTATAATCCCAGCACTTTAAAAGCCTGAGGCGGGTGGATCGATCACTTGAGCGCAGGAGTTCAAAACAAGCTTGGGCAACAAGGTGAAACCCCGCCTCTACAAAAAAAAATCAAAAAATTAGCTGGGTGTGGTGGTGTGCACCTGTAGTCCCAGCTACTCAGGAAGCTGAGATGGGAGGATTGCTTGAGTCCAGGAGATCGAGGCTGCAGTGAGCCATTCATACCACTGTACTCCAGCCTGGATGACAGAGAAAGACCCTGTCTTAAAAAAAAAAAAGTAAAAAAACAAAACAAAAAAAGCAAGCAAGACCAGTTTGACATACAACTTTAAAAGTCGTTTTAGTTTTAGTTTTTGTTTTTTGAGACAGGGTCTGACTCTATCACCCAGGCTGGAGTGCAGAGGCGCTATCTCGGCTCATTAAAACCTCCACCTGGGTGCGGTGGCTCACGCCTGTAATCCCAGCACTTTGGGAGGCCGAGC
>NW_012116155.1:2539683-2572434 GCF_000951035.1 Colobus angolensis palliatus | reverse complement strand
ATCAACTCCAGGAAAGAACCTCATAAGGTCCTGCTCTAACCAATTAAACCAAGACCCCTTGCTCAGGCTATAGCTAGACCCAATCATTTTACGCCTTAAGCTTTGTTTAAATTTCACGCCATAAGCTGTGTTTGAACTTGTGTTAGCCTATATAAACAGCCTGTAACAAGCAGTCGGGGTCCCAGGACCAACTTAGAGCTTGGGACCCTAGCGCGCTAGTAATAAATAACTCTCTGCTGTGAACCTCGTGTCGGTGATCCTTCGCGACGACCCCTGCCCAGGAGGGAATCGAGAGTTCGGTTCCAACAATGTTACTGCTAAATCAGACACTAACCTCAAATGAGAGAAGTGCCACCATAACTGCAGCCCGAGAGTGTGGCGATCTCTGGTATTTCAGTCAGGTCAATGATAGGATGACAACAGAGGAAAGAGAATGATTCCCCCACAGGCCAGCAGGCAGTTCCCAGCGTAGACCCTCACTGGGATGCAAAATGAGAACATGGAGATCGGTGCCGCAGACATTTGCTAACTTGCGTGCTGGAAGGACTAAGGAAAACTAGGAAGAAACCTATGAATTATTCAATGATGTCCACTATGACACAGGGAAAGGAAGAAAATCCTACTGCCTTTCTGGGGAGACTAAGGGAGGCATTGAGGAAGCATACCTCTCTGTCACCTGACTCTATTGACAGCCAGGTAATCTTAAAGGATAAGTTTATCACTCAGTCAGCTGTAGACATTAGAAAAAAAACTTCAAAAGTCCACCTTAGGCTGAAGCAAAACTTAGAAACCCTATTGAACTTGGCAACTTCGGTTTTTTTATAATAGAGATCAGGAGGCGCGGGCGATGGGATAAACGGGATAAAAAGAACGCCACCGCTTTAGTCATGGCCCTCAGGTAAGCAGACTTTGGAGGCTCTGGAACAGGGAAAGGCTGGGCAAATCAAATGCCTAATAGGACTCGCATTCAGTGCAGTCTACAAGGACACTTTAAAGAAGATTGTCCAAATAGAAATAAGCCGCCCCCTCGTCCATACCCCTTATGTGAAGGGAAATCACTGGAAGGCCCACTGCCCCAGGGGACGAAGGTCCTCTGAGTCAGAAGCCACTAACCAGATGATCCAGCAGCAGGACTGAGGGTGCCCAGGGCAAGCGCCAGCCCATGTTGTCACCCTCACAGAGCCCTGGGTATGCTTGACCATTGAGGGCCAGGAGGTTAACTGTCTCCTGGACACTGGCGCAGCCTTCTCAGTTTTAATGACCTGTCCTGGACAACTGTCTTACAGATCTGTCACTACCCAAGGGTTCCTAGGACAGGCAGTCACTAGATACTTCTCCCAGCCACTAAATTGTGACTGGGGAACTTTTTTCACATGCCTTTCTAATTATGCCTGAAAGCCCCTCTCTTTTTTCAGCGAGAAACATTCTAGCAAAAGCAGGGGCCATTATATACCTGAACACAGGAGAAGGAAAAAGGGTAAATATATACGCACACTCTAGGTATGCTTACCTAGTCCTCCATCCCAAGCAGCAACAAGGAGAGAAAGGGAATTCCTAACTTCCAAGGGAACACCTAGCAAACATCAGGAAGCCATTAGGAGATTATTATTGGCTTTTCAGAAACCTAAAGAGGTGGCAGTCTTAACATTGCTGGGGTCATCAGAAAGGAAAGGAAAGGGAAATAGAAGGGAACCGCCAAGCAGATACTGAAGACGAAAGAGCTGTAAGGTGGGACCCTCCATTAGAAATGCTTATAGAAGGACCCCTAGTACGGGGTAATCCCCTTCAGGAAACCAAGCCCCAGTACTCAGCAGAAAAAATAGAATGGGGAAACTCACGAGGACATAGTTTCCTCCCCTCAGGATGGCTAGCCACTGAAGAAGGAAAAATACTTTTGCCTGCAGTTAACCAATGGAAATTACTTAAAAACCTTCACCAAACCTTTCACTTAGGCATTGATAGCACCCATCAAATGGCCAAAACATTATTTACTGGACCAGGCCTTTTCAAAACTATCAAGCAGACAGTCAGGGACTGTGAAGTGTGCCAAAGAAATAATCCCCTGCCTTATCGCCAAGCTCCTTCAGGAGAACAGAGAACAAGCCATTACCCAGGAGAAGACTGGCAACTAGATTTTACCCACATGCCCAAATCTCAGGGATCTCAGTATCTACTAGTCTGGGTAGATACTTTCACCGGTTGGGCGGAGGCCTTTCCTTGTAGGACAGAAAAGTCCCAAGAGGTAATAAAAGCACTAATTCATGAAATAATTCCCAGATTCGTACATCCCTGAGGCTTACAGAGTGACAACGGCCCCGCTTTCAAGGCTGCAATAACCCAGGGAGTATCCCAGGCGTTAGGCATACAATATCACTTACACTGAGCCTGGAGGCCACAAGCCTCAGGAAAAGCCGAGAAAATGAACAAAATACTCAAACAACATCTAAAAAAGCTAACCCAAGAAACCCACCTCACATGGCCTGCTTTGTTGCCTACAGCCTTACTAAGAATCTGAAACTCCCCCAAAAGCAGCACTTAGCCCATACGAAATGCTAACCAATGGATGACCATTGGACGACCTTTCCTAACCAATGACCTTGTGCTTGACCAAGAGACAGCCAACTTAGTTGCAGACATCACCTCCTTAGCCAAATATCAACAAGTTCTTAAAACATTACAGGGAACCTGTGCCCCAGAGTAGGGAAAGGAATTATTCCACCCTGGAGACATGGTATTAGTCAAGTCCCTTACCTCTAATTCCTCATCCCTAGACACATCCTGGGAAGGACCCTACCCAGTCATTTTATGTATCCCAACCATGGTTAAAGTGGCTGGAGTGGAGTCTTGGATACATCACACTCAAGTCAAACCCTGGATACTGCCAAAGGAGTCTAAAAATCCAAGAGACAACACTAGCTATTCCTGTGAACCTCTAGAGGATCTACGCCTGCTCTTCAAGTGACAACTGTGAAGAAAGTAACTAGAATCATAGATCCACATGGCCCTCCCTTGTCATATTTTTCTTTTTACTGTTCTCTTAACCCCTTTCACTCTCACTGCACCTCCTCCATGCCGCTGTACTGCCAGTAGCTCCCCTTACCAAGAGCTTCTATGGAGAATGTGGCTTCCCAGAAATATTGATGCCCCATCGTAGAGGGGTTTTTCTAAAGGAAACCCCACTTTCACCACCCAGAACCACATGCCCCTGTACTTCAGGCCATATATTTCAATCCCTGTATCTTTAACCTCCTTGTAAAATATGTCTCTTCCAGGATCGAAGCTGTAAAACTACAAATGGTTCTTCAAACGGAGCCCCAGATGCAGTCCATGACTAAGATCTACCGCAGACCCCTGGACCGGCCTGCTAGCCCATGCTCTGATGTTAATGACACCGAAGGCACCACAGGGGTCTCAATTGCACGACCCCTACTATGCCCCAATTCAGCAGGAAGCAGGTAAGAGCAGTCATCAGCCAACCTCCCCAGCATCACTTGGGTTTTCCTGTTGAGTGAGGACTGAGAGGCAGGACTAGCTGGATTTCCTAGACGGACTAAGAATTCCTAAGCCTAGCTGGGGAAGGTGACCACACCTACCTTTTAACATGAGGCGTGTAACTCAGCTCACACCCAACCAATCAGGTAGTAAAGAGGGCTCACTAAAATACAAATTAGGCTAAAAGCAGGAGGTAAAGAAATAGTCAAATCATGTATCACCTGAGAGCACAGGGGAGGGACAATGATTGGGATATAAACCCCAGGCATTGGAGATGGGAGTGGGCAACCCCCTTTGGGTCCCCTCCATTGTATGGGAGCTCTGTTTTCACTCTACTAAATCTTGGAACTGCACACTCTTCTGGTCCGTGTTTGTTATGGCTCAAGCTGAACTTTCGCTCGCCATCCACTACCACCATTTGCCACCATCACAGACTCGCCACTGACTTCCAACCCTCTGGATCCGACAGGGTGTCTGCTGTGCTCCTGATCCAGTGAGGTGCCCACTGCCACTCCCAATCAGACTAAAGGCTCGCCATTGTTCCTGCACGGCTAAGTTCCCAGGTTCATCCTAATCAAGCTGAACACTAGTCGCTGGGTTCCACGGTTCTCTTCCATGACCTACGGCTTCTAATAGAGCTATAACACTAAGTGCATGGCCCAAGGTTCCATTCCTTGGAATCCATGAGGCCAAGAACCCCAGGTCAGAGAACAAAAGGCTTACCGCTATGTTGGGAGCAGCCCGCCCCATCTTGGGAGTGGCCCACCACCATCTTGGGAGCTCTAAGAACAAAGACCTGCCGGTAACAACTGGATGAGTCCAACTGCTTTATAGCTGCCTGTGTGTGAAAAGCAACTAACACTCTCTAGGCCTCAATTTTTTAATCTATAAAATGGAAGCAGTAAATATCGCATCATATAAGTTGTTGAGTATTAATGAGAATTAAAAGGATTAATCACCATAAAAGGCCTGATACTGCCAATAATATATTTGACAAATATGAGTTTCTCTTTTTCCCTTTATTCTACTTTATGGCAACTCCTACTTACTAGTCTCTTTCTTTTGCTACTAAGCGGACATCTGGGTTTGTTTGTTTGTTTCTTCAGGGACGGGTTCTAAATGTTGTACCCTCTAACCCTCAAAGCATTATCTATTCTCTTAGAGCGTAAAGGGCAGAGATGTTATCCCTGTTGTCTTCTAACCTCAGAGAAGGTCAGAAATGTCACGAGATCTCTGTAGATCCTCTTATCAGCTTCTCTTACACAATCCTTTGGTTCTGTGTGTGGTGAAGGCTGGATTGGGGCCAAATCAGATCAGTAGAAACCAAATGTTGAACCAACTGGTGAACAGAGAAATACAGAAACACAGATTGAGTATCCCTACAATAGAATACCATGCAGCAATAGGAAGAAATGTTAAGTATGGACCCATGCATGGAAGGAGCAGGGATGTTTCCTACAGCATAGGAGGAGCTTGGAAACACAGCGCTAAGTGAGAGAAGCCGGACAGGAAGGATCATGTATTGTGTGGTCTGCTTATGTATGATCTGCTCACATATTGTACGATCTGCGTACATGAAATACCCAAGGAAGACAAATCCACAGTCAGGAAATAGATCTGTGGTTGCCAGGGGCAGGGACTTTTGGGGGAAAATAGGGTGTGACTGTTAACAGGGACCTGCTTTCTTCTGCGGTAATGAAAATGGTCTAACATTGATTGCAGTGAGGGTTGTACAGCTCTTTGAATATGCTAAAAAAACATTGAATTGGACATTTTAAATGGGTGCAAATTATATTCCAATAAATTATTTGTAGAAACTAAAAAAAAAAAAGAAAAAAAGAAATTTGTGGTACTACGGTTTTTTCTCCTTCTCTCTTTATAACTAAAAATCAGCACCAGTACTAGTTAGAAAAAAAATACAGTGTTCATAGTTGCATTTTCTTACCTTTCATGACATTTACAAGGCCCTCTCTCGCATATGTTTTAAATTCATTGTCACTGTCATAACATTTTCAAAGGGATATGGCAAGTGTTATCATCATGTGGATTTAGGAAACAAAGATGCTAATTGGCTGTGACCCTGACAATAAATGGCAGAGCCAGGACCAAAACTCTTGCTAGTTACTCTCCACCTACAGTGCCTGGCTGATACATTCCTCAGGCTGTTTTTTGTTGGTTGGTTGGTTGGCTGGTGTTCAGATTTTTGTTTTTTCCCTAGGACTACCATAAGTAATTACTCTGTGCTTATTTTCAGCAGTTTTAAAAGAGTACAAATGACTAAAAGAAGCAAGACACCCAAAAATTATTGTCAGCAAGAAAAATTAGAATCTCCAAGCACTGGATCTGCTTTCAAATAGCAGACCAGAATCACTGTTACCAAATGAGACATTTAGAACTTAAGAGGAAAGTGGAATATAGAGGAAGTAGACAGGAAAAGAGATACAAAGAAAAGGAAAACTCAAAAAAAAAGTACAATAATAAGTAAGCAAGTACAACATACAGTGATTCCTAGGCTGAGACTTAAGGTTTTTAATATAGTCCATGACATTTAGAATGCTCTGTCAAATCCTAATTATCGTTGATCTCCGTCAAGGCTTAAAGTTTAAATGTGTCTGTCACATGCTTTCTTCTTAATTTATATTTCCAGCATATACTTGAGCAAAAAACATGTTTCACAAAATAGAAAAAATAAAGGTAATCTTGAATTTGGTGAGATTTTAGCTTGAAGGTAATAGCATTACAGAAAATATATTGAATTTTTCTCAGAAAGTGGGGTGTCCACTTTCAATTTTAATATTAAGAGGTAACCTTTGTTAAAAATCCTGATATATGTATATCCTTCAAATACATATATCAGCTGGTGATATATGTATTTTATTTATGGCTTATTTATTTCAACTTTCAGGTAATCCACATTCTCACTTTTTAAAATTGTTAATTAGAAAAAGAGTATACAGAATAATTGAGTATGCAAAACACTAATGAAATAAATTGGCATTTACTAATCCCTACTAAAATTATTAATAAAAATACAATTAGTAATACAAATAGCTAACTTTGAAAGTTAAAACAGTGGTGGCTTCTAGGGGTAGAGATGATTGGCAAGAGGCTCAAGGAACTATGCGAGGCAATGAAATCTATGTTTTAACAGGGGTGATGGTGGTTATACAAGTTCATTTATTTTTCAGAAGTGACCATAGTGTTCTTAGAATCTGTGGATTTCACTCTTATGAAAATTATACCTAAAAATTACAGAAA
This sequence comes from Colobus angolensis palliatus, assembly GCF_000951035.1. Classification (NCBI taxonomy): domain Eukaryota; kingdom Metazoa; phylum Chordata; class Mammalia; order Primates; family Cercopithecidae; genus Colobus; species Colobus angolensis. The sequence goes on along the minus strand of NW_012116155.1, from coordinate 2,565,684 downwards.
ATAATTTTTAAAATAATAAGTGATTAAAAATATTATATGACTTGATTCTTATGTAAATCCTCTTTGCTTTCTGAATCTTTTTAACTCCTTTTTTTTTTTTTTTTGGAGACAGAGGTTCACTTTGTCCCCCAAGCTAGAGTGCAGTGGCATGATCTCGGCTCACTGCAACCTCTGCCTCCTGGGTTCAAGTGATTCTCTTGCCTCAGCCTCCTGAGTAGCTGAGACTAGAAGTGCATTTCACCATGCCAGGATTTTTTTTTATTTTAGTCGAGACGGGGTTTCACCAAGCTGTCCAGTCTCATCTTGAACTTCTGAGCTCAGGCAATCTGCCCACCTTGGCCTCCCAAAGTGCTAGGATTGCAGGCGTGAGCAACCGCGCCTAGCCCCAACCTTTTTAACTCTTGTGCTTAGCATTAGCGGGACCTGATCTTGTAGTCAGGGGCTGAAAAGAAAGCAGGGAGATGGGATGACCATATGTCATTCCACAGTCAGTTCCAGGGTGTTTGCAAATCTAAATTATGAACACAGGCAACCAGCTTGGATTTGAAGAGTAGGCTGAACAATAAAAATATCTGTACTTTTTTCTAGAACAGTTGTATTAACCAGCCTTGGAAAGGAGTAAGGGCTTCTATTTATGCCAAGATCTAAGCAAAGAGATGAAGCAGAAGCACCCAACTTAGGTGATCTCAAGGTTCTCTCAGGTATGCAAATGCATGTGGCTTAGTATATACATAGAAGAAAAGGTTGGGGCTGACCCTAAACAAAAAAAGTATTTAGTTCATCTAGACACACCCAAATTTCAATAATACATGATGAAATAAAGCTCTACACTGCCCTAAGTCATCAGCCAGATTTGACTCACTGGCTCACATCTTGTCTATTGTGGCGTAAATATTGGGTTCCAACTTATGGAAATGTGAGATGGAGGGCAAAAAATCGTTAGGGTCTCAATTCAGCGACTGTTCTCTCAGAAGGATTACATGAATTTAAATCTCAACCTTGATAGCAGAGGAAAAGAGGATGAGAAAAGGGGTTGAGCTGGCATCTTGATCAAGATTGAGTAATGGACATGGGAATTTCAAGAGGAAACAGAAATCTGTGAAAAACTCTATGAATCTATGACTTTGAACAAAGTATCTTATAATCCATTTTATTGTAATTGCTGGTGAAAAGTTTGGCATGCATAGTTAAATCTGGAATCCTGGCTGGATCAGGTGGTCTCTGAAGCAAGCAGCAGATTAAAAGAATACAGCAGCATTAATGACAGCCCCAGATCAAATCAGGGGTGAGAACTGAGTGGTTGGAAGAACTGATGAAGTGAATCAGGAGGATTTATATAGTTGAACATTTTAGAGCTTCAAAAAATGTCAATGCTCAAGTTACACTTGAGACCAATTAAGTCAAAATCTCTAGGAAAAATATCCCAGCATCAGTACTTTTTAATGCTCCCAAGGACTTCAAATGTGCAGCCAAGGTTGATCACAGTAGCCTAGAGAATAAGCAGTTGTGCTGATGGAAGAGGTAGAAGAGCAGTCAAAGTCATGGTTACTGAGGTGATAGAACCTCAATACAAAAATTATAAGGTCAAGCCAGCAGAAATAATGCTGTCATTTTGTTTTGACTTTCAACTATTTATAAAGTATTTTAATAATCACTTTAGATACATTACTTCTAATGTCTATAACACCCATTCTCTTAATAGTCAATAAAAATCTGAACGCGAAGTACATGTACAAGGTGTATATGAAATGTTTCACAAAATGGCTATTGTTATTAACCTTCGGTTTAACATATGAGAAATTTGGAGTACTAAGAGGTTAAGTGACTTGCTGAAGTCACATGGATGATAGAAACCTAAGTCATTCTAACTCTAATATTCATACTCTGTCTACCATACAACGCTTCCCTGAATAGACATGAAATAGGTTCTGATAGGTAGGAATGAAAATCTGAGAACAAGCTGTGAGTGTCATCAATAAAGAAGTATCCTGCAGATAGGTAGATAGGGATGTAGAAAAAACAGCAGAAATGAAATAGCATGGGGTTCAAAGCACAGAAATCTGATATATAAGAGCAAAGGAATAATGGCTCAAAATAAAGATGGCAACAGAGGGATGGTGAGGAGGGGAGGGAGTGTATTAAACTTGTTAAATGTTAAAATAAAGATACTTAAAAATAAAAGTGTATAAAATGAAAGTCATTAAATTTATAAAGAATAAAATATCAAATCAGATATAGATGTAAGGAAGGCTTATAAATATAGATGCATATATAGGTAGGTAGACTGACAAATGTAGATACACAAATAATGCAGACATATATATATATATATATATATATACACATATAAGCATTAGCACTGATTGTGGGAAGTGGATTAGGGAGCATTTTCACTTTGTTCATAGTAGACACTGTACAAAGAAATGTGTGCTGCCTATGTTCTTTTTAACCACTCTGGAAAGTTTATCAACTCCTTTCTTTGGTCCTGTGAAACTGGTCTGGGGATGGAGTCAGAGGATCAGAGGCCTCCATAAGAGAAGGACATTTTTGTTATCAGGGGAAAGCCAGGTTTGACATGACTCATGGAAGTGAAAGGGATATTCCAGAAAAGCTGAAGATAATAAAGCATAACTCTGTTCCTTAGCAACTATCCATTATATTCACTTTTCACACCTGCCTCTCTGACAACACCCTCTTCTCAACTTAAAAAAAATTCAAAGATGAACAGGCTGCACTTAGTTCTTATAGCTCCATTTCCTCGGTTTACAGTTCATAGCACAGAGTGCCAGAATCATAGAGTCACAAATGTAAGGGAGGTCAGATGCTGCATGTGGTTTGTTCCAAGTTATTTACTTTAAATTTAAAGACAACAAGGCCCATGGGGGTTGAAACATGTCACTGAGTTTGTTTAGAAACCTTCCAAAGCATCTACAGCACTTTATTATAACTTATTACACTTGTTCTTACACATGATTTTTACTACACTTGAAGTTAAGTATTTTTAGTGTCTTTTTTTCCTTAGCTTTCTTAGTGCTTGGCACACTGAAAATGCTCAATAAATGTTCATCAAATTGAACTGAATTATTGAATAGAATCCAGTCATAATGTAACTCCTGGTCTTATCATCTTTCCATTACTCCAGGTTTTCAAATTATGCTTCGAGGAATCTCACTGGCAATATGGGAAGGCCTGTAGTCCCAGCACCTTGGGAGGCTGAGGCAGGTGGATCACCAGAGGTCAGGAGTTTGAGACCAGCCTGGCCAACATGGTGAAACCCTGTCTCTACTAAAAATACAAAAACTAGCAGGGTGTGGTGGTGTACACCTACAATCCCAGCTACTCAGGAGGCTGAGGCAGGAGAATCACTTGAACCTGAGAGGCAGAGGTTGCAGAGATGAGATCGCGCCATTGCACTCCAGTCTGGTGATAGAGTGAGACTACGTCTCAAAAAAAAGACAGACTCTCACCAGGGAAGCCCCTTCTTTATCTGCTTTATATCTTCAACAATCAAGATCAATTTTAGTTGAAAAAATAATGATTGTTCAACAATTTTTGAAAACCACGGTACTATACTTCCAATGTGGTTGATTAGAAAGGTCAGTTCAAACACAAATGAAGTTAAATATGTCTGAGTATGAAGGAAAAATGAACTCCAAGCATTGTTTTCATCAGAACAGTTAAAGACTTGAAGCCTTCTCAAAAGAAGGCCCAGCTGAAACAATAGTTTATCAGGGCAACAACTCAGATTGCCAGTTTGGACAGCACCCAAGTACTACTAAAGACTCCTCCATTCCCTAGGTTTATTTTCAGCATCATCCTCAAGCATAATGTGCTTTCCCAACGCACTATTGCAACACCACTACACATGAGGTAGAAATAGAAACCTTGCTAAACAGGTTCTGCATTTGGCAAAAGAGCCATGAATATGGGACATTTTACATCTCCATGCCTGGGGAAAATCACTCGGTCTTTTTGGTGAACACCTTATAGAAATGTAATGCATGGAGTTCTCTACATGAGCACAAAGTAGACTCATGGTTACGAAGAGCCTGTAAATGTGTGAAGAGGCAGATTTTGAACATCTGGACTGAACTGTATTTGACACAGCGCAGTATCTGGAACTGGTTGCTTAAAACCTGCTTGTCTTGTTAAATTTCCTCTGTTCAAGGACATGGAATCTCTCTCTAATTTTACTTCAAATTTCCCTTTCCTTCCTTTCTCTAAAAACATTAAATAAGAAAGAAGATAGTAAAGCCAGCATTTGAAGCCTAAGTATTGAAAGTCTTTACCAGTTTCTGAAATCAGACTTGACATCTTTCCCCCACCTTGCAAATTTCATGAATAAGAAACTACATATAAGCATCATCATGTCTATTAAATTACAATGAGAACTCTCACTCAATCTTGACCAGAGCAGATTCTTAACTTGGAAGCAGAGTCCCTCTAAAGGTAACTCTTCTGGTCACTCAATATTCTATTGGCATTTGTATATTAAATAGACATTTCAGTACTATTTATTCAAATTGAAATGGATACTCTCAATTGAATTGCTAAAATATTGTAGGTGTCCACACTTGATAAACTAGTCAGCTTTTTGCCATGTATTTTTCATAAATGCAATATAATCTTTTAAAGCACAATATTAATTTTTCTCAAGCCTTTTCCTCATCTAACCATTCAGTGATTTGGCATACTTTCTTTAATTCAGTTGAATATTTTCTAATTAAAAATGTAACATCAACAAAAATAACAGGAATAAGCACCTTGTCTTATATACTTCTGAAATCTAGGGATAGAGGAGTGCATGCCGTATAGTTGACCTTTAATTAATGTATGTTGAAATAATTAATTAAAAGTATAAAGAAGAAAATAAAAGTCACTAACAATCCCACCATGAATAAACAGCTACTATTAAAATTTTGGCATTTCTATCCAAGGTATTTTTCGTGAGCTGTATATTCAGGACTGACACCTTGCTGATACTCAGAAGTATGGCCATACTAATTGTTAATTTATAAAGGAAAAAACAAAAAGTGAACCTGCAATTAAAACTCCTCAAAGACTTCCATCTCCTTACTGGCTAGCCTATCCTTCCCATAAAACCTTCACCAGGACCAGATACCTGTGTAGTCAGTCCCTGGAACAACTTGTGACTCCAGAAAACTGCTCCAGAACTAAGGTCTTCATCTATTCAAACTGGCAAGTACTAGAGCCCTAAACATTATTCAATGTTTGCCTTTTCAACCTGTAAGTATTTCTCTGGAACTGGATATAGTACCTCAGTTAGACTGTACTTGGCACCATAGGTAAACACCAACCAGTATAAAATAAATTACTGACTTCACCTTTAAAATAAAATGAAATGAAAATTATCTTTTTGATTAAGTAATAATGCTCCTTAGAACATACAGGAACAGCAGTGTGGTACTGAACAAAGACCAGGGATTAGAGTAGGGATGTTCTGGGTTTGAAGGGTGCATATATTTCTAATTGTCTGACCTTGGACAAATTACTAACTGATGATAAAATTCTGCTGTTACTACTTAAAATGAGAATAATAAAACTGTATTCATAAGAATGTTGTACAAATTAAGTGAGAGACAATTTGTAGTAGTCTATGCTTAATCCACTGGAAGGCCATAATAAATTGTAATAACCAATTTTCTTAACACTCTAGTTTTTACACATACCAAGAACTTTGTCTTGGTTTCCGCTGCATGAAGATAATTTTCTGCTAGGAAAAACGGATGTACTGTCAATTATTTATATTTCAATTGTTTCGTTTTTATAAAAATTCAGTCACAACCAGTCAGCAGTTTCCACAAGATACTTTCCATCTTTTGTTCATGACCTAGGAAACGGCATATTGTTTCTTTTCTCCTTTTTTTTGAGGCAGAGTCTCGCTGTGTTGTCCAGGGTGGAGTGCAATGGTGCGATCTTGGCTCACTTCAACCTCTGCCTCCCGGCTTCAAGCCATTCTCCTGCCTCAGCCTCCCGCGTAGCTGGGATTACAGGCAAGAGCCACCACGCCCACCTAATTTTTGTATTTTTAGTAGAGACGGGAGTTTCACCATGTTGACCAGGGTGGTCTCAAACTCCTGACCTCAGGTGATCCACCTACCTCGGCCTCCCAAAGTGCTGGGATTACAGGCGTGAACCACTGTGTCTGGCCTTCTCCTTTTGTATTTAAGACTACAAAGCTGCCTCTAAAGTAAATAATTTAATCCCAAACTTATTTTTGAGAGCACAATGTATGTTCATCGTTATACTGAGCATAAAAAAAGACAAGGAATTGCACCATATTTCCAAAGAAAACTGGCATTTATCGAGCGCTTACAACATCCTTGAGTTTGTGCTAGATATTTTTACATTAAGTCACATCATCTTCACAACAACTCAGGTTGACTAAACATTATTCATCTCACTCATTATATAAACAAACTGAGACTCTTAGAGGTTAAGTTATGTGAGGAAGTTACTTGGCTGGAATACTGAATTTCTTCCATGGTTTATTTCAAACATAATTTGGAATATAACTTTCTTGGCTATATAATCTGTAACTTCTTTCTAGGAAGAAATTAGCATCACAGATAAAAGGTTTGAACAAGTTTCCGAAACAGCTAAATGAGACAAGGAACTTCTGGAAGGTAAGCTGCTCATCCCTCCAGTGGCCCATCAATCAGCAGTTCAAAGGCCTGTGACTTCACATGCTTTCCTTTCTGAGTCTAATAATATTTACTAAACAATTTTTTTTAAAATAAACGTTTCTACTAAGATATAAATCTTTGCATTGGTCTGTTAGAGGACTTTTGCTTTACAGCGAAACTCATAAAATTATGATCCATGTTCATAGCTTAATTGTTTGAAAATATTTCTTTTATGAGACCACTATATCTGAATTTGTAGACATAGTGTAGTTAAATATGAAGTTAAATATGTCTGAATATAGAGGAAAGCACTGTTTTTATCCAAAGAGTTAAAGACTTGGAGCCTTCTCAAAAGAAGGCCCAGCTGAAATAACAGTTATCAGAGCCTTATATTGGCTCTCTATTCAAGAGTGGTATGTTGATATGCATATGTCCTGTCGTACCCAACACAGGTAATGGAAGAGAAATAAGATCTGAATACCTGGAGCCGGAAACTATGGGAAATTGTAAAAATTTCAACTCATCTATGAAAGACACTAGAGATTTTGCCAAATTCACAACAATCTTAAAAATGTACATAATATTGCCAATGAATTATGAAGCTGAAAGAAATTTTGAAACTATCAATAATGAAAAAAAATTAACCATGCTAGAGAAAGAGGAAGGACTGAATTACTTTTATATTCTTTATGAAATATTTTTTAAACATCATATAAAGAGATAATTTAAAATCTCTAAATTTGCAGACAGATATAGCCCAAAAAGCATTACAGAGATGTGTTTAGCAGTTAGTTGATTAAAATATTTTTGATTTTCTGGATTTTGCTTGTTATGTATGTTATTTTGGAGTTTTAAAAAGTTTATAAATTTGTGGTTTTTCCATTCTCCTTACTTTTGCACCTCATTTTGTATTGGTATTTTTGTAATCTTTTTCTTAAAAGGGGCTTCCAAAATTGTGTATCTCATCTTATGAATGGCTATAATGCATTAAAAACTTATGTGCCAGTCATGTTGTTACATGTTCTACACGTTTACTCATTACATCCTCATACCAGCTTCATGTATAAGAAACTGTTCTATTGCTCTTTTACCGGTAGTAATACTGTTCAAAAGTGAACTTGACTCTGCCCCAGGTTTCTCTGACTCCTCAGACGGTGTTACTAAAGTACTTATGTTTAAAAGAGGGGATTCATAACAACTTTAATTGGATCTTTTTCAGGAAAACAAAATATTCAAGCGACTTAATACTTTCTTTTGCTCTCTAAACAAAAAGTGAGGCAGATAATTAGAAAATCCTAGCATATCTAATCTGTGGCTTTCTCCTAATTCAGGACAAAAATTGAGGTCCTTTTCTGTAGCTAAAGAGCTTGTATGACCGGTCAGGTTAGTTAACCATGTGTTTTCAATGTTCCCTGCAAATTGTTTAAGGTATGTATAGTCCTTTCACTGGATGAGTAAGTCTTTTGTCATTGTTATTTGCTGCCTATGAATTTGATTTCAAAATCCTCTTCAGGTCATGAATACATTTCCTTTTCCTTCTGTCCCTGCTTTTGAGCCAAGGAACAAATCAAGATTCTTCCTCAGAGTGTACACACCTGCCCAGGCATCTCACTCTCTCCTCCATCTGCTTCAAGTCGTGGCTCCTTGGTGAGAACACTCTGATGCTGAAGTTATTCTTTAGCTATAATAACTTTTTCTAACTAGACAGAAACAAAGTAGATATGCCGGTATTTTCTAATTACCTGCCTTAAGTGCTTTTTTAGAAAGCATTAATAAATCATGTGGATCTTTTCCTAGCAGTGGTAAGATAAGTTATAATATTATCCAACTGCCAGTTTTGCCACTTCATTATATTTATGCCTGGTTGTAACATCACTTAATAAGTTAAGTCCATATAAAAATAGTTGATAGTTAATAAATTGGGCAAGAGTTGCTTAAACAGATTAGACTATATAATAAAATTGGGGTTTTAAAAGAATAAAGCTGCTAGAAGAGTACACTTCATCTCACAGGATTGAGTCAGTTACAGTATCTCCACAAAAGAGAATATCACATATTGTTAAAGAGAGCTGTCTCATTTCCCTGCTAGGTTGCCATTTGTAGGTTGAAGAGTCACTTGAGTGCTGGAAAGAAAAGGTTCTATTTCAGAATTCTTCTAATAGCAAGAATCTACAGGGAGCCTAGAATTCTCCATTTTAGCAATAGACCTCTTTCCCCATATTCTACACACACCTTTCTGCCTGTGAACATGTACAATTGGTCCATCGGGACTAATATAATTGTACTTTTTAACCCTGTTCCTATCAGTTACTTCAAGAAGCCCACAATTTCCAGATCATCCCTCACTCCCCAGGAACTGATCCTCATGCCACTGGGAACAGGGATTGCCTTTGTGATGACTGCCCGCTCCTTCCCAACTTTTGAAACAAATTCAGTATTCCCTTTTTTACTCAAAGTCAAGGCAAAGCCTTTTGTATCCCTTCACTTTCTTACTCTAATTGAAACCTGGGACTCCCCTAAAACCCTGCTTTCCATGTAGCACACTCAAGTGATGGCTCTTTGTCTCCTATGTCAATACATACTGATAATGAGATAGTGAATTTCTTGCTCCTCATTGCTGCTTTAGGACCATTTTTCCTCCCTCCTCCTTAACAATTTAGATTTGAATCTCATATTATCAGTTCACGCTTCCTACTGCCACTCCTTGTGGTAGTCATCTTCTGTTTCCTGGAGACATTTACCCAACGTCTATGAAGATTTTAAACTCATGTCTTAATATAACTCTTACCAACATACTCCCAAAATTATTCTTGGAAATTACAATATACACAGATAATCTTTCTAGTACTCTGGTTTCTCAGTTCTTTGATCTCTATCTTCAAAATTGTTTTCTACTACTCGGTTTCACTCATGTACTCCCACAACATATTTTTGATCAATAATAGCAGGCCTTCCATGATATTCAATAATTACATCCATAGTTCCATTTCACTCCCTATAAACTGCAATTCCAACATTCTCTTGAGCCAGATTATCAACTCATTGATCCTATCAGAGTTTTACTATCCTTTCCTCCCTTTGTGCCTTCACTTTTGTCTTTACTCATCCTAATGGGCAATCATTATACTCACTTCGGTGCAAATGCCCTCAGCTCTCTAGCTCTTGTTTCAGTTTGTCTTAAGCCCACGGTATAAATACGACCCTAGTTAAACCCATCACTCCATCTACTATCTATTTGTACTCATGCACATTAACATAGCTGGAGAAAAGCAGAGCTATTCTGAGTGAATTGTTTTATTTTATATTAATGATTACTAACTTTGAGTAGATCTTTGAGGCTGCCACTCTCTCTCTCTTATTATTATTATTATTATATTATTATTATTTTTGAGGCAGAGTTTCTCTCTTGTTGCCCAGGCTGGAGTGTAATGGCACAATCTCAGTTTCACTGCAACCTTTGCCTTCCGGGTTAAAGCCATTCTCCTGTCTCAGCCTCTCAGGTAGCTGGGATTACAGGCACCCGCCACCACGTCTGGCTAATTTTTTTCTATTTTTAGTACAGACAGCGTTTCACCATGTTGGCCTGACTGGTCTTGAACTCCTAACCTCAGGTGATCCACCTGCCTCAGCCTCCCAAAGTGCTGGGATTACAGGTGTAAGCCACCATGCCCAGCCACTTTCTCTCTCTTTTTTAAAAAAATATCTGATACCTGTACTCCCATTACTCTCAGTTGTCAATGTTTCTGTCTAAACGACTACCACCAAAACCATATCTACCCACTTATCTATCCTTGTGTCCATATCCTCTACAGTCTTACATGTTAGAAGATTTCTGCATCTCTAGTTAAGGCCAACTCTTCTTGTGAAATAGCTCCTATCACTAACCACCTACCAAAGGAAACTGCTCACGGATCTATATGCACAGTCATATAAATGTGGCCAAGGAATGTCCTTAAGTGAAAAAAAAGTAAAGTTTCAGATCTGAATGAGCCAACGATGAGAAGAATATTCTAAAAATAGGAAAAAGTAAACTCACAGCTGTCTCATGAATAGTATATTCACTTTTTGTTATTATTGTTGACAACTATATTAATATTTATTCAATGATTTATCAATTCACTCATTTATTCTTTCACTTATAAGTTTATCCAGCATTTGCTCTGTGCCAGACATTAGTCTAACTAACCCTGTGGATAAAGCAATGCAGAAAACAGACAAAAATGCAAGCTGTCAGGAGCTGACTTTTCTAGTATGGGACTAGATGAGAAATACATACATAAATAAGATACACAGTATGTTAGATGACAGTAAGTGCTATGAATAAAATGCAGCAGGGAGGAGTGAGAATAGGTCAGGGAAAAAGGGTTTCAGTTTTACAAAGTGTGATCAGAGAAAGTCTCTCTGGCAGTGAAAAATTCAGTTAAAAATAAAGAATTTACTCATTCATTTTTCATGAAATTAATATTCATTGAGCAACTATTATGTGCTGAGAGGTGCAAATTCAAAATAATTTAATATGTGTTTATACACTTATTGGATTCCTCTCAACATTCATTCATGCTGATACTGAAGCTTCAATTTTTATCATCTCCAAAGAAAAATTATTATATTTATAATTAAGTCTAATCGAGTTTGACGACTAAGTGTCCAGTAACACACAATTACTTTATTTTAACTTGACTCCCCACACACAACTAAAAAGTAGTATCACTTTCTTTATTGTACAAATGAGAAAATATTCTTGGAAATGTGATGGCAATTATCCAAGGTTATAAAACCATTAAGTGGCAAAACCAGGATTCAAAACAAAGAAACTGTGACTTGGTAGCCTGAGCTTGTTCTACTCAGCAAACTGCTTCCTTGGTGATTATAAATCTGGAGAATCTAGCCAGAGACGGAGCCCCAGAGTGCTAATAACACTGAATAAAGATTTCATGGGGCCACCTCAGCGACAAAGTCATTCTGCTAACATGTGAGGAGGATGATCATGTCAGCAAAAGTATCATTCTGAAGAAAGTATTGTTTATTTTTTAAATGTTTCCATCATCTGGTAACAATGCTATCCTCTACCATTTTTGTTTTTGTTTGAATAGAACCGGAAGGGAAGATAAAAAGATATAGTGGACACTATGTGAGACCCTAAATAATACAGAAAAATATCCAAGCAAATATTTTAAATCTGTGAACAGCTTCAAGTATTACTAGATATCACATAGAAATTAGTGAAAATGTCTGATTTACTACTCTGAATTTAATAGCTGCACTATGTCTGTGGTTTTGAAAATGATTGTGCAATCGCTAAAATAATGTGAAATTATTTATCTCCTTGTACAAAATTTCTTTCCATTATATATTTAAATAGTTGTAAAGGTTATGATTTCCAGTGCTTTATAAAAATGGACATTTTAAAACAAATTTATACTAGTATTTTATACCTAATTGTGTCTCTTTAAAAATATACCTTTAAAAAGCACTTATCTGTTGCAAAATTTAAATTGTTCATTTTATCTTTAAATCTATTTCCATTCAATTTCTACCTCAAAATATTTCTAATGTATATTTATGTTTGAAAGTGTTGATTATCTTGTCATAGTACTCTAAAATAATTTTTAAAATGAGGTAGAAATTTTTTAAATTTTTAAAATTTCTTGTGACCATTAGGCTCTTACCTTAAAAAACAATTAGAATTGAGTAATCATCAGAAATAATAAAACAATATAATCGATTTTAAATTTTAATGAATATTAATTGCAAAATCTAAGACTTTGTTATAAACATATTCTTAAGGATATCAGTAGGGTTTGTGTTTGTTTTTCAATTGGTGTTTTATATTGTTATAATACGATATTTTCAATTATATATTTTATAATACATTTCAGAATATTTACTAAGAAAACATGTTCACATAAATATATAGATAGAAATGCAACAGGTTTTGCTATAGTCATATCATTCAATTCTTTCAACTATGGCCGAATCAAAATCATATAGGGATCTATCCTTTAAAGTTATTTTTAGTTGATTGACCAGGTTTACAACTTTCTTTAGCTCACCATTTATGTATGTATGCATGCAAGTATGTATACTTACATATATGTATATGTAATGTCATAACCTCTGCTTAACCAAGGGCATTGTCCTAGAATTTCCTTAACCCCAAAATGGAACATTTGACCTTTCCAAAAAGTTATAGTTAAGTGAAGAAGATCATATTATAGCACCATATTACGTACCAGAGAAAGATAAACTTGAATAACAAACAATTAGCATGTATGAGAACAATCCCTCTATTTCTAATAGAATATTGAAATAAATTAAATGTTACCCCAAATACATTTCCCAGCCATTAAATTCTATTTTACTTATAAAGATACCATTAAAATACTCTCAAATAATAGATTCATAATGTGATTTATTTTATTATTATTCAAATAGTTCTTTTTGGCTTAAAAAAATGTCTCTATGGGGAAGAAAACATGAATTCTACTTGTAGCCTGTATCAGACTCAACATGCTATAAGTGAATCTGATCAATGCAAATTTCCTACATGTGACATCAGCATCCAGATTTGATGCTATAGGGTTTGTACCAAAAGATACTCCTTTGGATTCAAACAATGTTTTCAATTCATTTGAAGTGTGGTCCCAAGCTATGTCTGCTTCTGTATTGAGATCCATTAGTGATGTTCATGTGTCTTCATGTTCTGGAAACTTCACTTGTGAGTGGTTCTGTCATTTCAGACTAGGAAGAGGTTTTTCTTCCTCCCAGTATGTATTGTGAAACTTAATTAATGAGTGTAAAGCAATTGGTGAGTGCCAGATGAAAGGCACCATAGTGGGTAAGTACCAAAAAAAATTATACAAGCACTGCACAGTGTGTCATCTCAGCTGGGTTTGCTGATGAAATTGCAGGTAATTATCCCTTACTGTGGAGATCCTCTGGAGAAAGGAGGTCTAAAGTGGGATCTGTCTTACCTAGAACCTAGGACTGTATCTCAGTGTAACTTGTTTGTTTGGCTAGAAATTACTTTTTAACTCCAACTCCAGTGAGTAAACAAAGGTTTCTGATAAGAACTAAGTGAGCTAAGTAACAACTGAGGCATTAAATTTATGCAGTTTACATTTTATAACTTTATTTCCAGATGTGCTCAAGACAGTGAGAGTAGATAAGGTTTATCTCTAGGGTGAGGTCTAATCAACTGATTATGATTGTAAGGTGGGCAATGAATAGGATTCTGGGCCCACAGAAAGAATCTCCAGGAAAAAACAAAATGAGAAATTAGCCTGACTTTTATGGCAGTGAAAACGGAGAGCTATAGCAAAAGTGCATTGCAATGTTCATGCCTGGTATAAGCCATAATTACTATGGTTAAGGCAGAAGGGGATAATGATATTCCCACACATATTGCAGAAAATGCCTAGGGAAAAGGTGCACCCAGTCCTGCCCAATCATGTTCAGTTCTCTAACTACAAACATAAAATATATTTAGTTGGATTTTTCCCTACAAAGTGGCTAATCTGGAAATAAGCCACTGAATTCTATTAAGCCACCGTTCGGTAACTAGCTGTTTGATTAAATTTAACCTGCTTTTCTTCGTACCACAGTAGAGACAGCTTAAACATCTTTTGAGACAGTATTTTTTTAGGGGTTGGTTTAATTTCTAATCAAACTCTGAAGGGGCCTTTGGGCTTCAGAAAATTTAAAACTATAGAATTACCTTGTTCTTTCCTCGGGCCAATCAACTGGGCAAATTCTTTGCATTCCATTTGAAGCTTACTAGCTCCTGCATTTTAGCTAAAGTTTCATTTCTCGCTCAGCGGTTGAAAACCTATCTCTTTGTGCAACAGAAACCAAGTATGAACCTCAGGCATACTGAGCTGAACGGGCCTTGGCGCCATCCCCAAATGCTGATGTGCAGAAGATCCCAGTTTCACTCTTCTCCCTTTCATAAGCTCTGAAAGGAAGTGTAGGAAGTATGCCAAGTTGTTATTCAACTCTAGTATTTAATCAAGCATTACCTGGCCACTTCTGAAATTCTCCAGCTTCTAAAGTGAGACTAAAAGCAGAGAGCACACAGGGTGGAAACTACTTAATCGAGAAGCCTCCTAGGATAAATGAGGATCACATGGCCATTCTCAGGCCCCAGTTCCTCTCTAAACTACTGAAAGTCAGCAAGAAACCGAATCTCAGTCATGATGATTATTTTTCACGTAACACCTCACAGCATTCTCAGGGATCCCAATACATACTAATTCACTCTGTGTTAGGAAGGACTTTCTTAAACAATTTCAGTAGACCTCAGAATAGATGCCTCACTACTGACCCCGCTGCATTGTCTCTACTTAGGCTTTAAGTACACAAATAGGGTACAGTACAGAAACTACAGTAGAGAAACATTGTTTATGATTTGAGAGAATGTAGGGCTGGCACAGAGCAACAAGTGCAGGGCATGACTTGTTTGGTTTCCTCACCTGCAAGGAGCGGGGACCCAGCACATGTCAGAAATTCTTGCTATACCAGATGACTTTGCCAAAATCTTTGTCCTTTTTTTTTCACTTGGGGTTGGGGGGGGGAATTATGCCCCGTGTTTTGCTACCGCTGACGAGAGAGTAATACCTTGTCCCAAAGCTAAAACGATCAACCTATGAAAACTGGAGGGTTGGGCTTTTGTTGTTGTTGTTAAAGGCCTGAATGAGTTGATATCTTAATGCTTACAGCTGAGAAGCAGGTCAGTCAGGTTCCTGGGCGCTCTGTTACACAAGCAAGATACAGCCAGCCCCACCTAATTTTGTTTCCCTGGCACCCTCCTGCTCAGTGCGACATTGTCACACTTAACCCATCTGTTTTCTCTAATGCACGACAGATTGCTTTCGGACAGGACAACTGTGATATTTCAGTTCCTGATTGTAAATACCTCCTAAGCCTGAAGGTAAGTGTGTGATGGGTACTTAGGTCTCTCTCTTTCACTCTCCACTCTCTCTCTTCCTTATTTACCAAAGAGAATCACAATGGTCTCAACTTTTGACAGAACAGCCTGGCAAGTAGCTACGGCAATCCTTGTAAAGACATGTAGTTGTTCCATTAAGTAATTACCTTCCAAATGAGTATCTGCACTCTTAAATAAGTTAGCTTTAAAAATTACTGCCAAATTTGCTAGATTATGGAACCAGCAGAAGAGTTCAATAAAAGCCTTATTTAAAACATACGTGACTGTGAAATAGAATTTCCTTAAGTCAGATCTTAGTAAAGGTTTCAAAATGTTTAAAGTGGAAGCGGCAGCACGAATATAAATTGAATCTTAGATTTAAATTATGCATTTGTGCTGAAAGGTTTTTGCTTTAAGTATTAGAATAGTTTTGGAAAAAATCCTCTAATAAAATAGATTAGAAGCTTCTATACATCTTTTTCAAATGTTTTCTGAATTAAAAAGTTGGCAAACTATTGTACAGTACATATAATTATTTAGCATGATATGTGTACATGTCTAACTTTCACTGGAAATCTAAAAGGTTACATCAGTTACTACAGAAAACATCCTATGAAATGAAAATGTGCTCAAGTTTCTGAAAATTATTTTCATTTTGTGGCTATATAAGCCTCTTTATTAAAAGGATGCTGATTTCCATTTATGTACTTTCTATTTTAATCTGTAGAGGCTGCTCCTATAGACATTAAAGTATGATACAGAAGGCTGGAATCCCTATGCTTGAAAATTTCAATCTAGAACATTTCTTTCAGAGAACCATTCTTTCTTTCAAAGCTTGACATCATCACTAATTATTTAAGTATTGGAGTTTATTACTGAAAACTCCCAAGGTAGCAGGTCGTATGACAAATTCTACATTTTTCCTGTGTTTCTGTAGCCTAAGTCTTTTAGCCAGAATAATGTTCCCAAACTTCTGAAATTTGTTTTTTTTTCTTCTTGAAAGAAAGTCAGGCTTTTCTTTTTTATTTTTTCTTTCTTTTTACATCAAATAAAAGTAAAATGAGAGGCCTAAGTTTCTCAGGCACAATCCTTTTTCTAGTTGGTTACCCTTCCAAAACCCTCATAAAAGAGGCATTTTTAGAAGGACGTCTTAAGTCCTCATTTATTGTTGCTCTTGCATTTAGGAAACTAAAAATACTTTTTCCAATATTGGAAAAAGCCACTCAGAGTAACACTCAAGTTCTTCCTGAGATGTTAGTTACATGGCAGACAGAGTTTTCTTTAGAGAGACAGACAAAACCCATCTGTCTTAATTTGTAGCCTAAGATCTGTAAGAAGAAATGATCAAATGCAACTTGGAGAAAAGGCAGCCCCATGTATACTCATCAGTGATTTTACTATAGAAACATGTTTTTATATTATGCCTGCAGTGTACCTGAACTGATGATTCTATTTAGGATTTCTGATTTTGATTCTATTTGGAATGACTAGCATTTCTTTGCCCTTACATGGGTTAATTACCTGACATAAACCAGGACATCTCCTTATTTCCAAAGCTTGGTATAAAATAAGTATGACTCACGATTTCAACATAGAGCCTGGACAGAATAATGACTTTATGCATTTAAGAGGAAGCAAAAATATGAACAGCGAATGTGGGTTTGCTTCCCTTACTGGCCAGAGGTATTTTTTGTTTTTTCTCATCACCTTCTGCAGCCCTCCATACAAAAGTAGTAATGTGAAACCACTTTCCAGTGCCAATAACAAAGAAGGCGAAAGTCGTGTTCATTCTCTCTGTGTAGAGGAGTTGTTTAAAAACAGTGACACTATCAAAGTGTATTTTAAAACTAGTGAAATTTTAGAAACAGAAAAAATTTAATATATACAGGAAAGTTTAGAATCCTAAGGTATCACAAAGGAACTGGAAATCCTCCTTTCTTTCTCTGTTTATTTTATAGTAATTCTACCCTTAGAAGTTTTTCGAGTTTGTGATGATCCTAAACCTGTTTCTATTTTATAACTTCAAAATTCCTCTTAGGAGTTACCACTCAAATGCAAAAAGAGGCAAAGATCAGGAGGTGAAATCATGCTATCGGGTTCTCCTGATTTCCCTCCCTCTGCAATTCTACTTTTCTTTCATCCCACCTTCTGTCTGCCCCCACAGTGCACCTGGCTGACAGATGAACTTGGGCGCACTCAGGCATACCATCTATAATCCATCATCATTTCAGCTTTATAAAACAAGTATATAACATAGAGTTAGATATTTGAACTCCAGAGATGGAGAGGCTAAAGGAAAGCACACACAAAAAATAAAACATATATAGATTTCATTTGCTGCCTTCTGGAGTTGCTGTCCCACCTCTATTAGGTTTCTGTCCCTTGCAAAGCGCTTTGTTCAGTTAGCATGAGGTCAAAGTTAGGCCAAATCTCCTGGACTTTACTCCAGCAAAATTTCATGGTGGGGTTCTGAATAGCGATGACTTCAATTTCTGGCTGCTTCTACGACTTTAAGATGAAAGGGGCCTGAGTAAGTGGCATAACCTGGTTCTCCTAGAAGCCGGGCAGCAGAGGCAAACTTGTCCCCTACTGCAATGTCAGGACAATCGTCTTCACAAAAGCCTTATCTGTAACTGTATCAATTTCTGAATAAACTGTAAATATTTAATAGAATTCACAACATACTGAACTACCCCTCTCTTCCCTTTCTCTCCTTTTCCTGGGAGATAAATTATAGGCAGTAACAGAGTGCTGGGCAGGTTTGGGGTGTTGATACCCTAGGTTTTCAAGTTACAATCAAAAGCTGGGTAAAGGAATGAGAGATCCCCTTGGTGATTCAATGTCACAGGCAAGGTGAAACAGGAACAGCAGAATTCACTTTATTGACTCTTGATATGTAGATTTTCATTACAGGCAGGGAATGAAAGCTCAATGTCATGTCTCGCATATAATATTATAAGAAAAATAGAAGAATAGCTAAGGACATTTTTCCCCCCACTGGTGACCACTTTATTAGGAAGAGAAAAATAGCAAAACAACTAGATATAGAGAAAATAAATCAAATGCCATAATAATGTTGAAAATAGTGGCCAAGTACAGTTCAAAATTAGATCACTGGCAGAAGATAATGAAAAGGACCGTTATGTTTGCTGTAAACTTTGCAGAGTTCACGGGAGAGAGATGTTTCTGAAAAGGTACACACAACTATTTTTAAACTAAAACTAATTATATTTTAAACGTGCTAGGTGAGGCATCAGTTTAAGTAAATATTGGTCAAATACAGGTGCCAGAGATAATTATTCATCCTTTGTAAATGCTCATCTGTAAACTCCACAGTAAAGATGTCCATCTAGAAACCATAAGACAGTTGTTGTGATTTTCTTAAATTAGAGCAAAAGCATATTTAGTGTATTTAATGGGTTCTCTGAAGACAGAAAGACTTATATTCTCAGTGTTTTGTAAAAATGGGATTATAAACTGCTCTGGTTAAAATCATTAAATTTGGAGAGGCTATATTTAAAAAGAAAAAAAAACCTAATGGTATAAAGAAGTTCTAAAAAGCAGCTGTGTACCAAATTCTATATTCCTTTGCAACTTATGTTACAAAGAGGAATATTGACTAGCTTTAAATCAGACATGTCAAGGTTTGAATCCAAATCCGATCTCTCAGTTACTAGCTGTGTGTCCTTGGACACATTACTTACATTATTTATGTCCCACTTAATCATCTGTAAAGTGGGATTAATAAGCCTTTCATCATTTGTTTATTTTTGATTAGCATTAAATAGAAAACATGTAAAGCAGCTGATACAACAAATGCGTAATAGTAATATACTTTCCAGTTATGTTAAACAGTTTTAGAACAATCTAAATTTCTTAGTTGTCACAGAAAAGTGAATGAAATATCAATAAGCAGCATGATCACAAATACAAACACCTATGTAATCACAATCAGGTTGAGAAATAGAGTATCACCAGTACACAAGGTCCTTCCATGCTCCAGCCAATCAATTCTGTCTGTTTCCTTCCAGTAATGAAGCACTTTCCCGACTTGTAACAATGTAGCTTTGTGCCCGTTTTTGAACTTTATATACTGAAATCACACAATACAACTGGTGCTTTAAGCACTGCATTATGTTTGTGATAATCGTCCATGTCGTTGCATGCAGCTCTAGCTCATCAATTTTCACTATCTGAATACACCACAGTTTATTATCCAATCTGTTACTAATGAACACTTAGGTTTGAGGCTCTTATAAATAATGCCACTATGAATGTCCTCATATGTCTGCCTGCTTTTCTTTTTAAGTAGGTTTTTATTAAGTGATAACCATAGGGCATGGAAGATACAATATGTCTACAATTCTGGAAGTGCATGGTTATGGAATTGCTTGCTAAAAGCTTTTAAAGAGAACTATCAGACTTTGAAGATAATTATCATATATTGTAGATATATTTACGTTGTACCATATGTGAAAAATCATTATGTTAAAGGGGACTTGGTACTTAAAACCAACACATAACTAGTGGGCGTGTTTAGAAGCTCTGTAGACCCTAATGAAACATCAACAAGGCTGAAAATATTTGTAAGAATTTTAGAGAGCTGTTGAGAAATGGCACACAATAAAAGAACTAAGTAACAGCAGTTGTACCTCCTCCCTTTTCCTCTCTCAGTCAGCATGGAGGCTTTCAGTGAAAACTAAGGTTTAACTCAAATAACATGAAATTAGTACTCAGATTTTATTGCTTGAGAAATAAAAGTTTAACTTTTTTAAAAAGTAAATTTTCCATTAAAAGCACTTCAAATTTTAGCCTCTTATGAGATTGGAGTCAGTTGACTTGGCTTTAAATATTGCCTCTTCCATTTACCAGATTCTGTTACTAGCCATTGTCAACTTCAGTTTCTTCATCTGCAAAATGGGCATAATCTATTGTTGCCACATCAAGGGATTGTATCAAATAAGATGATACTGTAAACTTTGTAACCAAAAAGATGCTATAGATATATTATTATATTTGAATATTAAATGGAAGTTACCATCTATTAAGTGTTTACTTTAGGCTGGATATTGTTTAGAGTGCTGCTACCTAAGTCAGCCCATTCAGTCATCAGAACAACACCCTGAAGTTAGTTTATTATAACGATTAAAAAGCAACTGCTTATTATGATGATTATTTTTCATGAGTTATTTGTATCAGAAGCCAGAATTTTAATATAAATCTGATTTCAAAATATTTTCTTATATCACCCTATTATGAATTCTGGCACTTCCACACTTAAGAGGCAGAATGGTGTGCCTGGATTGGCGATCAGGACCCAATCTGCAATTATCTAGCATATTTTTCCACACACACACCCAAACATGTTCTTCTTTCATAAAATAAGGGAATAAGATTAAAGAATATCCTGAAATCTAGAAGACTTCTGAATCTCCCCAATTAGGGAATAAGTAGCAAGAAGGATATCATGAAGTGAAAAGTATTGTGGAAAAGGGATACATTCAAATTCAAGTAATTCAAACTAGATACTAATAAAATGTATTCAGGGGTATTCCTGACTGACTCACTTTAAAAAAACCTAATATATGGTGCATTTAATGTATAATCAGTAATGTCATTTTCATAATAAATATTTCAAATGACATCTTTATAAAGAATGTGTTTTCTTACATAGATTGAAGAAATCAGCCAGTTCTACATGGTCTATATTTACAATATTTTAAAAATTTTACTTAACAGCTCATATACATGTTTTAAATATATGTGTGTGAGTGGGTGGGTGTTTATGGTTTTCTTCCACCTTTTCCCAAGCTAAGTGGTCTTTGAAATAGCAGTGTATGGCTTGAAAAAATTTTTGTATGGCATTTCCCTAGAAGCAAGGAAGGAAGAAAGATTACATGGAAAGTAGTACTCAATGGCACTAGTTTAAGTACATAACCAAAATTAGCAATTTTGGAATAAAAATATGACACTACCATCTCTATATGATGTCTAGATTTTTATCACTTTAAAATATATAGATCCATTTAAAAACTCGGAATATTTTATTAAGGTATTCAAATGATGGTTATTTTCTTTCAGATTCCTTTCAAAAAAAACCAATACCAAAGAAGCCTACAATGTTGACCTTAGCCAAAATTCTGTTGATTTCAACTTTGTTTTATTCACTTCTATCGGGGAGCCATGGAAAAGAAAATCAAGGCATAAACACAACACAGAGCACTGCAGAAGTTTTTAAAACAATGGAAAATAAACCTATTTCTTTGGAAAGTGAAGCAAGCTTAAACTCAGATAAAGAAAATATAACCACCTCAAATATCAAGGCAAGTCATTCTCCTCCTTTGAATCTACCAAACAAAAGTCATGCAATAACAGATTTCTCCAGTAACTCATCAGCAGAGCATTCTTTGGGCAGTCTAAAACCCACACCCACCATTTCCACAAGCCCTCCCTTGATCCATAGCTTTGTTTCTAAATTGCCTTGGAATGCACCTATAGCAGATGAAGATCCTTTGCCCATCTCGGCACATCCCAATGCTACACCTGCTCTGTCTTCAGAAAACTTCACTTGGTCTTTGGTCAATGACACCGTGAAAACTCCCGATAACAGTTCCATTACAGTCAGCATCCTCTCTTCGGAACCAGCTTCTCCATCTGTGACCCCCTTGATAGTGGAACCAAGTGGATGGCTTACCACAAACAGTGATAGCTTCACTGGATTTACCCCCTATCAAGAAAAAACAACTCTACAGCCTACCTTAGAATTCACCAATAATTCAAAACTCTTTCCAAATACATCAGATCCCCAAAAAGGTAAATATAAATGAATTTAACTTTCCTTTGGTGTGAAACTGAAATTCCAAATAAGTCATGCAGAGTAAGTCTAAGGAATCACCATGCTAAAAAATAGAGGAGAACACAGTAGCACGAATCTTCTCACTTTTGAGGGATGATCATTATAGTCACTAGAAATAGGGAAGTGGTTTTTGGGCTTCACTGAACATATACTAGTCATTTCTCTTTGGGAGTGTAAGGAGACAATGAGACAAAATGCAAAGTTAGGTTAGTTCAAGAAAAGATGGAGACTAAAGCAATAGTATAGTTTTGAGATACTAGGTAACAATTTTCAATGAATCTTGAGAAGACTACCTGCAATTCCACATGCTCATGTGACTACTATTTAACTGAACATATATATATAATTATATATGAGCATATATATAAGTTTATATATACACAACCGAACATATATATGTTCATATATATGTTTTTTATATATGAGTATATATATATGAGTTTATATATATGAGTTTTAAAAAATTGAACAAAGTAATGAATTTATAAATTATCTGTCACCATCACAGACAATTTATTATGTGGACATTTTTATGTTTCATTTAAGGATTATGTCAAGCTTTTCCGTTTGAAACATAAAAATGGTTTTACGTTTATTCCATAAAATGAAAAAAGATACCTGTTTCAATAATTCATTAATGTTTTGTTTTTTCAGATCTAATGTATTTTCCCCCCTTTAAATGTTTTTTCAATAATTTGTTTTCCTTCAAGAACTCACTTCCAGTGTGGCTTACTTAAGGATTATATTAATAATGTAAAAACCAAATCACATATACAAATTCCTATGTGAATGTTGTTGCAGTGTGTATGAAAAGTTTTAAATTCTGAAATCTAGGCTTTTTGTAACACCATGATCAATATATTGTATATGTACATTTAACTATGATTTTAACATATCTTGTCATTTTAAAAAATACTTCCTCTCTTTTAGTCTATCTAAACCTAATATACATATTGAGAATACTGAGTACTTACTCTTACCATTGCTATTTTATGTAAAAAAAAAATATTTAGCTAGCTTACTTCTCTTTTATTTCACTACCAATTCTACTGTACTCCAACATGAAAATTAATTTTTTTAGAAATGAGATTTTATATAGAATCAGAGACCCTGCCAGACCCTTTGCTACCTAATTAATGAATACCTGAAGTAAAGAGAAGGAAAAAAAAAGAGAAATGCACTAAATTTCGGTTCAGAGAATATTTAGTTTATTGAAAATTTAGTCTTCAATTAAGATACTGAGTGAAAATAATAATACAGTGAAATTTTGAACTCCTTTAAGCTCAGGCCTAGACAACTGTTCTTGATATGCAAGGCACTGAAGTTATCTTGCCTTGGTTTATTTGTGGTATTTAGAAGTAACCTCTATCAGGATACACTGATTTTTCCTTGTAGTGACTTCTTATTTGTTTTATCATTTTCTATTACCCACTCACTCCTATTGGCTTTTAACCTTTGAATTATTTATAGAAACAAGTGCAAAGTTCATTTTATCATTAAAGTTCAACACTGGTATTAGATCTTAATGGAGTATACACATGGCATCTCAGTGCTATTGATGTTAATAAGAACAAGACACAGTTATAGAGCTAAGACTTAGAAGTATTTCAATGTAATTAAAAATTAGAAGTGTGGTTTTATCAACAAATACGTTTGCCAGTATATCCCAAATGGCACTTCATAAAACACACACACACACACACACACACACACACAGAAACGCATCATTATCTAATTTTTAAATGTTAAACATTCTTTGGTATATGGAAACTTAACATGTATAGATTTTGGTTCTTTAAATAACTATTTTATATTTCTTTAAATTTTTTTTTTGTCCTGTAGAAAATAGAAATACAGGAATAGTATTTGGGGCCATTTTAGGTGCTATTCTGGGTGTCTCATTGCTTACTCTTGTTGGCTACTTGTTGTGTGGAAAAAGGAAAACGGATTCATTTTCCCATCGGCGACTTTATGACGACAGAAATGAACCAGGTAAAAGCTATTTTCAATACTTCACCTGGGCACAGTGGTTTTAATTAAATGAGGATGTCAATGTTCACTGCGTTGCCTAGAAGGTAATTGCAAAAGAATTCATATGAATGAATAAACTGAAGACTTATTCTGATCCATCTTCTGTTTATCAAAGAACAAAACCAAAATAATTATAAACCTGTGAGTGAAATTTAAAAAACATTTGAAGTGTTGCTCATTGCATCAAAATTGGTTTTAAATCATAATCCAAGAATCTAAAACATATGTATAAAATTGGAAGATAATGAATGGTAGGACATTAAGAAAAAATGACCAGTTTGGTTAGTAAGTGACAGCAGAGCTATTCCTTGCCATTGTGAGATCACTAAGTAGCAGTAATTTGAACAAAGATTGACTCTAATTTGGAGCTCTTTTAAAGTTTATACAGAAACAGCGGTCCTCCATTAACCATCTTAATGAGGCTCTAAAACAAAGTATCTAAAAGTTGCATATTTGCACACATAAAGTCACATTGTACCTTAATTCAGGAATTTTCTACTCACATGATGGAAAAGGCCAACCATAATATCTATGAATGAGAAATATGTATACTAAAAATAAAATTGTCAGTTTGTGCTTTAATAATATAATATCAATTTGATATTTGATTTAATGTTTGGTTCATCTGTAGTTTTATACTTCAGGGAAAAAAAAAAAATTTGTCTTCTGGTTTGCACAAGGGATTGTTGTCACCATAACAAATAGTTAAATGCTTCTGGTGAGTCCCATTGATGAAGTCTTACTGAATGTGAGTTTCAATGAGTTCAGATATGACTGATATATTTCTCATATTCTGAACCAAATCTGTTAATTATAAATGTAACTGAATTCTGATTATGGGTTTCTACGAACTAATACAAAACAAAAAGTACCATTCTTCAAATTTAAAGGATAGGATTTATAACAGTGGTTTTCAATCCATTTTTTCACCTTAGAATCTTGTCTTTACATGTAATCTCATGCAAAAACTCAATTTATCAAAAATTGATATAATCTAAACTGCAGTGACAGAGGCATAAAGGAATAACTCAATCACAACAACTGTTTTGTCCATCAAAAACAGCTTTGAGACACCTCTCCCAAAGACCTAAGGTTCCTTTGTAAACAGATGGCTAAAGGAATAAGTAGATAAGCAAATGATGATACCTAAGTGAATAGTTTACTAACTTAATTAATAATTAGTTATTCCTTGTAGTACTTTAAGATACCAAGTGCATGTCCAGTTGTTTTTGAAAATGAATTCAAGATCTTTAGGAAATAATGACTATTTGTTTAAAAAGAAAACTAAATTTCCACATCAACAATCAGAAAACCTCAAGTACACAGTAACTTGAATGGATCAGAAGAAAACATAAGCTCCCACAAATTTTTGTTATCTCCTCCACCTTAAATAGTTTAGCCATCAAGATACTGAGATATTTGGTAAAATAATAACATTAATTTAAAAATTATTGACTTCACTTAAAAAAATTTTACACCAGAAGTGACAAATTCTGAACATACTGACAAGGCTTTGAAATCACAAGACTCAAAAGTCAATG